>NW_008795125.1:5311115-5340438 GCF_000699145.1 Aptenodytes forsteri | reverse complement strand
TGAGTCCCCATCCCTGGAAGTATTTAAAAGATGTGTAGAGGAGGCACTTAGGGACATGGTTTAGTGGGCATGGTGGAGTTGCGTTGATGGTTGGTGGTTGTGCTCTTAGAGGTCTTTTCCAACCTTAATGATTCTATGATTCTATGATTCTATGATTTGTGCTGGTGCTGTCAAATACCATCCACAGAGGCCTTATACTTATTGCCCTTACACAGAAATAGGACCATTAGGGTTAGTGGTTCTGAACTGGCATGCTAGAGGGCTTTCTGGAGGAAAGGGTGTTAGGGCTGTTGCCATTGACAAAGCCTGGGTTTTAGTTGACCTTGTAGTAATGAATTGGGTTGAAAGGATGGGACAGTGTTTTGGAGGACTTTCAAAGCAAGGAGAGAAATCTTGTGTTTGATGAGGAAACAAGGGAGGAATATGGCTGGAGAGTTGTAATAGAACAATAGGATGAACAGGGAGATGCTTTTATCGGTGGTGTTTTGAATGGACTCCTAGAAATAATCAAAAGTAACTGAATATAGCAGAAAAAAACCTGCTGGCCTCTTTTTAATTTATGCAGGTTGTGTTTTTGGTGCTAGTCCTAGGAAAAAGATCCTAGTGTTATCTGAGGATAAATATCAGTCCTCAATAAAACATAGAACATAGAACATAAAACCCTCGAGTGATGCCAACGTGTCCTGTCAGAAATAAGTCACCAAAGCAATAGGTGGAGATACCTCTGGCGAACCCTACACTCTATTGGCTGAGGTGGTTTTTTTTGTTCACTTGTTTTTTCCAAAGCATCTTTTTAGCAGATTAGAGAATAAATTATCACCCTCAGATGTTTCCATTTTTCTCGCAGTTTCCCCATGCTCCTGTCAATTCCTAAGACATAATTTTCTTTAGTATTTGCAGTCTCCAGTCTAAACCCGTTGGTATGATAATTCTGAAAGCCTTGCTTCAGTGCCAATACCAAGGTGTGCAGTCTGCTGAGAAGACCTCCCTGTGATGTATACTCTTGCTTGGGCACTGTGTTGCCATGTTGTGCTGAGCGAAGGAGAGCTAATACAGGGAAGATGCTAACATGGGGGCACTGCAGAGGACATAGTTGCTGTTCCCTGTCCTACATAGTCCCCTTTTTCTGGAGAGGTCACAAACCCTTCCTGCTCACTTTCTAGCTGCACAACACTGCTCACTGTCATCTAATTCATGAAAGGTTGGCACAGTTGGCAAAACTTTTTCATTTTCCTGCAGCCTGGGTAGATTGTCACTTTTATGGATTATCTGGACAATAAACTGTTTCCCATCATTAGAGGTAATCTTGGATGATATTACAGTGTCGGATTTCAGCATGTGGTATTAAGAGCCTTGTTGGTTATAAGTAAAAGAGGTAAAAATATTAATTTTTATGGAATCTGGTTTTTTTCTGGCTTTTAAAAGTAGATTGTTCTCCTACGCAGCTGGTCAAAAAATGCTTGAGGGAAGAGGTACCTATCCCTTTTCTTGATTAGATTACTTGCCAGTGAGGACAATGAGGCATGGAGGCTCCTCAAAGAACCAAGAATAAGGCCCAGCTCTCCTGCAGCCGAGACATAACCAAAAGCATTGCTGGCGCAGTCCCTGAGCCTCCTGAGCCGTTCTTCTGTAAAGTCCACCTGCATAGATCTCACCAGCTGAAACAAGAAAGCCCATTCAAAGAAAAGTTCTTACTTTTCAAATATTTCAGATTGCTCTCCGATAACTATTTTCACATTTCACATTCCCATCCCAATACTGGGACACATCATAGGAAAGCTGTGTGAAATGATAGAGTCCAAATGGATGCCTGCGCTCCCCTGAAGAGGCACAAATGGTTATGGCAGTGGGTTTGCTTCCGACCCTACTCTAATATCCATTTATTTTTAGCAGTTTTCACCACTTGCTAGTGCATGTTACCCATGGAGCAGGGAGCTTCAGAAGCTGTTGGAAGGGTGCTGAGGTCTGATTTGTATTTCCATGGTCTACAGCCCAGAGGATGTGTCAGTCAGTATCTTTACGGGGTAGATTCAGGGAGAGAGCTCTTTCTGTGGAGATGCTGCCAGACCCGTTGCCCATTGGGAGAGCTCGTGACAAGGTCAATGCCAAAGGACCATGCCTACACCTTTGCATAGTGCTTGCTGCCTTGGCCCTGTGAGTCCCTGTGTAGCGGTACACAGTGTGCGAGTGCGAGAGCTGAGGAGCGTGGCTGCCTGCCCATGGCCCTGCCATCACTGGCTTGGGAGGGTTCCCCTCTGATGTGCTTGTGCTGCTTTCAGATCCATACTCGTCCTGGTCGGGAGTGTTTCCACCGTCTCACATAGGCCTGGCCCCAGAGTATCTGCAATGCGATGGAAACACAAATCCAGTAAGGGAACGTTGCTACAGGGGACACTTTTTTTTTTTGTGTGTCATTTAGGGGCTGATCTGGTGCCCAGCATGTCTCAGTAGAATTGGTTCAGCAGTTGCACAGTTTGTGAGCAGTCAATGCTACTCCTAAGTGCCTGCTGACAATAAATACCTGATTGATTTTTTTTATTTGCTTCTGCAGGATACATTTAGCCTTAAAAATACATTCCGATATGAGGCTATCCCTTTTTTCCAGCTACCCCGCTTTGAATTCACTACTGATCTTGGACACAAGTAATGCATACAGTTCTTAGATTTCATTCCAGATTCTGGTCATTTACCTTGACCGACTTCAGAAGAAGTTCCTGCTAAAAATGAAGGTCACCAAATCAAAAACATGTCTGTGCACATTAAAATCCCTCAAGCACAGTGTTGACTGCCAGGCTGGCTAGGAGAACAGCACTGGTCCTTGCAGTAAACTGGACAGTTTCTTCCTCACTGATGCTTTTCCAGAAGTGTATTAGCACAATGGAACATGTGTTGCTGAAATGCATAAACACTGAGCACCAGATGCAATGGGGTTGGTCGATTTTTCTCTCCCCCAATGTGCCCTGATGAGTTCGGAGTGGGATCCAGTAATTTAATTTGTGATATCTTTAAGATCACTGCAACAACTCAAAAGCTGTGGACAGAGGCAAATAACATTTTGTAATATATTTATTGAATAGTAATGTAAACCAGAGAAATCTATAAAGAAGGGAGGAAATCATATTCCCTGTCTGGGAAGATACTGAAATGAATTTTAAACCAGACAACCAGACATGGTTGAGACTGAGAAGGGAAGGGGGAGAGTTCACCCGACTTTCCGCTTAAGAAATAAATTACTGGTGAGACCACACAATGTTCTTCCAGTTTTCTGCCCTTCTGGTCTCCCTTTACAAGTAGACATGCTCACATTTTGATGGTCTCCCCCATTTTTGGAAGTATTGCCCTTGATGAAGGTTTACATACAGTTCTTTTATTTTTCTCCCCAGAGGACAAGTTGTTCTTGCAGCTGAAATCTCTGCCAGAAAGTCCTACCCTCTGATTGCTTTTAGTACGTAGAGAGTAATAGGACACTGAGACAGTGAAGCTGTTTTTACTCTGTGTTAGGCAGCAGTTTCCCTTCATACACCACCATCACTGCTGAATAGCATGGAATGAGAAAAGGCTCAGTCTCTGTAATAAAGTCAATAGCTCCTCATCTGAAGAATAAGAGGGATTTCAGCCAAGAGAGCAGAATGGCTTGCTTTCTCTTCATTTCTCATTTTAGTTTCTACTTTGTGTTCCTCAACACATACATTACCCCTTTTTTGCAGTCGCTGGGGGATAAATTAGTCCAAGATCCTGCTTACCACTACTTCAGCACTTATACCATTTCTGATCAACCTATACTTAAAATGTAACCTATACCCCTTCTGAATTTGTCATAAAGATTTCCATGGGAATTGTGTTCTCCAGACCAGATTCTGCTTTGTTATTTCAGTATAAAACCACAGTACTTCCACTGAAACCCTAACATTTTTTATCTCCATCCACATCTATGAAATTTGTGATTCCCTGGAAGTATTCCGGATTTGCACTGGAATAACTAATAAGTTGAATATGGCTGTAAACAAATGTATTGTAGAGATTTACTGCACCAAATAACCGCAGTGGTTATAAATCTTTTAAATTTCAGGTAAAATGAATTTATATTCTGACGCTGGTGTTTGAAGGCACAAGCTTTGGAAGTTGGTTTCAAATAGACCTCAGGATTGCCGTTAGGTAGATTTTGCTTATTATTCTTTGATTGTAATAGCAGACTAAAATTGTGTCTTCTGAATTTCATATCATAAATACAATTGTATAGAAACTTTACCTTTGAACAGAGTGGGGCCTTCTTGGAGTAAGAGGAAGCAGAGGTTACATGTAACAACAGACAAGGACGTTCAGAGAGATTTTAGCACTGTCATTCCTCAAAAGATCAAATTATCTGGATCAAATGATTAAATCTCACTGAAATGTCCAACAAGATTGTCCTCCAGAGGAACTGCAGTTATCTGCTGATTAATTTTATAAAACTGTTCCTTATTCTTTTTTCCTGTAAATGAACTCAGCTAAAGTCAGATTCAGTCAGACTAACTTGGTTAGGCATATTTTTAAGCGTAACACCTATATTTTAAAAGGTTATAATTTTCTCATGAATGTAAGAAAAGCCTTGGACAACAGGATAAGCACTCTAAGTCTAATTTTTGTACGTGGTATAGTCAGGTATATTAGTTTGCAGTAATTTTACATTTGCTTTAATTGCTAGTCTCTTTTAGGATCAAGGGTGTTCTGAGGCATCCTCATCCTTTGTGTGTAATTTTGAGAAAGTGAGTTCCTGGAGTCATGGTCGGTTGTTGTGTTTTCAGAAGACAGCATGAACTATTTCTGGTGAAGGTGAAGGGCTGACAGTCCTCTTTGGCCCCAACTCTGTCGAAGCACCATGGTTTCTGTGTCCCTTGATCTTATTCTGGAGGCATTGCCCCCGGCTTTTGGCCCTGACCCTGCCATCACGCTGTGCTTGCTCTGTTTCTTACTGTAAGGTATATCTGTAACTTTGGGATCAAGGGCTTGCCATATAAAGCCTGATCCTTCAAGGCACAGACACTCTTCCCTTGATGAGGTATATGCTTTAATTTACACAACATTTTTTGTCCCATTGATTCCACATGAATAAAATGTAAACATGTATTTAAGCATTTTCCTGGATATGGCCCAGACTGCTCAGGCTTTGAAAGTCTGAACCCATTTTCTATCACTTGTGAATCACCATGCTCATAGTTGGTACAACCTAAGCTGTGATGATCCTTAGCCTCTGGCATTAGTCACTCAGAGAGGGGGTCAGTGAGGATGACCCGGATTTTGGAAACTCGGTGCCCTGGAAGGACAGTCACACTTTATTCCTCTGCCTGTACCGCACTGATTAGCATGGTGTTTGAGACCACACATGGGTTTTGCACAGGCTGCTGAAGAGTCAGAAAAATGCAGTGGTCAGGGCTGAGCTTTCTCCAGCTGTGTCATGGTGCCGTGGTGTTGAACGACATGGTGTCCTGCTGCCACCCCCAGAGCTGCCCAGCGGCACGGCCGGGCAGTAAATCTCTTCACTCTACAGTGTGTGAGAGGCATCACTTGACTTGGCATTGGATCTCATGGTAATGAAGGAGTATTCTCCTCACTGAGGAGGAAAGAGTTGAATGATCCTGAGACCGACATGGGGCAAATGCACATTTGAAACCTCTTTCCATTTATTTGTCTGTTACTTTATAGAAGGATGGCCAGATGATGACCTAAGAATACTTTTTTTCAACTCCAGACATAATCTGCAAATACATCTCTCTGACCAAAAGATTTGGGCAGCCCCAACTTTTCTGTATCTACCAGCAATAACTCTCCTTCCACTTTCTTTTGGAAATATTCCATCTACAGCAGAGTGGCTGGAACTCAAAATCTTTTCCTAAAACTCCCTCTCTGTTACACCTTCTGGTTTTCAGCTGCAGATGAAGTATTCTGGTCACACCAGATCAAGGCCATGTAAGCCTGGCATCTAAATCCCCATTTTCTGCTGGATTCCTCTCCAGTGTTGGAGGTTCCTGTGCTGAATTGAAGGAGTAAGATTACTCTGGTGTCTAGGCTCAAACGCCCAGTCCATGGGCTATGAAGGGATGCATATTTAAACTGCTTTGCTTGAAGGGAATCTTGGGAAATATCTGCATATCACAGGACAAGATGGGTTCTGACACTAATGAAGGCAGTATGAACCATAACTGAATGGAAATTGTTTTCAAAAACTGACTGTCAAGGAGGTGTCCTAGAAAACTGTGAAACAAGGTCAAAGTTTACCATTTGGTCATTAGCAGAAATTATTTGAAAGCACAATCTAAGCACAGTCTCAAAAGTGGATAAAGTGCTTTTTAGAGCTCCTGTCTCTGGCATGGCTTGGGGGGAGCAATAAAATTAGACTCCTGGAAATAAGGAAGTGGCCTGTATCAAGCTTGCTTTGGAAGTCTAGTGCAATAGGAGTTCAGTTCCTGAGAATATATTTTAAACAGATCCTACCCCTAAACTTTTGTTTCCTGGTAGAAAAACCTGGCAGAATTGAGTCGGATTTACAGCAAAGTTGCGTAATGATGTAGTAGTTTAAGCTCCTGAGGGAAAAACTATCTTTGTGAATCTACTTCTGCAGAAACAACTTCTTAGTGCTCCATTGTTGCTACTAAAGTGTGATTGCCCTGTATGTGGTTAAAAAAAGTTTCAAAAAGGTACAATAATCATGGAGATTAGCAGACAAGAAAGAAATAGTTGTATGTTTGCTTGTGCATGAAAATGCTCCTTTCCGAAAACCTTGCAACTAATCTTTTTAGCCATGGCAGGAATAGGCAGAACTGTAGCCTTGAATCAATACCTGTGGGAGATGATGACTAACAGACTCAACGGAGTTTTTTGTTTGGAGGGGAACGCTTAAACTTTTGGAGTTGGTACCAGCTGTTCCTTTGAACAATGCTGTACTTATGATTCAGACCAGGGCGATTGTGTTGTAAGCAAGCAAAACTGATTATTTCCCTTCGTATGCTTACTAAAAAAATATTTTAAAAAAAGGAAAGAAACTTTAGGTGGGCCTGAAAGATAGAGGAGCCTCTAAAGTGAATCAGTTTTCCTGGTATAACTGCATCCACATGTGAATTTATTGAAAACACATGTGACTTTGATAAAAGATTACATTTAAAGAAGGGGCTAGAACTGGGCTACAGACAACAGGGTACTGTGTTTCATCAAACACTGAGCTACACATTTTCAAATGTTTCATGTTAAGAGAAAATGTTTAGATGATTTTAAACAGTGCACTACTCCATTTCCATTGGCTTGCTTATCACAGACCCCTTATGAGTGTTTCTGTTACAGAATAATCCACCAAGGCCATTCATCTTGTTGCTTGCTTGGGGGAAGAAAATCAAGTTACAATATGTTTACTCTAAGGAATGGTATTATGTATTTGTAAGGTTTAGGGTGGGTGAGCCATCTGGGGAGAAGAAACAGCAAACACAAAACTTGCCTGAGATTCATTATCGTCATTAGCTTGCCCCGCATTTTCAGTATACGAACTGATAATAACTAGTAAGTGGTGCAATTCATATTAACCAAATCTCTAAGAGAAGCTGATATGAATTCAGACAATTATATATTTAAAAACAGCTGAGATGCTTTTGAAGTAATGAATAGACAATAGAGAACATGATCCAGTTCTGGGAAAAAAGATGTTTCAGATAACCAAAACTCAGGTTGTGGAAACTGCACTGTAAATTTTATATTAGGGTTTAAGCTGCACTGTGTTTTTACAACACAAACAAAAGTAGTCTTGGGGCTGGATTCAGCTTTCCCTGTGTACAGAGTGCTTTGAGTATATTATATATAGCTATATTCCTCATGTATTGAATCCTCTGTGAATTCAAAGTCTCTCTCCTGCCATTCTGACTTTCATAATGAAGCTTAAAGTCAAAGTCTACCCAAGACCTTTGGTCGATTATTGGTCCAGACAGGTCGGGTTCTGTAACTAATAGCTGCAGGAATAAAGCTTGAAACACATCTTTGCCTTTGACTCCTGCATCCCAGTCACGAAGCGTTTCTTGCTGGGGGCAGTGGTGTTAAGTGTCTGCAACAAGGCCTGAACTCCTACTGACTTCAGTAATGTTGGTTTGCTACTGTGCCCTACCGATAGTGATGTGTGTGGACATTTTGCTCCAGAAATGCAAGATTATTTTAGATTTGTGAACAGCAGTGAATGCCTGTCAAAATCAATAAGAAATCTCATTATTTTCACTGCTGTGTTTGGCAATTTATCCTATTTCCAGGAACTAATTCCCACAATCTGAAAAAGCTCCAATGATCGTAAGATGCAGCAGCACCTCAGTGTCCTAGGCAGCCTGTTCTTTGCTTAATGGAGGTGAACCGTTGTCCAAAGTCTTCTTAAGTGGAGATCTTTGCCACCTTTAGATATTGCTAGGCGCAACTACCAGCAGCAACCTTCTGCCCGAACAGAGGAACTGCTTACAATAGGGTGCTATCCTTAAGCCACAGGTAAGGTCCAAAGTATAGAAGTCCCACCTGATACAGTAATGACTAGAATATGACTGGAACTTTTTTCTTGGATTTAGTATTTGCTTTATAAGGAGGCAAAAAACAATCAAGCTATTTTTCAAGAAGGAAGGAGTTAAACAATGAAGACCAGTTTTGTTTTTACAGATTTGGAAGAAATCAAATCCAGCTGTGAAAGGATCATGCAAGCATCTCAACAGAGCTCTAGACTGCCAAGGAATCAAGCAGGTATCATTCAACTACCTTTATGTTTTTATCCAGTTAGTTGCCCATCTACCACGCAAAGAAGGCTGAGGTCTAATAAACACCAAGCGGGATTCTTTAAGGAGATGACTAGATGGTCAAAGGGAGTTCATAGGGTGGGGGACATGGCCTGTTATGCAGTGGACTATAAAAAAGACAACTCTCAGGCTCATCTGCTCTAAGCTCCATAGTCAATCTACTGTTAATGCCACCTGACACAGTAATATTAAGTGCAGGCTGCTCTCTGTGATTATCTGATAGCAGTGGGTCAAGTGACACCATTGTGGGTGCTCCATGCAGGTAGGATATCTGTTTCACTAAATTACTGCCTCATCTAGTTGGGAGTAAGTATATTGCTTTGAACTGGACCTGCCTGGAATGCCTAATCTGCACAGTAATGCCATGAATGGCAGGAGAACGCTATCTATCTGCGTTTCCTAAGGATTTGTGTTTTGAGGGTAAGTGCAGTTGTAGATTCTCTGCTGTTTAGTAAGGCTGGAGCTCATAATGCCACTGTTTCTGTAGTGGGAGATTAGTTGTTTCAATAGACCTGGCTGTCTAGTCACATGAATGTTGTAGGAATGTAACGGTTTTGAGATTTCTTCCCTTCTGTGCAATATGGCTTTTAGGCTCAAAAGTTATTAAGAAGAATAGATGATGATATCCTAGCATAAATCAGTCTAAAATAATTGTTGCCTAAATTAGATGAAATACAGTGAACAATGTTGCAATGCACTGATAACTAGTTTGTGAAGCTTTGATTTCCAATAAGAACTGGGACACAAATGTAGATAACTGAGAGATTTGCAGCAAGAAGATAACCTTCAAGTCCTGAATTTCAGCTTTCCTCTGAGCTGGAGGAAGGGAACCATCCACGTATGCAGCACTTGATAAATTGCTTCCCTTATTATATCAGTTTTGTTTTCAAAAAGTGTGATTTATGATTATTTGTTTTGGATAGCAGAGTAATCCCTGACTCTTGAAAGCCTCCAAGTGTTTACAATTAGCAAACATAATGCTCATTAGAGGTCCTTCTTCAAATGCAAAGTGAATATTGTTGTTTTCCATTGCCAAATAAAGATACTGCCTTCAGGGCCCCAGTTTCTTTCACAGTCTGCTTCCTTGGTCCAGTGGGCTCGGTGGAGTTAATTTTCATACCTAAATAAATAATGTATGCATAATAACAGGCATTCATAAAAGGCATAGAAACAATTAAAAGTATATTAGACATTGTCATCCCATCCTTCTCCTTAAAAGCATGGAAGCAAAGGGAAGGACTTGTGTGTCCTTTACATTATCACTGTGTGTATTAACATCATATCTACTAGTTCTGACTTTGTCCCATTGGCTGCTGAGCATCAGGTCTTATCATATCTTTTTCTGCCTAACTGAGGAGCTTTCTATTGTCTGTGGTGCTGTCCCACTGGTACTTTTTGACTGTGACTTTTCCATTAACATAACTCAGGGTTGGGCACGTTTCCACATCATGAGATATAGCTGTGCAGTGTCCTCTGTGGTCTTGGCTACACAGTATTGGCCCATATGCGAGGGCATGCTTGTTTGACAAGGACAGAATAAAATAAAAAGAAAATTCACCCTTTTGTGTGGGCCCTGAGGAGCCCCAAGGGTGCTCTTCAGTGGTTGACAAGCCTGTTGTGCCTGCCCAGAGCTCATGCTGTGGAGGGCTTCTTCATTGGGCTCCAGGGCTAGGCAGCTCTGGGCAAGTAGGACCAGGATGGAGAGACATGCTTTAGCATTGCCTACTTTCTCCCTGCCAGCACGTGCTTCTCCTATTATTTCTAAGTTTCAACCAGCTTTTCTAGTGTCTGTTGCTAGGGGATGTTGAACATCCTCCACATAACGTGGTCTAACAAAGGCTGAGTTGAATTTTTCAGCTTTTAATTTCAGGGAAAATCATTGCCTTATATTCTGGCTATTTGGGCTATGTTTATACTAGTAACTAAACTAAACAAGACTGGGGCATAGGGTGAGCACTGTCCTACAATAGCCTGTATTATGTATTTGTTGGCATGCTTGTAGGCATGGTGTTGGCCCACGCCTGCTAATATTCTCCCAGACAGAGCCCTGGCATGGTTCAGGAACAGGTCAGGGACTGTTTCTAATAGGAAATCCAGGTTAATTTATCTCTTTTTTTTTTAGGGAAAAATAGTGTAGCCATATGGATGCAAACTGTGTTGTGCTACTACATGCAAAGCCAGAAAACAGCCCTTGTCCATTGTTCTAACTTGGATAGATGTAGCTTTTGATGCCTAAGAAGCAGACAGTTGCAATCCGTGGAGCATGGGCCAGGCTCTTTTTTGACTTCCTTAATCACAGTGTAATGCAGTACTAACTGAAACTAGGTGGAATATCACATTTTTCATCAAATAAGTATCAAGTATCAAACAAGTATCATCAACCTGGAGCAAGTTCTATTGCCAAGAGATTCCCACATGCGATGAGCAGCCTGGTGTAATCAAACTTGTACCTAAAACAGAACTCGATCAATAATATCATATGATCTATGTTTTGTCAACAGATCAGCATAATCAGTAGTGTGCTGCCCACTTAACTTGTGATGGATAGGATTAAACTATCGCTGTATCATAATACCGTTTTACATTGTCCCCTGAAGGTGTAAATGGAATAGAAGAATTATGCTGATTTGTATCAATCCAACATTTGCTCAGTAAGTGTAAAAAGGCACAGCATATTAAAGATGCTAGCTAGATCTATAATTTCCAGTACATCTGCATACATGGTAAGATTAATCTCATGTAAATTTGGTCACCTAAAGGGTAGGTGCTCAGTCCAACTTTCTAGTCTCGCAAGCACCTCTAGAGGCTGATTCATGCCATGCTCAGAGAGGCACTGGGGACAGGAGGAATGAATCGTGCTCTGCTGAGCCCAGCTCTCTGCCCTGATACCAGCCGTTTGGGTTGCTGTTATCCAGGCATCGTTTATCATGCAACTCTTTGCTTTTTTCTCAGTGCTTTATACCTTTTTTCTCAACAATTTTCTCTTGAATTTCTAACTGTCACAAGTCCAGATATTTCTTTTCCATCTTTGTTTCTACTTATCTTGTATGGCTTTCACTTGCTCTCTCACAGCTCAAGAATTTGTTTCAGTAAAGCTGAATCAAGGCCACACCAGAGTGATTAATAAAAATGTGACTTGGGTTGCACAGCTTTGAATTTCTTTGAATCTTCATGAGGTTTCTGTCAGCCCATTTGTCCAGCCTGTCGAGGTCCCTCCAGATGACAGCATGACCCTCTGGTGTAACAGCCACTCTGCCCACTTTTGTGTCATCAGCAAACTGCTAGAATCATAGAATCATAGAATCATAGAATCATTGAGGTTGGAAAAGACCTCTAAGATCATCGAGTCCAACCGTCAACCCAACACCACCATGCCCACTAAACCATGTCCCTAAGCACCTCATCTACACGTCTTTTAAATACCTCCAGGGATGGGGACTCCACCACTTCCCTGGGCAGCCTGTTCCAATGTTTCACCACTCTTTCAGTAAAGAAATTTTTCCTTACATCCAATCTAAACCTCCCCTGCCGCAACTTGAGGCAACTTGGCTAGGCCACACTCTGCCCCATCATCCACATTATTAATGAAGAGTTTAAACAGAACTGGACCCAGTATTGTCCCCGGAGTATATGTCTAGTTACTGGCCTCCAACTAGACTTTGTGCTGCTGATCACCACCCTCTGGGCCTGGCCATTCAACCGGTTTTCAATCCACCTCACTGTCTGCTTATCCAGCCCATACCTCAACAGCTTCTCTACAAGGATCTTATGGAAGACAGTGTCAAAGCCTTACTGAAGTCCAGGTAGACAATATTCACTGGTGTCCCCTCATCTATCAGGCCAGTCCTTTCACTGTAGAAGTTTATCAATCAAATTCGTCAAGCATGACTTCCCCTTTGGATTTTCTTGTCCTTAATGTGTCTGGAAATGGTTACTCCATCACCTTCCCAGGTATGGAGGTGAGGCTGACTGGCTTGTAGTTCCCTGGGTCCTCCTTCTTGCCCTTCTTGAAGGTAGGAGTGACATTTGTTTTCCTCCAGTCTTCGGGCACTCCCAGTCACCATGATCGGTCAAAGATTATTGAGAGTGACCTCACAATAACATCTGCCACTTCCCTCAGCACTCATGGGTGCATCCTATCAGGGCCCATGGTGTTATGTATGTCCAGTTTACTTAATTATTCCCTGACCTGATCCTTTTCCACCAAGGGTACATCCTCCTTGCTCCCGCCTTTCCCCCTGGTTTCTGGGACCTGAGATTCTTGCTAGTAAAGACTGAGGCAAAGAAGGCATTCAGTACTTCCACCTGTTCCATGTTCTGTGTAACCAGGTCCACTGTCTCATTGAGCAATAGGCCCACATTTTCCCTGGCCTTCCTTTTGTTGCCTATGCACTTCTTGTTGTCTTTAACATCCTTTGCCAGATTCAATTCCATTTGGGCTTTAGCTTTCCTAACTTCATCCCTGGATGCTTGGACAATTTTTCAGTATTCCTTTGAGGTTACTTGTCCTTGCTTCTACCCTCTGTATGCGTCCTTTTTTTGTTTGAGTTTGGCCAGGAGCTTCTTGTTCATCCTCACAGGCCTTCTGGCATTTTTGCCTGACTTCCTGCTCCTTGGGATGGAACTCTCTTGAGCTTGGAGGAGGTGATTCTCGAATATTAAGCAGCTTTCTAGGGCCCCTCATCCCTCCAAAGCCTTATCCTACGGGACTGGTCCAAGCAGATCTTTGAAGAGGCCAAGGTCTATTCTTCTGAAGTCCAGGGCTGTGAGCCTGCTTGTCACCCTCCTTAATGCCCTCAGGATCCTGAGCTCCACCATCTCACGGTCACTGCAGCCAAGGCCGCCTTTGACCTTCACATTCCCAACAAGCTCCTCACTGTTGGTGAGTATGAGGTCCAGTAGAGCGCCTCTCCTTGTTGGGTCCTCTATTACTTGGAGGAGGAAGTTATTATCAATGCACTCCAGGAACCTCCTGGATTGCTTATGTTCTGCTGTGTACTCCAACAGACACCGGGGTGGTTGAAGTCTCCCGTGAGGACCAGGGCCTGTGAACGTGAGGCTGCTTCTATCTGTCTGTAGAGGCCCTGATTTTCCTAGTCAGGTGGCTTATAGCAGACACCCTCTATAATACCACATTTACCTGTACTCTCTTTAATCCTCACCCATAAGCTCTCACTTGGCTCCTCATCCATCCCCAGCTAGAACTCCATGCACTCCAGCTGCTCTCTCACATAAAGGGCAACTCCCCCTCCTCATCTTACCATCCTGTCCTTCCTAAAGAGCCTGTCTCCCTCCATTGCGACACTCCAGCCACGAGAGCCATCCCACTACATCTCTGTTCCCAACAAGATCGTAGCCCTACAATTGCACACAGATCTCTAACTCATCATGTTTATTCCCCATACTGCGTGCATTAGCATGCAGACACTTTAGAGAGGCACCCCAGCATGCTGAGTTCCTGGAAAGGGTTTGGGGGATTTCTCCATGACGGTGCATTGTAGGCACTTCCTTGCTTACATACAAGTGCTGGAGGTCACCCTGTTTAAGCCCCATTTTGTTGATTTTGTGATCCCTTCCTGTCACATCACCCCATGCCCTGTCACTCCCTCACAGGACTGCTGGTTACTCTTTTCCTGCCCCATCATTCCTAGTTTAAAGGCCTCCTTATGAGGTCAGCCATCCTGTTGGCAAAAATAGCTTTGCCCTGCTTAGTGAGGTAGATCCCATCTCTCCCAGGCAGATGCTAATCTACAAACAGGGTCCTGTGGTCATAGAACTCAAAACCCTGCCACCACCACCAGTTCCGCAGCCAATTACTGACTTGTCCTATTAGTGTCCTTCTCCTCGCACCCTTGATCCTCACCAGCAGGATTGAGGAGAACACTGCCTGGGCCCCCATGCCCTTCACTACTGCCCCCAGAGCTCTCTAGTCGCTTTTGACGATGTTCAGGTTTCCCCTGGCAGTATCATTTGTGCCCACATGCAATACCAGCAGGGGCTAGTAGTCAGAGAGCTGGATGAGCTCCTGCAGTACCTCCACAACATCCTGGCTCCTGGCTCCCGGCAGGCAGCAAACCTCTCTAGATGTCCGGTCAGGTTGACAGATGGGTGCCTGTCTCCCCCAGGAGGGATTGACCCATTACAATGAATCGTCGTTTCTTCCTGGTAGTCTTGCATGGCTTAGGATTAGGTGGACCAGGTCCTTTTGCTGGTCCACCTAACCCTAAACCTTTTACAAGCAAAGGACTTACAGTTTGCTGGGTGTTATCTGGCATGCTGGACCACTAGCGTTTTCTTGTTAAAGGTGACCCATGCCTTCTATTCTGATACAAACAGCAGTGGGGTGGTAGACCATACAATGGAAATAAAAGCTTGTTTCAGGCCAGAATAGAAAAGGTGTTTCTCAATTAGTTTTTGGATTTAGGGACTACAGTTGTTTAACAATCATCATTCCATAGGCAGAGCTGTGCTTTGAAGTGGGTATTAAAGAAAAGGCAGTATTTTCATTCAGCATAAAGTGTTTTTTTTGAGCAGGGCATAAGCATGCAGGGGACAAGATAAGGTGATAGGAACCTTCCAGCACATGGAAGTAAGGAATCTGAAATCTTGGAATTAAAACAGAAACATCTAAGCCGATGATAGAAACAAAATACCTCAACAAGAGAAAACGAGCCCTGTAAGGCAGAGTAAAGGAAGAAACCTCTAATATAATCCCGTTTTTCCATAGCTATGAGGCAGGATAGTGAATGAGAAAAGGCCGTAAGACAATTGGGTAAACTGCTATGGCAATTGCTATAGCAAGCTCATAATGAAACTCTGCAAAGTGAAACTAGAGATGGTCCCAGTCCTACTTGGCATTCCCTTTGCTGATTGCCTGCATTTGTTATTCATTTCAGGAAACTCTTTGAATAGAAATTAAGAAAAAAAACCCCCAACAAACCAAACAAACCCTGCTGTTTATTCCAGCTAATATATAGAAAGTCAGTGGAAGATTTAGGAACATTATGAATGCCAAGTTAGACATTAAATTTGTAGTTTAGTTGGCTTTAGCATTTTGGAAGATGACATTTGAATGTCACATTACGTTAATTTAGGGCTGGGAGCCTATATTTACAAGAAGGCCTTAAATAGAGCATTCATTTTAGGTTTAATTAAATCTCTTGCTCTCTATTTTTTAAAGGAAACAAAACAAAGCACTGACTATAAATTTCCATTGAATATGTTTGTTCTGTTACTTTTTGTTTTGCTAATACTCACTCAAAATACTGCTTTGTTCTACTGCCATTTTTGAAAAGGAAAAAAAAACCCGCAATGATTTAATCCCTCAAAAGGCAACTGCTTTAATTTCAACTTTCTTACCATAATAGAAAGTTTAAAATGAAAGACTGATGACAGTCCTCAGGTTTATAGTCTTTTTCCTAAGCCCTGGGAGAGATGGCCTCATTTTGCTTTGCTTACTCAGGTGAGTAGACTCTTGCCATAAGCTCTTGGCAATACCCACCAGTGGTCAGCAAAGAGTTGAGACAGTGTGAGAAATGGTCCCGGCACACTGAAATCCACCCGCTTAATGCCAGACTTCTGCTTTAATGTTAGCTTTACCTTAAAATCATTATCTAAAGGGTGGGAAACAAACTCTTCAGCTTGTAAAGCAAAAAGGTTGGTTGGAAACAAAATCCAAGCTGCTTTGGTAGGCCTTGAATCAGTTGCTCTGATTCATCAAGTGAAAACAAGCCATTTGCCATCTGGTAATTACCTTGGGGACCGAGGTGTAAATCCCTGTTCCTTAATCTTCCCCTCTTTAAGAAAACATTCTCTCCTAGGTGGTCCAGATGGTGAGAGGCCTTCAGACAATGCATAGAGGTGACCAGTGATGGGTTGTTCCAGCACAGCAGGAGGTCCCTGGGGTGTGCACGCAGAGGGAGGGAGAGGTCTCCTTTGCAAACGGGTTGTCAGACAGCTAAGTGCTGTGTACGTGTGTGTGTGAGAAAGCTCTCTGTGGGATCACACAGCAATCCTGCATGAAGCACCCCGATCCCTAGGCTGTTGGAGACAGTCAGCAAGGATGGGACTAGGTACAGGCAGAACCGACTGACATGGTTATTCTCTCTGTCTCTCTCTTCCTATTTATTTATGCATCTAAACTATGGTTGAAATGCCTCTATTTAGTGGTACTGATTAAATGACAACCGTATCGATCCTTCCCCCCTTGGTTCAAAGAGAAACACCTTGTTTTCTTTAGAAATCAAAGCTAAAGGGAAGAGACCTCGACCAGGTGTCCGAGCTGGCCATCACAAGAAAGAAGAAACAACATTATTTTAGAGGGTGTTTAGTCACGGTATCTGCAGCGCTTCCATCCAAGAGGGATACTCCTCCTTCTTTTGTGACATTAAAAGTAGCCAGAGGCTAAATTAAGCCACTGGAAGAGAGAGGCTGCTGTTTCTCAAACTGTGACCCGGGTTGCTCATGTAGTCCTTGGTAGATGTCAAACAGCTCAGTACAGGTTTTTTTGCCTCCTTTTAATTGCAGCTCACCACGCTGGGGGTACAGGGCTTTACCAAGGGGATGCTGCCTGCTCCACTGTTGCTCTGACTATCAGGTGTTGTTACTTCATTAGCTCTGAAAAGGAAGAGAGGAAGCAGGTGGAGCAAGGACCATTTTTTTCTTACGCTCGTCATCCTTGTACACTCACGGCTTTAATTCCCCCCTCCCCTGTTTTCCAACCTGGAGACAGTCACTATACAAGCAGCAAAGATGCAGCATTGGCATGAACTAACAACTGAACTAACAAGGAGGCAGATAAAAGTATTTTTGAGAGCTGCTGCCGTCAGATAGGAAATCAAAGCTCCTTGACTTCACCAGGGTGTGGATCAGACACTACAGATGACCCAGCCCTCAGATAATCCACCCTCTTCTAAAGGGACTACGATTGAAAAGAAGTCATTGAATAACCTGCACCCACAGATAACCTTTGGATAACCTCCATGCCTCCAGAGCTGCTGCACAAAATCACAGATGGGAACAACAAGGCATCTCAGGGCCAGGGGAGCCCAATGGGAGCAACAAGCAGGACCTGGAAAAAAGAGAGAAAAGAGAGGGAAGCCAGGGCTGAGGGGTAAACTTCCCCTCCCATTGCCCCCAGATGGGTATAATCCACATGATGCAGAAAAGCAGGTTTTCTTACAGGCATTAGACTAGCGGGTGCAAAAGACTTTTAGTTAAAAAACATCGCCTGAAAGGAGCGTTAAGACCCACTGATATCTGTGCATCTTTGAGGTCCCAAGGGGAAAAAGACAGAGGAATTATAGTTGTGCCCCAAACTCATTGCCCTTCCTGTTCTTCTCCACCATGAGTTCAGGTGCCCAGAAAGACAACCAAGGAAAGTAAGATGCCATTTCATCCCCTTGCAGGGATATTGGCAAGGGCATATCCTACCCTGAGTAGTTTGTGCCTTTCCGGCGATGTCGCAGTGGGGTTACACACCAAAGGTCGGCCAAATGGCACCTTTTTTGGAGCATTTGAATGAATTGCTTCAACCGGTTTTGCAGTGTGCCTTTCATGCTCAAATAACATTTTTCTTGTGTGTTCCCCACAGAAATGTCATATTGGAGCTATTCATGAAACCTGGCCAAATCTCATCATGAAAGTGCCACACAGGAGCCTTTGCTTACGGTGAGCAAGTCCATTGATTTCAACAGGGCAATCCAGATCATCCTGGGAAAATTATTGATTGACACAGTTGAAAAAGATAATTACAAATCAGCTAGTCTGACCTTTTAAGCTGAATTAGAAGTTGTTATTGTTATGTCAGTGTTTTTGAAAATAAATTAACAAATTATAGTAATATCAACCATCTTTGTTCCTGCCAGAAGTACAGCATGCAAAGTTTTTAAAGCAATTCTATCCTGCATGAGTTGATGTTGAACTTAGAATGATCTAAAAACAAAAGCTATTTTATGAGATGTAGGCACTAGGAGGCAAATTCAAAGCTATGCTTTCAACTTGAAAGCTTACAATTTCCTGACTTTGCAGTGTTTCCCCTTTTCCTTCCAATTTGAAGTAATGTCTGAAATGTTTTGGGGTTTTTTTGTTTTTTGTTTTTTTTTTTTCCCTCCTGTGTGATATACCTGGAAGGAGCGGAGTACTTCCAACCTGTATTGATTAAGCTTGATTGTACCTTTGCTAAAATCAATAGATGATTCTATCAATACTTTCAAATACCAAAGGAACTCAATTTCCTAAACCTAATTTTAATTTCTAATTTTTTTTTTTAAAAGCAAATTTCTTGACTGTGTAAACAATGCTAAGGAATGAGTTATCCCAATAAAAATTAGTCAGGACCACAGGTTTACTTCTGGTCAGGCATTGACATCTGAGTCTGGCTGAACTAAGTCCCTAAGTGATAATCTTGCTATTGACTGAGATGTGTGAATGACTGAATTTTGACTGGTGATTCTGAAAATCAATTTTTTTTTCTATTCTCATTGCTGTGCTCACATTTTTTTATTTTTTTCAAAAAACAAATATATGGAGTATGGCTAATGTTTTACCCTTGTTTTTTCCTTTTTTCAAAAACCTGTGAAAAAATTTTAGTCAATTGCTGGAATTAAAACAATATTCCACAATGAAGGGTTAAAAAAATCTAATTAGAATATACTGAAAGAACTGTTATAGAGAAATTTTTACAATTGTTTTTGCCAGAAAATGATATCTTGAATTTAGCTGCAAAACCTTGTGCTGCAGTACTTGGTAAGTATATTAGATGTCTTCAAAATTTGCCACAAATCTACTCTTGACATGACTGCCTATTCCAATAGCACATGCCAAAATGGATTTTCCCTATGGAATATCAGCCACTAATTTGGTCTGATTAGCACTAAGTCTCATTCTTCTCTCATTTACAATGTCTTTGATTTTGAACTCTCCCAGCACTATTACTGGCGTAACACTGGATGCATGGTGGGTTTACAGGAGGTGAGTTTTAAATCACGGGTGTCAGGAAGTGTTCCACCTTTACGGAACTCCAGTTTCCCCAATGGGATGATGTTATTTCCCTGCTCAAGACTGTAAAGCTCTGATATACTGTGAGATATTGTTATTATTCTACTCAATTCTACCTACTTTCCACGTGGCGTTTGCGGGCATGACCTCTCTTCCTTCTGCAGTTTCTTACAGAATTCATACATGTGAATTTTAGGTTAAATATATTCTCCCTGACCTTAACATCCAGAATGTGAAAATTATTAGCAAAGTTGATGTAATTTCATGAAGACTTTTAAATCTCAAGTACAAAAACCTTTCCATCAATATTCTACAAACCTTCCAACACAGTTTCCAGCAGCCAGCTATGAACTTGGGGTTCATGGATCCAGACTTTTTTTTCCCATGCAGTGTATTTGTTGCTGCGAAGGAGCAGTTTAGTCACTTTACAAAGCCTGTACCTTTGGAAGTGTGAGAAGGCACATGTGCACTTAGGAACACTAAAAATGCATTACAGACAGTTAGTAATGCAATGTTTATCACTTGGTTTATGAACAATCTTAATTTTTCTACAGAATTTTTGCAAATCATTTATCCCTCTTGAAAGGATCACACAGTCTGAACTGAAAAGAGGGAACATGATATTAACCTGAAGGCTTGTTAAACTGCACTGTGGTTATAAATTTTGTGGAATTCCTTTGTATTTATAGTAACTGCCAAAACAGATTTAATCCTTTAAGACTTCAAGATGTACATTTCTTGGCTTGTGTGCTGGGACATTTTCATACTGGAAAATGATGTATATTTTCCATATACACTGTAGGCTTCTTAGAAGAATGGGTAAAATCTACTTATTTGGGGGATAACGTAAAGACTGAGAAGCCAGGAAAGAGAATGGGAATTCAAGGGGGCAATCGACTCACGTCCCAGACATTGGGATATGGACTGAAATAAATGTGGGCACCGAGAGGTAACAACTAAGTGCATCTGAGGCTTTGCCTGAGCACAAAAGACTTTCTGCTTTCCTTACAGCCATGTAGCTGAAGCAGAGTGACAAAATCAATGTGGGGGTGACTGTATTCCTATAAGCATGCTTATACCCATGCAGCTTGTTACGGGGTGTTTTAAGCTTCTATATGTAAGTATAGTGATAGAAAATGCCAAGGGATGTTCAAGAGCCCAGTAGAAGTGAAACAAGCTTCATGCAGAAATTGAAATATGGAAGGAAAAGGGTATTGAGGTAAAAGGAAGCTGCAGGTTATTAACATTGCTACTATTTGTGAATTAAGAACTACAGGATTGACTATGTATTAAAAATCTCTTACTTTGCAAGAAAGCAAATAAAGGATTTGCAATGCCTTTTTTTTCCCAGCGTGGTGAGGGGTAAGACTGGTTGAAACTTTCACATCTTTTTTTTTTTTGTAAGGAGAGCAGGTTTTCACTTAAACAAAAATAGGCACAGAAAATGTTGCCTTTCACTTAAAAAAATCATCATTGAATAATTTCTGTGTTTAATTTTTTTTTGCTAATTATTTCTGTTGATTCCACTCTGAAGATGATCATGGCTCCTGCTGGAGTCAGTGAGAGTTTTGCCATTGACTCTACACAGCATGGATAGAGGATAGACACTACATTTGCATTATTAGTCCAGGTTATTATAATTAGAAGTGAGTTTAAATGCTGGTGTTTTACTCTGCATTGCAAGTTTCCAAAAGTCTTATATCGTCTGGAGTTGTGATTTTGGTTTGGGCCCACCTCCAGGGCAGGGAGAGGCTGATTAGCTGTAGAATCTGCCTGAGATCTTGGTCAGTGATATTTTTATATTTTTGTGGTTCAAATGATGTATGCTGTACTATGAAAGGAATACTTTTCACTCATTAATCATATTTCAGAAAATGGGAAGCACATGATAACTAAACAAACCAAAGTGTGAAAATGAAGACAAGAATTATGCTAAGTTGGCCAGTGTGAAAACCTTTATTGGAGCAAGAAACACAGTCAGGAAGAAAAAGATTCCTGATGAAAAATTTCACAGGCTTTTTGTTCTTGTTGATGCTATTTTTTTTCCTCAGAGGTCTTCATAAGTTATTACTTTAATAAACATAATAAAATACTAGCTATTACTCTTTTAGTAAAAATAGCTAAGAAAAAGAACATTTTGTTTCTAAAATCTTTGGAAGAAAAGCATATGCATATCTTAACAAACTTCTTATAATGATGTTGATATAATAAATTGTTCTATTGAAGATGACTATTATTTGTTTTTTTAGGGATTTCACAACCTAGGTAGAATATATTCTGTTAAAAAACTTAAAAGCTAAGTAACTGAAACTTTACCTCTACTTACCAACCATAACTTGAGTTTAAAGTTTTGGGTTTTCACTGGCACTGAAAGGATTTAAATTAATGTAGAGCATGTATCTCCCACCACCCTTTGATGACAGAAGCAGCTGCTGCACTAGAGAAAAGTAAGTCCCTGACTGCTTTTTTATGTGATTCTTTCCATAGTTTATCCTCCCTGCTTCTCACAGCCAGAAGTTTGGGGCTTCCCACATCCAAGAGAGGATGATTTTTAGCAGTCATGGATAGCTCCAGGAAGTTTGAAGGGTTTTGAGAAGCCAGTTAATGCTTTTAGGCTCCACAGAACTCTTTGGAAGGAATCCCACATAGTGCTTGTGCACCAGGTAAAAAGTGCTTTCTTCAGGTTTGTTTTAAACCTGGTGCTTGCTGGCTTCCTCAGGCACTCTGAAACAATTGAATTATGAGAAATAAGCAGTATTTGCTTTGTTTTGGATATTATAGACCCTTATTCATAGTCTTGTCCACTGTCAGTCAAGCTCTAGCTCAGGCTTCAGCACCTGTGTCATGCTCAGGAAGAGACAAGCTCAATATTATCTGCTAGGGGATGGGGCTGTGATGGGCTTAGTCCTGTCTGTGCCCGAGTTATGCAGACCATGTGGAAAGAAACCACGGGTGTGCATGGGACTTTCCTTCGGGGAAAAGGAAATTGCCATTTTGTAGGTAAAGTTTGTTGACGTGGTAGAGCCAAGTTTAGGAAAATGGGCTTAAACTAGCACTGTGAAAATGCGCATACTGACAAGCTTTGTTATGTAATGACAGTAAAAGCTGAGTTTTAAAATGGTGGATGTTGCCTTTCTTTGATTTCTATTTTGTTGCCATATGCTCTTGTCTTTGGTTGTGAACAGTAAAAATCCCCACTAAACTTACTAAGAAAAAAAAGCAAGGAGTCACTTTTTGAGAGGTTCCCAAAGGTCGAGAGAAAACAGTATAGGTGACACATAAATTGCCAAACTCACTTTTACAATGATTGCATGCTAGGGCAGTTTTGCCTTGCAAATTTAAAGCTATCCTCATATTTTAGAATAAGCAAGCACTTAGTAAAGCTGTTCCATAAAATGTTGCCAAACATCAAAATTGGCATCCACATTTTTGACTTGCAAGGGAAACTGCATTCAAGTATAATTTTGAAAACCTATGCAAAAAAATTACAGGAAGATATTCCTTGGATTTTATGAGTCTGAAATCCCATTATTCTATGATGTAGACTAATACAGTTATGTGTTTATATAAAAATACAGCAGTTATTCTTTCACAAGGATGCTTACTATATTTTTTCAGTGATTTCTTTCCAAAAAAATTTTCAGCAATTATGAGTATCTGGGCTGAAGTTTTCCCTATGTAACAGTTGTGTTTTGCAGTACTACAGACTGGCTCCAGGGAAACCGCTGTGGTCTCTCTGTTCCCAGGGCTTAAAAGCTCTATTGATATGATAGACCATAATGATTCAGTGTGAGGATTATGGTCTATCAGTAAATAGCATGGTATTATGCATGTACCATAATGTAGTTACTATGATTTTTTTATGACATATTCCTGGAAGCCTCATTCATTTGTATAATAACAACTAAGCCCAGCATAACTTGTGTGTAAAAAGAGTAGGATTATGCTTTGGGAATGCAAATGGGAATGGCATTGGTGCAGGTTGGAGATGCAGGACAGCGGAAAGCAGAGGCTGCATGATTCTTAAACGGAAACTGTGGCCTACGCATTTTATTCTGAATGTATCTTTTTGTATTAACAGTACAATTCTGTAGCCCTCCAGAAATTCAGATTATGTATAAATATGGGCTTCCAGAGTATATAGCAGGGTGCAAGCCAAAATGAAGTGCCAGAGGTCCTTTCCCTCTTAACTTCCCTTTGCCCTGGGCAAACAGGTCACTAAACCAAATTCAATCCTATCTTACTCATAGCTCTATAGCTTCTCTTTGGTTTTTATACTTGCACTGAATATAATAAAGAACTTATTTAATTCCGGGTGACTTTTTCCAAACGGGGACAAATTTCACTTCTGAGAAGTCAGAAGAAAGACCATATGTGGCAGATGGTGTTGGTGGCTTAGTAGGATTTAGCCACAGTGGAGGGAAGGTTAATATTCTTAGTACAGGCAGAAGCTCTAGGGCATTATGTTTCATTTATAATGTCCAAGTATATCACTGATATACTTTTGAAAGTGATTTCATGGCTCATTGACACTAGTAGGAACAGTTTTCTGATTTTAGTTTTTAAGGCTACTTTTCTCCATAAGGTGGGAAGTGTCTGTTGATGCACCACAAGGGTGTGTTTTACAGAGAAGGTATATAGCTGTAATAGAGAGGTCAGGAAAAAGGAGGCTTCAACCATTCTTTTCTCTGTTCAAAGAAAGAATGAACAGGAGGGCTGACTTGTTTAGTAAAAAAAAAAGAAAAGAGAATTTGAAACAGAAAATAATTGTAATTGTAGATGAAATAAAAGATTCTGGCTGGAGCCATAATCAGAAGGCAAGTCAGAGGATAATGCCATGAAATTGCAGAGTAGACATCTGAGTGTACACAACATTTCCTGGTGGCTGCAGTCACCACCAAACACCAACAAGGTGCTTTCTTAACCCCATGGGCTCTTACTTCTTTCTAAGGTCAGAAACAAGCAGCGTTTGCAGAGTCTTGGTGCTGAGTTTCCATATACAAAAATAATAAATACTTATTTTCAACCTACATAAATTATTGTATAGGAAGAAACCAATCTAGAAAAAAGGGTATGTTGTCCAAATGAGAATTCGGCATTTATGTGTGTCTTGTCTGCAGCTCTCTGCCCAGCACTGGGTAAAAATATGGCTGTTGCTGCCCTCAGCAGAGATCTGTATAGAAAAGAGGTCAACCTCACATCTCAGCTCTTAGCAGGCTCTTAGACATGCAAACAGTCTTAACGACTAGAAAGCTAAACTCACCACACTCAGTTCAGGCAGAGAGAATGGTATTTCACATGATTTATGTGACATTGTGTGTGGTAAGGGAGTGTGTTAATGTATTTTTTTGCTCCATATTTATTGCCTGGCTAGACTTCTCTTGTTCTGACCATGTGCTCTTCTCCGACAGATCAGGAAAGTCATAATAAGCAACTGCTCCTTTTCTACAAACACTCTTGCATTTGGAGCCTCGCAAGATCAATCTTCCCTCTGTTTCTCTTCCCATGGAACAATACCATGAAGGAGCAGACATAGAGACCGTCAGAAACTGTGACCTATTTTAAAGATGCTGGAACATAGTGTGCAATGTTCATCCTCTTTGATCAAAAACTCTCTTGTTTTCCATAGGCAATATTTCTACAGCTGAAACAGAACACAAAACAAGAACTCTTGTTGTGGTATGCTAAGTTGCTTCTCTGTGGAGAAGCAGCTCATCAGCTGCAGCAGTTAATCAGGAAGCAGAGAACTGCAAAAGAAAATCAGGACACCTGAGCCTTCAGCTATGCAGCCACAGTCAATGGAGTCAACAGAACGGCACAAAAACCTGAAGAGTGACGATCTTTGCTAAACTTACCACAGAATCATAGAATCATAGAATAGTTAATGACTAGAATCATAGAACAGTTTGGGTTGGAAGGGACCTCTAAAGGGCATCTAGTCCAACCCCCCTGCTGTGGGCAGGGACATCTTCAACTAGATCAGGTTGCTCAGAGCCCCCTCCAACCTGACCTGGAATGCTGCTGGGCAGGGGGCATCCACCACCTCTCTGGGCAACCTGTGCCAGTGTTTCACCACCCTCAGCACAAAAAATTTCTTCCTTATATCTAGTCTAAATCTAATTTAGTTGAAAGCCATTCCCCCTTGTCCTGTCTCAACAGGCCCTGCTAAAAGGTTTGCTGCCATCTTTTTTATAAGCCCCCCTTAAGTACTGATAGGCTGAATGATACTTCATATGGTAAAGGCTGGGCCTTGGATTTATATACTGTGGTTTTAGACTTGATCTCCTATAACAGAATTCAGCACTGAAATCTTCTACTGAAATTATCCTGAAATATTTGGCTGTAATTAAATTGTATTTAACTTGAAATAGGAACTGTTGTGCCGTGGCAGCATAGACTTTAAAAATAAAGACTCAGTGCACTACCTCAGTGCAATCAACCAAACTGTTTAGGCATTATCAATAAATATGCATCCACTCTGCTAAGTGCATGGAAAATCTGTTCCCCTGTAGGTGTTATCTCCTTCCCAAAGTCCTCTCCCAGTGCCCCATCTCATTTACCATTTGATGCTGCCAGTGTAATGTGCCTTTGTGAGATGGAGGCAGTGCTTTATTGTCTGTAATCAGCACATTTAAAATATATTGTGGAGACACAGGTTACATTTAGGAACATTAGAGGTGAACTCATTGTTAAAGACCTGTGGGTCACAGTTACAGTGTTTCTGTGGAGGGACATTCACCACCAAAGAAGGACCTTCTGGGCAGGATTCCACTGAACATAAAAGTATGTAGACTTCGGTGTGTATTTGTAAGTGAAGTGTCCAACTCCTGTTATAGGAGACTAAGGACAGGAGTCAATTGCTTCATAGGGTTTTGACATACCTGAGGTGTCCAGGATACCCTTGGTGTATGGCTGGTACTCTGGATAGACACAAATCATTTCATCAGCCCTATGTGGACGTCTCAGACACCCTGGGACAACTCTAATGGCACCACACATTTTTGCTTAGGCAACTGAATCACCAACTGACTCAACTCTGTCATTAAAATTTAGGGCATCATTCAGCTATCTAGCCAGTAGCTGTCTCTTTCATGATAAGCTCAAATGTTCTCTAAATTGACCAGAGGGGCCACTTAGTTGTTCTAGGCATTAAGTATTGTTTGAAATGCCCTCAGGCATCCTGACTTTTTCTGGTCTCTATCTGTTGCTCCAAAAGGGTATGGGTCTCCTATAACCTTTCTGTTGACTCTCCAAGCCCACATGGGCCCATATATAGGCATCTCTGACGGCAGTAAAACCCAATGTTTAGGCAACTGAATTGATTACTAGATCTCCAATGACTATAATGGGATTGCTGGCTTACAAGTAGGTATCTGTATTCAGATGTCCGGTGTCTTACTTTTGAACTGCCACCTGCCCAGTGGGTCAGATTTTGAGCCTCATTCTCCCAAGATATGCTATTTTTCAAACTGAAGCATATGGACACCTGGGAATCCGAAGATTGATCCTGAGAGATCTGCGAAAGACGACTTAGCAAAACAGGTATATGTATGCCAGAAAGCTGCCTAGGTATGCGAAGCTTTGAAAAGATCTGCATCAACCCTGGAGATTCAGCAGGCCTCCACATATTAACGTGTTTACAAAACATGGATTGAGATTTTAGACATCCTAGTGTGTGGATATGCATGCTGCTGCCTTTCCCTACCAGGGAATATACAAGCTTTTGAAGGCAGAGGTTTTGGCCACATGGAATTGTTTTGCTAGGCTTAATTAACCATGAATAGTTACAAATGATAACGTAAGAAACACCATACTGTTTAGACCAATGGTCATTCTAATCTAGTATTTCATCTCCAGCAGTGGCAGAGAAGATGGTTTATTGGGAGAGCGTGTAAGTCTAGTCCTTTTCATTTCCTGGCTAGTCCTTTTAGTATCACTTTACAGACCTGTTGTCTATAAATTTGTCTAATCCCTTTCTGAACTCGAGTTTACTTATTTCGGTCTATACCAAAGTGTCTGAAAGCCATTTATCAACACACTGTAGTCAGCTGACACCTTAACAGTCATGCGTGTTGACATTATTTATACTAGTATTTAAAATTTGTATTTCAGGCATATCTTCTGACCTCTAGAAGGTCATGGGCTTAGGGTGCTAGGCACTGTAAAAAGCTGGACTGTCCATAATATGTCTGTTGTGCAAGGGTTTGCTGGTTTTTTTGTTCCAGGAAAAAATTAACATTTAAAAGGAATGCTATCTGTGTGATTTGGCCTAATTCTTTCCCACTGATAAAAGGAAAAAACATGAATGCTTTTATTTTAAAAATATTTGAGTAAAACCTTTGTTAATGTTGTGAAACAGCGGTAACTTTGAGTCACTAAGTACTGGGTTGAGATATTATACAATCACGATTTGTATCAGGTCCCTCCTGTTTTAATTTTTGTCTGTGCCCATTTTTCATGTTGACTTTGACAGGATCAGGATGTAGTCTTAGAAATGCAGCATTTATCTTGCAGTGATAAAGTTTATGCCTTTAATTTTACCTTTCAAGAATAAGAGAAGTCTGACAAATTGTCTGGGTAGTTTCAGGGTTTATTTCCTGTAGTGCTCGCTGAGCGTTCCCCATTTATTTCACACAGCTACTGAAGTTCCAATTCATTAAAACAATTTAGTCATATACATTTCAACAGGACCAGATACCTGCTAAGAGTTATGCATGTGCTCAGATGTTCTTCTGAATCAGTCTTTGCCTGGAGAGCTGTCAGGAACAACCTATGGGAACTACTGAAAGTGAATTACGATCATATCTTAGTCAGATCCTATTTGTACTGAATTATTTTGATATGTATGTACTATGCTAGATAAGGTAATACATCCTACCTCTGGCTGTCTGAATCCTTGGTATTTGTTCATAAAAGCACGCTCAAATAAGCAGTCTCCTCTCTACCCTCAAGTTTTTAAAGTTACTCCTACCTGTTACATCTTTTGAGTTTTCCTTTCTTGTTCT
Source organism: Aptenodytes forsteri (assembly GCF_000699145.1). NCBI lineage: Eukaryota > Metazoa > Chordata > Aves > Sphenisciformes > Spheniscidae > Aptenodytes > Aptenodytes forsteri. Next base: position 5,311,649 of record NW_008795125.1, on the reverse strand, counting down.
ATGAGGTCAAGGCTGGCAGAATTTCACAACATTCAACCAATATCTATGGTAAGTTTTGGGAACAAATTGGTACATTCTTCCTTTTTCTCATTTCAGCTTAATAAAATCTTCTCTTGTGCAAATTCTCAGCAAATTGCAATTTGACATTTGCCAGATGATGCTGGGATAAGAACTGAGGATCTGTTCCTTCTTTTTAAGAGAAAAAAAATCAAGTAAAGCCAGCTGGGAATTTTGCCAGCAGGAGCTGTACCCACACAGAGATGACTGAGTGAAACAGGCAGAGGGCAGAGAAATGCAACCATAGAATCACAGAATTATAGAATAGTTTGGGTTGGAAGGGACCTCTAAAGGGCATGTCCAACCCCCCCCCTGCTGTGGGCAGGGACATCTTCAACTGGATCAGGTTGCTCAGAGCCCCCTCCAACCTGACCTGGAATGCTTCCAGGGATGCGGCATCCACCACCTCCCTGGGCAACCTGTGCCAGTGTTTCACCACCCTCAGCGTAAAAAATGTCTTCCTTATATCTAGTCAAA
>NW_008795125.1:5258160-5308952 GCF_000699145.1 Aptenodytes forsteri | reverse complement strand
GTGAGGCTGCTCCTATCTGTCTATAGAGGGCCTCATCCACTCGGTCTTCCTGGTCGGGTGGCCAGTAGCAGACCCCCACCGTAATGTCACCTGTCCCTGCCTTTCCTTTAATCCTGACCCATAAGCTCTCGGTCGGCTCCTCATCCCTCCCCAGGCAGAGCTCCATGCACTCCAGGTAGCCATTGGCATAGAGGGCGACACCCTCTCCTCGTCTCCTCTGCCTGTCCTTCCTGTGCTGCCAGAGAGGCAACTGAAGGGGCAAACCTGAAGAAGAGCCTGTCCCTTAGTCAAAACCCAGAGATGGTGAGCATGTTTTACATCATCTGCACCCAGCAGAGTATCTGAAGGGGTTGCCCAGGTATCTTGCTGAACTGGTGACTAAGTTAATGCCTTCGAAGGAAGAGCTGATGTTCAGAAAAATGCTATGGTGTTGAAACATAACTCTCTTGGTGAATCTGCCTCCTGCCTTCACATGTTCATGTGGATCTGGACACAAGGCTCACAGGGTGATAAATAACTCACAGATGAAGCTGACGTATCAGTCTTAACTTGAACAGGGCCTTTTCTGTCTTTCCCTTTCTTTTTTTTGCAGAGGGTAAAGGATGTGGCCTTATCTTGGGCACTCCCTGACTTCTGTCAGTTGGTGTCACAGCTGGAATGTTATTTAAATCCAATTTCTTTTATCTGAAAGTATTTATGTGAGCAGATAAAGCATTAAGCCTTTATCCTAAAGTGCCCTGCTCCACTTCAGTGCTCCAGATAACATTGACTTATGCTGGAGCTGCCACTCCGTGGACAGGAAATCAATTCTCTCCGCGTTCTCTGCTTGATCTTTCATGGTGTATAATGGGGATGTGTGTGTGATGTTACTGACAGACCTCAGGATGCAGTCCATTAAGATGTTAAAGGGAATTGCCTCTTCAAACTGTAGGAATCTGCTTTTTTTCTGCTGGAGTTTTATTTATTTGAGGTGGGGAGAAGAGTGGGACAGTTCAAATCTGTATTTACTGCTTTTCTCTGACTTAAAGCCTAAGTTTAAAAGCCAGAAGGTCTCTTCTCACTCTTCTCACCACTCATAAAGAGCTTACTCAAGCAGGCCTGTTAATGCAGCTGAGAGAAAGTACTATTCAGCATGAGTGAAAGTGTCAAGAACTGTCTTGAAGTGCAATATATGAGACTTATGGTTTTGAAATGCAAAAAACATGAACTGAAATGCAGTCAAGGGCTTTCTAAGGCTGCTTTCTAAGAGCCCTTTTTAGGAGGAAGCAGAAGAGTTGGGAATGAAGGAGTGAAGTTGAGCCTGGAAGAAGGGGAGTGAGGGGAAAAATGGTTTTAGTCTTGCTTTTGTTTCTCACTATCCTACTCTATTTTTTAATTGGCAATGGATTAAACTATTTTTCCCCAAGTTGAGTCTGTTTTTCCTGTGACAGTAATTGGTAAGCGATCTCCCTGTCCTTATCTCAACCCATGAGCTTTTTAATCTTAAAATCTCCCCCTGCCCTGCTGAGGAGGGGGAGTGAGAGAGCAGCTGGGTGGGCACCTGGCAGCCAGCCCAGGTTAAACTACCACAGTCACCCAAGCACTCTCTGAGGTTAGTGCTAGCAACCTCTATAAGAAGTTCTGGAAAGTTAATTGAGATTTGTGGACTGGGAGATGGGAATGATTAGGTTGGATTAAAGTGTCATATGCAAAAAATCTTCTGGACACAGAGATTCTTATGGCTGCACCTGATTTTTGTGAATGCTGCTGATGTTGCAGGAAGAAGGACGTGTAACATGTGTCTTGTGTAAGCTCTGGTAGAAACACAAAGAGGAAAAATATGTAGGACAAATGAGTCACATGTTTAAAAGTGAAGGTATAGAAAATTGTCAAGATCTGGACCAGGAATTGGTGTGAAAGACTTGAACAGTCCCCACAAGCCTTCTTTTGAGGAAACATGTCACAGAGAAAAAGGGGAGGGAAGGTTTACCTGGTGAGAGGGGTAATAAAACTGAGAGGAAGTTGTCATGTGCATAATTTTCCCTGGGAAGCCTGTGCACTGCAACTCAGAAAGTCCATAAATACTTACGACACAGTGACCCAGAACAGCACCAGCTAGGAGTTAAGCTGCGGGTCCTAAATACTTCATATGCCAAGGACAAAGGCAGCATGTGTTGTTTTTCTGATGGATGCATCACTTCAGAGGGAGAGTGTCCTGGACCTCAGAGCTGGTAACGATATCTCCAGAGAAGCTCCTTTCTGGCATGGCTGAAGGTGAGTCCCTCTCCACAGCTGCTCTGAAGAGTGTTTTTACCATGTGTGCCATGGGCCCTTTATCCACTTACACAGCATCATCTCTCATGGATTAGGAGGAGGGGAGAAGATGGCAGTGCTCAAATTTGCTTCCTCATGAAGGATTTCTGCAGGTATGACTGCTGATGTGTCCTCCCAGCAGCTGAAGGGAAATCAACAACTCTACAAGGGCCTGATGACATCTGTAATGTTTCAATGTGGAGATGACTGTACCTTGTCTCCGTTGCTTCAGGGAAACTTCTTTGTTTTGGACACAGCAAATCTCCAAGGTCACACACCAAGTACAAGCCACCCAGACTCCGGGATTATAGCATACCAGGTCATAGTTAGGGTGGCACTTTGTTCCTATCTAACACTGCTTTTTTTCTTCCCTTATGTGTCGTAAAAGAGTAAAGTATCAGCAGTTCATAGCAAAATCTAACACAAGGCTCTGGGCAGTGAAAGTAGCTCATTAAATTCACTGTAATTGACAGTTGGATACTTTGGAGGTAAATCTGACAATGAGCAGGAATATTTGTAACAGTGAACAACTGGAACGGGATGGTTCATTTCCTGGCAGTCCAAAGGAGCCTCTTGGTCCTCTTCCAAACTGCTCTCACTGAGATCTATTTGGATAAAAGGAAGCCAACAAATTAGTGAAGCAAAACTGTGTGTAAAAATGGTGGTCTAATTGCTTCATTCTTGTATCCCATTTATGTCTATCTTCCTGTCCTCTGGAGTACTCTTCTGCAGCCTGTTTATCTCCTTTCATACACCAGCTGCTATTGCTCTTGTAGTTCATGTGCTTGTGAATCCTACAGGCTCTCTAGAAATCCAGGTGTGTTGCTTTGGATACTTTGGGAGCTTCATCTTCTACTGCAGGAGTGGCCTACTGCCTCCTAGGAGCATCCTGGGAGAAGGTGACGTGTTGCTGTGAATTGACTCCAATGGTAGATGCTGCTGGGAGGTGCAGCTCTGCTCCTCTCTCCTTGCTCTGGCAGTGAGCTTCCACTGCTCCCAGTGCAGACAGCTCACCCTGGGGCCCCAGACAGCTTTATGGTTGATTAGCTGGCTGGCTGGACTCATCCCATGGTTGGGGCAGTGCTAGGGAAGGATTGCAGCAGAGGACAGGCAGGAGCTTGCAGCCAGTTTCCTGGGAAAGCAGAACGACTCTGCCAGAGACAGCTCAATGTAGTATCAGCTCAGCTCTATGTAACCCTGTCTCCCTACATAGGTCTATATACACACGTGTAGGAATTTCTGCTTTTTAATTATAACTAGTAATCAAAGAGAAACAATGAATAATGTTATCATATGCAACAACAAGCTTAATAAATCTCTTTAAGAAATGGACACTGACTCACCTTCCTTAATCATCTGAACAATGCATCTAAGTGCTCTTTCAAGTCAGTGGAGAGAAAGAAATGTTTCTGGTGTCTGATTCGTCTGATCTACCACTTGGAACAAATATAAGGAAGCAACTTTTAAACGGCGGGTAATGAACTTCTGGAACATGCTGCCGTTGGAAGGCATGTAGTGTCTGTGAGCACAAAAAAGGCTTAGATGAGTTTATGGACAAAATGGATGTTACAGGGAATGGACAGGGTTGTATCTCCCACTGTCCCTAATCCAGTGACCCTGGACACTGATATGGTACAAGGGCAGTGGCCTGCAAAAAGTGGCCAGGGCTTTTGCTAACAGCATCCCCTATTACCACTGCTGCAAGCAAAGTGCTGGACCGCAAAGGACATTTCTTGTACTCTTATACCTTCTCTGGCCCCAGACATGACTCCTTGGTTTCCACCTAGCTCTAGACACTACTTCCTCTCCTCCTTTCCCTCCCAAGTCCAACCGCACTGTAAGTGTCACCCTGAAAATTTGGAGGCTGGGACACGAGGACAAACAGGTGAGAAAGGATGGACAGACCATACTAAAGTATGGATATTGGGTATTTTTTCATCTTTTACTCCTAAGATACTCTCTGAGGATACTCTGCTTGAAGAAACATTTCGTTGTTGTTTTAATCAGTTACAAAGAAATTATTTTTTGTTGAACTGATAGCTGGGAAAATGCTTCCTACCTAACAGCCTTGAATATCGTACTCAGCCTTGAGTATCTCAGCCTTGAATATTTCTTCCAAATAGTTAATAAGCAGAGCTCTTGTTATTAATGCTGTGTAAAGAGCAAAGAGCCACTTAAGGGACACTCTTGTTTCATGGCCAAAACCGGAATAACTAGAGCTGAACTAAAGAGGTCTATTTGGTTGGAGTGGAAATAAATCTGAAATAACCCAGACCACAAAGACCATACATGCCAGACACCACTCAAAGGTGCTGCAGTGCAGCTGGGTAACTCCTGTTGCTGCTGAACAGTAAATTCTACAGAAAGGGCAGGTTAAAGGGGTGGTATTTAACTCATTTACCTTGAAACATTTACAGGGTGGAGGAAGACACCTGAGCTAGTTGCTTAGATACCCTTTTTAGTCAGTGGGAGAAATAGGTGTTTCTGGGGTGTGATTCATCCAAGGTACTTCACACTTTTCTGCTGGATTGAGACTTATTGAGATACAGATGTCTATCTCAGCGGTGCCTACCGTTTGGCCAAAGAAATCCCTACCCCAGGGACTGAAGTCAACAGCATGGGTTCAATATGGCAAAGAGCTTCTGTCAAAAGTGGGGAGAGGCAAAAGGAGATGGTCATGGAAAACGGCAACAAGGCTCCTTTCCATGTTTTGAAAATTTAATTTTTGGACTTGCCATTTTTAGGCCATGTTTCCATTTCAAAATAAACATATATAGAAAAGGGTTAATAAAAAGAGTGAAATAACCTTACAGGGAAGCAATGTTCTATTTTGTACTGAACAATACTTTCCATTTTGATCCAAAACTCACTTTTCTAATTGATTTTCTTCTATTAATAATAAAATAGTGTTTGGGCTGACCCACACTGATATATTTGTGTGGGTTTAATCACCCAACCAAAAAGACAAAAAATCCCAAACTATTTCTTGCCTTTAGACATTAATTTTCCTACTGCTGTGGGAAATAGTTGTGGTTACAATGATAACATCTTTTTTTTTTTTTTCTGCTTTTGCTTCTCCTGTTATAGATTGCCATGTTGGGGCCCAGAGATCACCTGCAAAACCCATCTGTGTGCGATGTGCTTCATTCCTCCTTTTCACCCTACTTTCTCTGTAGATGTTGTACTTGTCACACAGGAGCCTGTACAAGTGCATGACTATGAGAGAGGAAGGTGAAGCTCTAGAGGGATTTTTATGAGAGCTGAGACCAGCTGGTGACGGCAACTTTTCCCTGGGTTTTCTGATTTTGCTTATGGCATGGAAATGGAGGTATAGGGTAGCAGAAGTCCTTGGCAGATTTTGAATCCTGCTGACTTTCAACACAAAGAGCAATCTTTTGCTGGCATAAGTAAAATAAAAATATATCCATTTGCCAAAAATTGTTTTTGCTGATGTCTTATGAAATTAAACAGAAGAATCCTTCCTCTAGAATTTTTAGAGTAAAGACATTATAACCTGAAGAGAAGATGAGGTTTATGCTGAATTTTTGGCAGCTAAATATTTTTAGGTGCAGCTCAGGAAAAATTTTCTTGCCAACCTCTTTGGAATGGAATTATTTTTATACACAATTTTTTAAGGTTGTGTTCTGTAGAAAACAAGTTTTTTTTCATACATTCTACTCCCTGAAAAAAAAAAAAAGTATTTTGGGTTATTACCAAACCCAGAAATACATTGATTTGGAAATGCTGCTTTGATGCCTTGTCAGATTTTGGAGCTGAAATGCGTAGTTTTTCCTTTCTTTGTGAGTTGGGCTCCCCTGCTGGGCTCTCTCTTTCCTCACCACTCCCTGCAAGGTTGGAGTCCTGTAAAGCATTGCCTCCCTAAATCTGAAGAGGGGAGGGGGAGGAAGAGGGTGTCCATGAGTGATGGAGGCTGTTGTGCATGTAGGAAAATGTGGTATTAAAAGAAATTCATAGGACGAGGAGTCTCAGCTGCATCAAGGCTGCTTTTGTAAACAAAATATTTTATTCTTCACCAAAAAGTATTTAATTTTTTAATTACTAGCTCAGAAGTATGCATTTTTCCCTTTTTTCCCTAGCTCCGTTTTTAGGTCATCATTCAAAACAGGGTCTTGTCTTACACTTTTAGTAATGGGGAAAGCAGCACAGCCCTTTCTGGGGCTAAGCAGGAGCCTGTGTAAAAGATTATTCCTATCACACCTTAGCAACCATTCTTTCTGCAATACTGAAACAGTGAACTCCCTTCATTTCTCCATGAAGAAATGCAGAATAACGACAGTTCTTAAAACCCCACAGACCTTATGAGGTTTATACTGAACTCTGGTGAGAGTCAGTTGGGGCAGCTTTATCTGCAACTGATACCACTCGAAAACGCTCATGTAAATACTTTGTAGGAAACAGGCCAGGGCCAACCCACTGCAATTCGTGGAGGCCAGCCGGGCTTCAGCTCAACACGAAAAAGCCCAAAGAGCATTTTAATGCCTGATCTTAATTCCTCAGAAACATCAGATGTTTTGCATTGACATAGAATAAATTTTATGATGTGACTCAGATAACTCACTTTGTAAATCCAAATCTCTTCATGAATTAGTTAAAAATATTAATTTACCTGTTCTTAATTCACGCCTCACACTGCAAACTTTTGTTGATTTAGGAAGTCTTTGGGAGGGAGGGATAGTTTCTTTCAAGTTAATCTGACTCCTTACTCCAGGTGGAGGGTGTGAAGGATCAGCTCCTTAATATTGTTCCAGTTGTTCTAAGGTTAATAAATGTCCTTAGCAAACAGTATCATTCCTCATTGAAAAACTAGTTGTATTTGTGGACAACCCAGAGAGGTTTGCCAAGCGCTTCTACTTTTTACACTTTTCTAGTTAAGATAATTAAGGTGTGCTGTTTCTACATGACTAAAGTCAAGAGACCATTCAATATCTTATGTACATTCTTGCCTATTTCTCAATAATCTGATTATTCCTATAGATGCTTTTGACTGTATTATTCATTATCTAACTGTTGACTTTTCAGCATTTTGTTACAGTTTGACAGACTAAACAGCTGTTTAAGTACAAGTATATATTTTTCTTGGTCTTTGTTCAGAGTTGCTTTAGCTCTTGTGAAACACTGATTTCCAGCTGGGAGCCAAAGCAGTTTGAAATGTCTGCAGCAGACAGCTAAGGATACAGTTTAATTAGCCTACTTTGATCTTTTGTATGGTGGCTGATGATTTACTACAGCTTGCAGCATGGTGAGGCAATTATATTCATGGTCATTATGACAGCATCATTTGAGCCAGAGTTATCGTAGAAGTAAGATTAATTATAATGGGATTTTGAGGGGCCCAGAAGCCAAGATAAAGTAATGTTATATCCAGAGGAGTGCAATAAAGGAGAGCTTCATAATCAAAATATTGGGTGAAACCTTGGCCCGGCTGAGGTTAATAGCAAAACTCTTTGTAACTTTAGAGAGGAATTCTCTCATAGGGTATGCCAGACATACAGTAAATTGGGCAATTTCCGGAAGATCTTAACTATGTCCTCTTGCTTGGGCTGACGCCATTATCAGCCCAGGATATGGTAGCAGTGTTATTCTCCATTCCCTTCAGCATTATTTTCTTCCTTCTTCTAGAAGCACACAAGAAAATTTTGGAGAATATAGTTAGGTACACTGATAACTTTAGGGTTTTGCTTTATTTGCCCCTTGTTTTTTATTTAAAACACTTCTCAGGTTATTGTCCTCAGGTCCTGCGCAGCTGCTCTGCCACAATGGGGGAACACCTTTTGGGCGAATCTGCACAGCATAATGCAGTGTGTCAGTGTTACGCTTGTATCTGTTCAAAGGAGACTGTTTTGTAAATATTATGGCTTTGGTAGCAGTTGTTGTTGTATGTCAGGAGAGCTAATAAAACTGTCCAGCAGGCAGAACACAGCCTCTTCCAGCTATTGCCTGCGAGAGCTTGCTCATCCTGTATTTCTGCCTCTTTCCTTGGGCCTGCCCTGGCACAGTGCTGTGTAGAGTTATCTTCACTATTTCTAAACCAACTAGTTGGTTTGTACAACAGTTCTTCAGGGTTTCTCAGCAAGAGAAATTACACAGGTGAGTGTTTGAATGTTGTGTTAATGCAACCTTGTTGGTTCTGCTTCCCCAGGAACCTGTAAAAACCGGAGCAGCTTTTGAGGGGTCAACCCAAATGCCCACTTAGGCAGTAGTAGTGTTTGAAACAACAGACAAAGCAAATGTCTAGGAAAAATTGTAAGGAGAGAAAAAGCATATATGAAACTCCCCCCAGAATACTCTCCTAGCCTCCAGCAGCCTGTGACCCAGAGGTACATATTTGCTGCTAATAGCTCTTATGGACTTTTATTTAATGAATTTCCAATCCCTTTTTGACTCCGTGTAAACCCTTCTTACTACACCTTTGCACTGTTCAGACCCACTGCTGGGGGTGGTAACCCACAGGCATTTCTTTGCCATGAATCCCAACATCATTCAGTTTACATATGACAGCAAGTTCAGGCGAAAACAATGTCAAACTGCAAGACATCGTGCAAATTTCAGGTGTGGAAGTACTGGTAAAGAGGAGACTTACTCTCTAAAGCCCAGCTTTAGGGAAACTACTGACATTAATGGGCTAGATAAGCCCATAAAGAGGATCATTGCAGTGATTTTTCTCTGGATTTTTATATATGATCGATCATTGCAGTGATTTTTCGATCATAAAGAGGATCATTGCAGTGATTTTTCTCTGGATTTTTATATATTCCTGATATTATTTTTGCAAGTAATCAAATACTATAGTTGCTGTGGGGAAGAGGGAGAACTGAATGTGGGATGCTGGACGCGAGAGCTGGCCAGCGGGCTGCTCTGCCACTTACAGGAAGGCAAGAACTCGCCTTTACCACCCGAGGGAAACAAGAATACATGATTTAGTGCAACTCCTGGCTTTGGTTCCTGTTTCATCCAGCCTTTCTACAGGTTTCTCCATTAAAGCAGGTTGCCGGTGACTGCCAAATGTCACCTTGGTGGCTGTGGTTTGGCCTGCTGTGCCGGTGCTCTGCCTCAGTACTGACGTGTTAATACAAACCTTGGTGTCTTGCAGCTTTTGCTGCAGTTGGACCCAGCTATTTCTGTCCCTGCCTCCACAAGCTCTGCCAGCAGCTCTCAGCAGAAGTGTTGGGCATGGGGGGGTTGCTCTCCTCCCTCCCCGCCTGCTGCTTATCAGCTGTCGGCTCCCCAAGTTGAACCATTGCCTCTTCAACTTTTGAAGGGAGCTGGCCTCACAAAACACACTGTTTTCCCAGGAGCTGCTGTGTTTTGTGGTTTCTCATTAGCATGCTACTCTGTCCTCTCTCAGTTGCTGATAACGAATGGCTTTGGGAGATTTAAGGCCAAAGATTAAACGGCCATAAGGAGTGAAATGCAGGAGTCCCACTGGCTTACTGCTCAGGCAGTGGTGCAGCAAGTTTTGCTCTCCCACTGTTTGTGGTGGAACAGCTATATTGCAAATTTTTTGGCTTCACTCTTTCATACTACCTCGTTCAGAACAAGTGAAAATCTCAAAGCTTTTGCCTTTGACTGCTTTCAATTAAATGCCTGAGAGGAATCCTTTGTCTTCAATGTTTTGGACCACGTGAGCAGTCATGGGTTAAAACCTCCCTAGGAAGACAGGAGCTGCTAGAGCCGCCTGAGCCAGTGACCCTTGGATAATGAGGTCACGGGGAGATTTCAGAGCCATATGTTTGTCTCTGCCCAGGTGTTTTGAGGATGTGTAGACATGTGTCAAGGATATGTCAAAGCTCATGGACACTTCTACAAAGCTCAAGCCTTTCCCAAAGCGACCCACTTACCGGGCACTTCCCTTCTGCATGTCTGAGCTGGGTTCAGCGTGGCAGCTCTGATGAGACTTGCTGAAGTGCTTTTATTTAAAACATGGATCCTACCTGACCAGTTTTAAATGTGAATTTCAATGCACTCTTGCTGTGGCTCTTGTCATTTAAAAGATATCATTTTTAAAATTATTATTATTATCATCATCATTATTATTAACAGCTAATGATTACCATTATTGTGCTTTTATTGTGACTCCTGTTAATTTCAGATGTCTGTGGCCAACATCATTATCTTTTTTCCTATCAGCTGTTGATACAGATGAGTGAGTTACTCTCTCAGAACAGAGTTATACTGCATTGCATTGTATGGTTGCTCTCTTTTTTTCTTTGGGTATTACTTTTGTCAGACTTTAAAATGATGTCAGGAGCCCTCTGTGCACAAGGGCTGGTATTCCTATTTTGAAGGTAGTAAATCCAAATTAAATGAATCCTGTAATGTGGACAAGGGGGCTCAGTGCACTCTGCAAACATGCTGGCTGCAAGTATCAGACTCACCTAAATGTCTCCTTCACTTAGGGCTGCGTTTTTAAACACAGAGAGTGCCTACAACAGACAGGATTTCCAAATGTACCCCACAGCTGACTTCTACTGCCTGTAACACAGCTTTGGAAATCAGGCCTACAATACTTAAGGTCTTAGAAAGAACTCAAGCCCCTAACTGCTCCTCACAGGGGTGGGAGCGGGAGATTCATGCATCGCCCTATACTTAATACCTCCTATCAGATAACTTCAGGCAGCTCTCTACACTGCTAAGTGTTCAGGCTTTTGAAGATGCCCTCTGATGTGCCTAGATATCCCCCAGCCCTAGAGGAGCTGCCTAAGTGCTCGGCATTGGCTTTGGGCATCATGCTGGGGATTGTCCTCTGACAGTGTGGTGTTGCCCAGAACGGAGGGTGGTGGCACATGACTACTTGCCCAGCCTGGACCCAGGACCCCTTGCAGAAGTGGTGCATAACTGGTTTTGAAGACCTTCCCCTTTACAAACAGAAAAGCAGAGGGAGGTTTAGCAGGATGAGGCTGCAGGTTTACATTGATGTTAGTGAGAAATTTGCCAGACCCTCCCGGAGGCGGGATATGGACTATCGTGATCTCTGTAAACACCCTCCACTCCTGCCCTGCTCCAATGACAACTCTCATTTTTTATGCTGACTACTCCTTGGAGACAGGGTGGCCCTCAGTGTCTTCCTACACACAGTATTTGAAACCCAGAGATCTTCCTCCTACCACTCTGTCTCTTTTGCAATTGGTAACTTTTGCAAGAGTCTTGCAGATCCCTATCTTCCGAGCCTGAGTGCCAAATGTCAGTCAGAGACCAAAACTTCTCATGCAGGTCCCCGTGAGGGAACGTGATCTTGCAATATAATGATAATAATTATTCCTCAGATTAGACTTTGCACTCTGCAGTTTTGTTCATTGCTTTGCCTCTGTTGGCTGAGTGCCTGAAACAACAAAGCCAGAGATGATTGTCTGCAAAGCAGTACTACATCTTATTTTAATAAACATAACTCATCGCTTTTTTTTTTTTTTCCTTCATTTTTCAGAGAAAACCTCTGAAGAACCCCCTGGCTTTGACCGTATTTTATAGATCTGTTGGATTGCAGAAGGACAAATAAAAAACATTCATAGAAAGGTGTCGTGAGAATGGGTAACTATTACATGCCTGCAAGGTGACGAATTCTGGCTACCGTGTGCACATGAAAGGAGTAGGGAAAGAGAGCCTGGAGACCTGTCCAAGAGCAGGAACTGGAACAGGGCCAGGTGGTTTTGCTTGCTGCTTGGGTAGCTCTGCAAAGGGAAGAAAATTGTTCCTTCTGGCCCCTGCTTGATGATTTGAGTTAGTTTGGGCCTTCCATATGCCAAACCCTGCTGGAGGGGGGCACAGTTGCAAACATGGGAGGGATGGGGAGAGAGGTACTCTGTAAGATACTCCCAGTCAGGTATATCTGGCTTTATGGGGTGAATGTACCATCCACTAGGACAGCGCTGCCAGTAGTTTATTTTATGGGGTTCAGCACTCAACCAGGGCTACCTCTAACCAGTACCTTGTAGGCGCCTGAAAGCAGTAGGTTCTACATTTCTCTTCACACAAGATTACTATTATGGCTGAAGCATAAGCAGCCTTTTGGGTATAGCATCCCAAAATGCCCTCACACCAGGCCCACCTTTACAGAAAATTTCCTAAATGACCTAAATCTTTGTAGGTCCAGCATGCAGTCACCTTTATGTCAGATCCTTGCATCTTCTTCTTCTACACACCATTTGGGAGTTAGCTACAGGCTGCCTCATTATCCCAGAAGCTTTTCTGAGATCTTAGGTTATTTTTGTTTTTTAAAGAAGTCTTCCATGTAAGTTGTTAATTTCGTTTCCAAAGAGGAAAAGGCTTTGTAATCATACTGTTTGACCCTGTAATTCCTGAAGCCATGAGCTGATTTGATCCATACTTTACCTTCTTTGCCCGGTACAGGAAAGGCAAGGAAAGCTCAGTATGGTCTTTTCTGCTTGGCAGCACCTCGGTAGCAAAGTGGCAGGTATGGACCGGCGGGCTCCATAACAGCTGCAGCAAATGCTGCCTGAAGAGGTGTTGCAGAAGAAAAGGACATGGAGCTGAGATTTAGGGTGGGAGGAATACAGGCAGTAAGCTCCTTAGCACATCAGTGAATATGAGTAGGTTAAATTAAGTACGTTAAGGACATTTTTACTAAAAAGAGGTGTAGAAATACCAGAAAGGATATGACGATGGAAAGATAAGGGGAACAACTAACTTTTCTCTTTATTTTCTTCTTTCCTTGTGTTATATGCTACTTTCTCTTCTATAATAGGATAAATATCTTCCCGTGTCTGGTACAGAGCTTCTGATTTTTCCAAGAAGATATTATAAAACCAACATCATCTAATGACTTCTGCAGTCTGGGCCATTTCAGACAACGAACACTTGGCAGTTTAGTGGAGGTGCTGGGGCCGTAATGATCAGTGAATAATTCCAGCAATGTTTTGGATGGGTTCTTGCATCCAGTTGGCATTCGCTTTCCTGTCTGATTCTCTGCTCGAGCTCTGTTGCATATGAGTAAGGCTTCAAGCCATTACTGATTTTTAAAGCTGGTTCCCTTTGGCACCAGTTGCACTTCAGCTGACTCCTGCAAACAAAACATTTTTCAAAGTTTCATGGAAATTTGGAAGGAGTTTTCCATTTCTCACTGCCTGCACTTTGAAAATAAAACCACTGCTGTATTTCCCCCTACCTGAACACGCACAGACTTCACCTCTTCTGGAGCTGACAGGGGTTTCCTACAAGTGATCCCATGTGCAGGTTGCCTTTCAAACTGTTTTCCCCTGTTATTTGATAGTCTCCCAGTTCTGAAATAATCAGAAAAACTTGAATTGTCAGACTGATTTATTTCTTTGTTGGGATAGAAATGAAATGAAACAGGCATAAGCCAAGAGTTTCCATAATCAGGAGATTAATATTAGGCTCTGACATTTTTATTTAGGCTAATAAATAAATAGGTATGAAAAAATGCTGAATGGCTCCCAGCAGCTGTGTTTGGGGTTGATGGTTTTGAGTGCTCAGTTCTTAAGAAAAAGAGGCTGTTTTACCTACATGCATAGATCTGAAGGCAGAGGTCTGTGCTGAATGTCTATATTTAAAATCCTGGCCATAACGTTATTTTATTTCACACAGTCTAATAGGTAGGCATATTCCAGCTGGGAGGTTTGATGCCAGTGTCACGAGTCTGATGCTAAGCTTGTGCTAAAATCTTGGCCTAGAATTGTTTCATTCCAGCTCTGTTCCAACAAGGAAATCAGGAAATCGCTGTTGCTTTCAGAGCTCCAGCTTTCTGCTCAGTTTTCCATATCTTCTTCTTTTGGCTGCCCAAGTGCTGTACATTTTCCTGTAATTATTATCACAACAGCTTTTCATCAGGGTGAAAAGAACTCAGTCTGACTGCAGTACAAACTAGAAACCTGTTTTACCCAGCTCAGTAGACAGCCCAAATCTACCCAAGATTTTATGAGCTGCTGCAATTGCTTCATGGACAGAGCAAATGGGAGTTTTGGTATAGCTAGAAACTGTCATGCCATGGTGCAAATGGGATGCATGTGGTAAAGGTTTTGAAATCCTACCAAATTTTTTTTAATAAGATTTCACTGGAAAATATTTGATAGAAGAAAGCTAGAGCATTGATTCAGAAAGGCTGAGATTATAAGATGCCACAACATTCTGCTGTGCCGTGACTTTTCCATGGAAGACTTCCAAAACCTAGGGTCCAACCAGTAACATGTGACTGCCTCCTGCCTGAAGGCAGGAACTACTGATTCTGGGTCCAGCTTTTCTTCCTGATTTCCAATAACTCAGACAGTGGTGTAGGTCAAATGGTCAAGGACTGAGGAGTTATTTTAACCAGGATCACAAACATGAAGCTGAGCCAACACAGGGATTCTCAAGGAGTGTGGCATGTCAGGCGGAAATGTGCACATCCTGAAAGAGAGGTGACTGCAAATATGTGGTGGCTTTGGAAGAGGTAGGCTGCCTAGAGAGACTGTGGGTTTTCCATCCTCTGGAGATATTCAGAACTTGACTGGAGAGGGCTCTGAATCAAAATTTGAAGTTAGCCCTGCTTTGCGCAGGGATTTGGACTAAATGATCTCCAGATGTCCCTTCCAACCTAATTTATTCTACTAATCTCCTTTGTGTGTGTGTGTGTATGTATAATTTCCTAGGTTGTCTAAGTTGCAGCCCTGTCACTTTGGTCAGTAGTTAAGTGCCACCACAAAGCCACCTATAGAAAGTATCAACAAGTATTTCTCCATTGTTGGTCCCAGATATAAAGGAGATGTTGAAATGAGAAGAGGAAGATTGTAAAAGTTTTTGTAAGTAGGCAGTTTGGAGGAGGAGAAAAGATAACTGAAGTGGACAGACTTTTGGAGTTATCTCACCAGGTTCATTCCCTCATCTTTTCCCTATTGCATCTCCTCTGTAGTCACCTTGATACACAGCACCCATGATGTAAGCTAACCAGGGCCCTGGGACGGTTCAGTGCTTTTCCTATCATATTTTCTCTGGCATTGGTAAGAGAAGGGCATTCTTACAGCTGATATCTCCACTGGACCTCCATGCAGCAAAATGAAACAGCTTAGTGCTTCAGGTCACTAGAGCTATTCGTTGCACAAACAAATAACAGCTTTATGAGCTTTTCCAGGGCAGAAAAGAACAACAAGCTCTATTTGTTTGGAAATGTTGACAACTATGTTAGTCAGAAAGTCAGAGTGACTGTTGAGAGTTATTTTTTCCTTTTTACTTTTTTCCTTGAGATTCACAGATTATAAGGTTGGAAGGCACAATAGTGCTAATCTAGACCAATGATCTATGTATCACATGTCACAGGACTTCCCTGAACTCATTCTCATTTGAAGCTTTCCTTTAGGAAAGAAAAATCATGATGGAAATGTTCCCAGAAAAAAAAGCTGTGAACTCTGGGTTTAGTTTTTCAATAGCTACTCGCCTTTCTGGTGAAAAGTCTCTGTCTTTATTTTCTAACTTGTCTAGTAGACTTTGAGCTATTAGAACTTTGTTAAACATCTGTGGAGCTTTCCATCATCTGCTTTTGTTCCCCATGGAGGTAGTTACTAACCCAATTAAATCATCACTTTGATGAGCTGAACAGTTGAAGCTCTATCCTGCATGACACCAGGATCCTTTCAAAGTTGCACCTTGTAGGGGTAGATGTCTCAGTCTATGACTACATTTTCTGTCATTGGATATATGGTTACATGGTGCAAGTCTCCTGTGTTACTCAGATGATACTCACTCTGTACCAAAGACTTGTTCTACCCATCTCCTTTTTAAAAAAAAAAATTTTCAAACTTGCATGCTCAGTACATGTTTTTTAAGATGTTTTCATTGATTTCTTAAGATGCTTGTAACCAGCAGACCTTACAGAAATGGGATCATACTGTGGCTGCTTTTATTTTTGCATGTTGCATGCTCAGTACATGTTTTTTAAGATGTTTTCATTGATTTCTTAAGAAACCAGCAGAAATGGGATCATACTGTGGCTGCCTTTCCCGCTGGTAGGTATTGGCAGTTAGAGCAGTTGCAGCACATATAGACGGGCAAGGGAGATAACAGGAGTGAACCCCTATGCTAATGTCCTAGCTGCCTTTAAAGGTGTAAGTAAGTCCTGTTAAATTCCTTAAACATCCAGGCCTTGACCAAGCTCTACTCAGATCTCATGACCATCCTGAAAAATGGCCATTGGTCTTTCTGAGGCACCTGGAAGTCCAAAGTCTTTGGGAATCACTGGCTGAGCTCATGGTGCTCATGCAAAGCAAAGCTGGCTGGGAACAGGGAGCTGCATGAGCTTTCTCTCTTACTCAGGTCTGTGTTAGGACATGAGAAGTGTCTGAAGATTATTTTTTCAATGCTTCAGCCAGTTTTCCAGATCCATTCTTGGAGCTGTTATCCCAGTGGTAAGAATAATACTTTTATAACTACTTTCACTCTTTTCAGAGGAATCAAAGTAGCTGTACTTTATTCCTTCCATGCAATTCCTTTAAATTTGCCTTCTGGTCTTACTTAAACTTGCTTCTGGGCTTGGAGGAGACGAAGGGCACTTACCTTTGCTCTACAGAGAAATACAAGGAAGGAGGAAAAACCAGGCAGGCTGAGGAGTAGTTACTTCTTGACCAGAGGACGATCTCCTTTGAGATGTAAAGGGCAGGGCTTGCATGTAGTTGGTCTAGGGGTTCACTCCTTCTTGAGCAAATCTGTGCGAGAGGTAGGAGGGGGTCCATCAGCAGAGAGCACAGTGCCTGAAGGTACAGGCAACTTCTGAAGAAATGGGTACACTTCAAAACGGTGCTTCCAACTTCTGGGTTAGCTGTGTGGGTATGGAAAATATTAAAGTATAGGTAAGGAATCTTTCCCATAGGGAAAAACAAAAGGAGCTCAGGAAAAAGTAAACTGTAGTTGCTTGAGGAATGCCTCTGAGATCTTAATACCGGTGTCTCCCATTCCCTGTGCATTTTTACTTTGCGTTTTTTAGTAAACATAAGACATGATTAAAAAATCATAGCCAGATGGTGAAATCAGCATCCTGAAGAGGTATCAAGTGAAGAGAAATGAAAGAAGGAGGGAAGATTCTTATTCTGTGTTAATTTATCCAGGGAATATGATTGAGATTATTGCTGTTTCTTTAAAAACATGATGTAATTCTCAAAAGTTTTCCTTTTTTTTTTTTTTTTTTTTTTTTTTTTTTTTTTTTTTTTTTTTTTTTTTTTTTTTTTTTTTTTTTTTTTTTTTTTTTTTTTTTTTTTTTTTTTTTTTTTTTTTTTTTTTTTTTTTTTTTTTTTTTTTTTTTTTTTTTTTTTTTTTTTTTTTTTTTTTTTTTTTTTTTTTTTTTTTTTTTTTTTTTTTTTTTTTTTTTTTTTTTTTTTTTTTTTTTTTTTTTTTTTTTTTTTTTTTTTTTTTTTTTTTTTTTTTTTTTTTTTTTTTTTTTTTTTTTTTTTTTTTTTTTTTTTTTTTTTTTTTTTTTTTTTTTTTTTTTTTTTTTTTTTTTTTTTTAGTCCTTATTTGCTCAGTTGCAGCTATAGGGGAATTGAAAGATGAAACCATTGTTCTTACCAAAAGTGCTCTGATAGCACTATTTGAAATAACTTTGGAATCAGGCTGCTTTGTTGAGAGTTTTGTAAAAATATGGTGGCAGGTCATGTATTTGAAAAGGGTTTCTTGTTTGTGAGAAGAGTCTTTAGTATATTACGGAAATTGTATTTCTCCTATCAGTTTTGTGCTTGTGTTCCGTAGTGCCAAGATTTTTTTGTTTTGCCCAGAGAAATAACCATGTTCTATATTTGCTTTGTTACAGAATTAAAATACTGTCTTATTATTTCTTCAGATGATGTCAAGGAATGGAAAAATGATGGCACAGCCTGGCATACAGTAATTTAAAATAAAGTCTGTGTTTCCTGATAGGATTCTGTTCATGTACATGTGAATAGGTGTGTGGAGCATTAGAGAAAAATTAAATGTTACCAAGTTTCATAGACTATAGTAGCACCTGAAACGCTACAGGGAAAGGAAGTGAAACAGCAGCAGAGACAATATAGAAAATATAGACAAGATGATAGAAAAAAAAAGGTGTCAGAAGAGGGATATACTAGAACAAGTGTGATTAAGCTGGAGCAAATGCAAATGAAGAACAAATCCTGCCTTTGGAGGGAGCTTACCTTTAGGGTTCCTAAATGCCAATTATGATTAACAGGCATCTCTTATTAGTCCTACCCCAAAACAGTAACTGGTAATTTTTCAATGGGAATCTCATAGGTAAAATGGATGTTGTTATCAAGTCTGACCTCCTAGATTTTGGACAGTCAGTACCCAAGACCCTTTTCTAGCACACGCTTCTTTTAACTGCTTATGATCACAAAGCAGATTTCCAAGTTCAGTTCTACTATTTTACCTACTCTAGCCTTTGTTTTCCTTAGCGCAAAAGGAGGGTGTCATCACAGAGGAGAGAACAAACAGTCCTGCAAATTCATACTAACACAAGGAAGAAGGAGAACTGTGGGAATGGGAAGGCGTCACTGCAAAAAATCAATGACCTTGTCAGCAGATCCAGAGGTGTGTATGTGCCTGGAGTGAAGCTATAACGTGGATGCAAGTTTAAAAAGGATCCTGTGGGGACCAGGAAAAAAAAGAAAACACACACAAAAGAAAGCTGCTGAGGGAAAGGGGAACAAATAACACAGCAAAGCTGTGCTGGAGAAGAGCTAAGACACCATACCTGGCTGGGTGGGGAGCTTTAAGCAATGGTAGCTCTTTACTAAAATTCTGCCAAGCCGCAGGAGGGCTTTGCATATCAAAGTAATGAGGACCTTTAGATGGCTCAGTTACAGGGCTGTTCTGCTACTGAGATGCATTCATTGATTTTTCCAAAGGAGGGAGTCTATCTGAGTATCCAGAACATGGCCTCCCTTTACCAATGAGGCAGGCATGACTGTGAAAGCTATTTAGGTTAGGGAACACTTGTGTAATTTCGATGTCTCTTCCTGGGAAAGATACAGAAACAGAAGGAAGGTTGTCAGGTGAACAAGGTTATGCAATTGATAAAGAAATTTGCTGCAAAGGGATGACATTAACATTGAAGACACAATACTTGAGTAGTTGGTGTACTTATTGCTAGCGGTGTGCCCAGGTGGCAAAGAAGGCCAACGGCATTCTGGCCTGTATCAGAAACAGTGTGGCCAGCAGGAGTAGGGAAGTGATCGTGCCCCTGTACTCGGCACTGGTGAGGCCGCACCTCAAATACTGTGTTCAGTTTTGGGCCCCTCACTACAAGAAGGATGTTGAGGTGTTAGAGCGTGTCCAGAGAAGGGCAATGAGGCTGGTGAGGGGTCTGGAGAACAAGTCTTCTGAGGAGCGGCTGAGGGAACTGGGGTTGTTTAGCCTGGAGAAAAGGAGGCTGAGGGGAGACCTCATCGCTCTCTACAACTCCCTGAAAGGAGGTTGTAGCGAGGTGGGTGTCGGTCTCTTCTCCCAAGTAACAAGCGATAGGACGAGAGGAAATGGCCTCAAGTTGTGCCAGGGGAGGTTTAGATTGGACGTGAGGAAAAATGTCTTTACTGAAAGAGTGGTGAAACATTGGAACAGGCTGCCCAGGGAAGTGGTTGAGTCACCATCCCTGGAAGTATTTAAAAGACATGTAGACGTGGTGCTTAGGGACATGGTTTAGTGGTGGACTTGGCAGTGTTAGGTTTATGGTTGGACTCGATGATCCTAAAGGTCCTTTCCAAGTTAAACAATTCTATGATTGTATTCTATGATTCTAAAGTGGAATAACATTCCTGGCTCAATATTAAAGAAACTGGTGTCCAACAAAAACAGAAATAAAGGTAAAGACAGAATAATGCACAATTACTTCTAATCACAGTCATTTGGTCAAATAAATTCTTGGGGTAGTGGTGCTGCATTGGATCTCAAGGGTGAGAGGAGGGTATCAGAGATAGCAACAGGTATGGGTAGATACCATAACAGTGTTAAGGAGAAACAGACTACTGGGGATTTTGTTAAGCACTATGAGATACTCTAACTTGTCTGGTATAGGCTGGAGGACAAGTGGTACTGATGACAGCAGGGTTCAGGTATTCCAGTGCGTGACCAGTCATAAATTTCTTTGTTGAAGTGACAGGATTCTGTATTCCAGCCATGAGGAAAATCTTACAGAGAAACTCTCCAGGTTCAGTAAGATAAATAACTGCCTTAAGGTAGAAGAGAGAGAGATTTCAAAGAGTGGAAAAAGGGCCATCAGCAGTCATAGAGGTCGAAATGGGGTGGAATGAACTGCAAATTGCCAAACGCCAAGCTGTGACAGACCTAGCAAAGGATATTAAATAACAGAAAGTTCTTGAGTCATATAGGAAGAGAAATGAGTCTGCTATGCAGTGAGAATTTTATAAGGCTTAAGGATAATAAAATGTGACACCAAAATAAAATTAATACTTAGATTCAGTTTTCAATAGCAACTATGGTACCGACTATGAGGTAAAGTCATAACAGCCAGAGGGAAAGAAAATAAGAGAAGTTTTACTACTAATATGCTACAGCTCTAATAAATTGAGGATGGGAGAAAATGCAGCATGGGTTTGACAAAGGTGTGCAGTGGCTGTGGAAATGGATAGGGTCCTATCTAAAAAAGAAGAAACGCAGTTTGTCCTGGACTTCAGGTTTCTTACTGAGATGTATGGGAATCTCAGTTGCGCTGCAGGGTGCGAGGATGAGCAGAGGGGTTCCAGGGTGGGTGAGCACCTGCTCAGGCAAGGCAGGAGGGAGCGCTGACAGAAAAGGCAGTGTCTGAACAGTGATACTGTGCAATGTGTTTATATGAATAACCACAGCGCAGAAAATAAGTGTGTGTTGATGACATTTTGTGTTGCATGAAGCTGAGAGGGCATGACATCATCTTCCAGGAAGAGCTGGGTGCCCTGGCAGACAAGAGTTACAGAAGGGGTGAAACTCAACTGGACAAAGTGCAAACCTCTGTTCTTGCAGACTGATTAAAACTTTTGCTAATAAGCTGGGAATTTGTTGCTTCTGTAGGTTCATATATCAGTCACGGGATGCTCATGTACTGCTAATCTGCTAGATGTAAGGGAAAAAAATAAAGGCAATGCTGTCCTAAAAGACATTAGAGGAAGTATTTCCAGCTGACTTATGTATTAGAATCACAGCAGAAGATGCTGGAGAGACCTAAGATGGGATACTATGTTCACTTCTGGTCATGGAGATGAGCTGTAGAGGAGGACTGCTAAAGATAATTAAGAAAAGGGGCATCTTATGCCAAAAGGCTAAAAGAAATTGTCCCGCTTAGTCTAAAATATTGAAATCTTGGGAGAGGACAATCCATAAATAGGTAAAAGAGAGAAAGAAAAAAAACCCCTATTCTGTTAAAAGCATGTAAACGGGGGTCAAATGAACATGATGAATGCCTTTTTCCTGGAAAATGGGAACAAATTCCTAAGCCCAAGAGGTACTTAACTCTGAAAAATCATTAAAAACCTGAATGGCTTTTAAGATGGAGCTGGAAGTTTCTGAAATGTTTTATACGATACTGCTACCTACAATAGCAAAGGATTGGCTTAAAGACTCAGAGATATTTGTCAGTTGAAAATCCATATATAAGAAAAGATGAGAGCATCTTGTACGTACTTGCTACTTTTTATATCTCTGAAAGCTGCCAAATCAATCAGAATGATAGTGAATACAATTAATTCCTGTTTTTTTCCTGTAAGTTTGAGGTATTTCTGAAGCCAATGTCAACAGTTATGCCTAATTTAGTTGAAAAGTGTGTATTTAATAACTGAAACTGTGTGATGCAAGGAAGGAATGATAGATAACATTTCCTTTTTCCAAAAATAAAAGACACGATATGGTGCAATGCTGCTGGTCATCATTACCAGCAATAAATCTCTACTCATGTTTAATTATTCATTGACATTAAACGCCATCTTGTACATACCCTGCCAACATAGGATTGCTCTTCATTTTGCTTCTGCCTCTTACAGTGTGCTCTCACCATGCAATATGTGAGTGCTACATATCCATTCCAGTGTTGTTTACTAGTTTCTCCTCCTTGTGGAAAAAGAATGAGACAGGGAATGACTTAATTTTATAATTAATTTGATAGGTTTTTATGTTTTGCTGGTTTTTCAAATGCATGTTTTCCTTTTATATACAAGAAAGGCAAAGTCAGGGAATCTTGTGCTTGGAGTATAGCCTGGTGAGGGATGTGATGGTCTTCTGTGTTTGTGGAGTTTATGTCACAGTATGGACAGCCCATTAAACAATTATATCTCCTGAGTTGTACCAAGAGCTGCTGTGGATCATAGAGGTTTTTTCAAGAGTTTCTGGGAGAGGTGCATTTATATACCTTTAAATGACGTAACTCTTATGATTTGAGTTATAGCTATCCTGTACAAGAGAGCAAGGAGCATAATGCTGTGAACAATTTTCCTCTTACTGGTACAGTTTTTTTCACAACCAGGGTGGGATTCATCTCGCTTACCTTAGAAAAGGCAGCTACCTTTTAGACCTCTGAAGTTGGGTGAGACATTGAAAGTGCAATTAATTTTGTTAGTAATGTCATCTTTGCAGTCAGTAATACATACCCTGAATTTTGTCCTAGTGAAACCACAGATGAGAATGCAGGGAACATCTTAGGGTGAGAGTTAGGAAGAAGAAGTGGGAGCAGAGAGAAAAATGAAGAAATGGTGCACAGTGAGGATGGCAAGATCAGCAGCTTTTGGTTCCCAATTGCTTGTGAGATAGCATGTTTGAAGAGGGAGCAGAAGACAGCCATTAGGGAGACCAGTTTCCTGGGGATAATGTTGGCCAAGAGCACATAATGAAAAAACACAAATTATCAAAAGAAGAGCCAGGTCCAGTGTGATTTTGCATGAGGGAAAAGAGATTTTGATTTGAAGAAAGAGCAGAGCCAGGATGGCCGAACAGAAGAGGGAACGGGAAAGATTCAGGGCAGTAGTAGAAAAGGTTACACAATTCCCTTAGATGTGGGAGAAAAATGCATAGTAGAAAGCATATGACAAGGGGAAAGGAACAGCAGACACAAGAGAATAGTCCCAAAAGGAGATAAGGTAATAATGGAAATAGTAAGCATATGTATTTCTATATGCTGCATGAAGACAGAATTTGTATGTGTGTTTATGATCACTGGAGATAGGAATGAACAAAAATGTAAAAGCTGAGGTTCTGAATGAAGAATATAAAGAGAATGTCCAGGTACAATCCACATTTTGAAATACACATTTTTCTGAACTTCTTCCTTTTTCAGTTTAAAGTTTACCCCTTAGCTGGCATGCATTGATATTTACAGTTTGACAGTATGACCAGCTGTGTTTTATCAATTCAAAAGGGAGGAATCCATGTTAAACCTTGTGGAGAAGGAAAAGCTATGAGCAAATCACACCACAGGGTGCAAAGAAGGGAAAAAAGTTTTCTTTTTCTCTGGCTTTAAAGGGACCTAGACATTATGAACACAAAATTTGCAGTAAGCATAGTCAGAAAGGGAAGAACAAATACAAGTAGGGAATGTCCCACCTGTTAAGGCTATGCAAGGTGTTTAGAAGATGTGATATGTTCCTACATGTAACAGACAGATTAGCAATTTTTGGAAAATAGGAATTGTGGGCAATCTTGTCTAAGTAGGTAGCAAATCTACAGAGCAACATTTCAGTTGCCTGAAGAACTTCTGCTTCTAGAGACACATTGATACTTTCTTCATTCGTTTTTCACCTAAGAGTATAAGTAGATGTGCATTTTTAAGTGAGGTGAGGTTCAGATTCAGTACCCAATTTCATCCCATCAGGTGAGTAACTCAGTCCTAGCTAGTCCATCTGAATGGTAAATTAGAGGTAGGAGTCTTTCCTCAGTAACAGTAGAGAATAAAAATTTGTCTGAAATACTAAAATTCTCTGAAATTGAGGAAAGCATTAGCATATTTCTCCCCCTTTTAAAAAACGCTGAATGTTTGTTGTTTGCAATTCAGGTTTCTTTGCTTTAGTTCAGTGGTATAAGATTTCTTCCTAATCTTTTTGTCCTGATAATCTGCCTGCTACTCTTCAAAAACTCCTGTTGGAACAGGAGTTTGCACACAAAATTATTTTAAATTCAGACACT
This sequence comes from Aptenodytes forsteri, assembly GCF_000699145.1. Classification (NCBI taxonomy): domain Eukaryota; kingdom Metazoa; phylum Chordata; class Aves; order Sphenisciformes; family Spheniscidae; genus Aptenodytes; species Aptenodytes forsteri. The sequence continues at coordinate 5,284,571 of NW_008795125.1, read as the reverse complement.
TCATTCTCTTCCCTTTTGTGGCAAGTTAGGCTTTGCTGAGTCTCTCAGATAAATTTTCACTTATTTTTATCTCCCAGATGAATTTGTAGTAATTTTTCTATGTCAGGAAAGATTATTTTACCTCTGCCCCAATTTTTTTTTCAGACAGTTGTAATAGAAAGGCTAGGATGGGTGTGAATGGAGAATGTCTGGGTGTGCTGGCACCTTACGGAGCCCACAGCAGAGAGGGGCTCCCAGAATGGCCTGTGTTAATGGCATCCAGATTATCAGTTCGTCAAGACCACCACCACATCCACCTGCAGTTTCATGACGTGCTTGGAAAATCCAGCTTGTAGAAAGGAGATCAGTGCTATGCAGTTCTGTGTTGTTATGTTTAACAATTGTTTCTTTTGCTTTCTAGACCTGATGAGATAGTTTTGGGAGCTGTTCCAAAAACAAGGCTTTGTTGGGGTTCAGTAAGAAAGGGTCTGTGTTTCACAATGTGGTTTTGTTCCCTTATAAAAATTTAAGAAACTCACAATAACAGCCCCAAATCATGCTGCACACAATATGATTTTCAGAGCTCCCTCTGGGAAGACCTTTGTATGGTTTTGCTGTGGCAACCAGATAATAGTGAACAGCCCACGCAGTGAGTGTTTCTGCAAACTGTTGACACAGCTCACAACAATAGATCTATCTGCTCACTTGTAAAAGATGCAGCACCCGGCAGCATAAAGCCAAGAAAAGCTTCAAGCAATATGGGGCGATTAGTCCTCCCTGTAAAATACCCAGGTAAGGAAGGTATTATTGGTGAATACACAGTAAAAACCTACCTTTTTAAAAAAGCATAGCTTTTAAAAAGTCTTGTTTCAACACTGACCTCTCAGGATAATTTATAAGCCTTACAAATATTTAGGTGAGACTCAGGCAAAAATTTAGGTGAGACTCAGGCAGGTGGGTTTTTCATGCTTACAGGCCAAAGTGAGACCTGGCTGATATTCAGCCATCCAGAAATATGAGTGGTCCTGCTGGCTCCCCTTCACCAGGAATGCATGAGCTCACTTGGGGCTGGCAAGAGCCAGGTGTCCATCAGAGGCAAAAAACAAGACAATTGTATAAAAAACTTGGCCAACACTACTTAGAGGAAAAGGGTGAGCAAGCAACCCTGGAGCATCTTCTGTACTCCCTGGAGAAGATTTAATCCAATCCATTGATTACAGCATTTCCAGGCAGCAGTGTGAGTCTGAAATCAGTATAACTTTTACTTTATCTCACCACAGGTGGTGGTCTCAAGTGTCTCTTGTGTGAGATAACCAAAGGCTCTGGGAAGGCAGCTGGTGGGAGGTCAAGCACTAAAATATGGGTAATACAGGTTGAAAGCTGGCTGCAAATAGCCTAGAGGCAGCGTCAACTGTATGCACTATTCTGGATCTAATGCTTTTCTAATTGTCACTTAAAGGGAAATCATGCTGCTTCTCTTTCTGGTGGATCTTATCATGTTTTCTGTGCAGTTTAAGCCAATTACCCATCTATCTTCAGTACTGATAAACAAAACCAAGAAATGATTGCTACTGGACTATTTTTGGAGATCTAGTTCCGCTTTCGTGAAGTGATATGCAAACATAATTTTTTTTTTTGTCTTGCAAAATTTCTTGCACAGTCCTACAGACATTTGTCCTGACTGACATTTTCCTATGAGAAACAACCAGGAGTGACCGGGCCACCTCTCAGGCAGAGCTGCAGCCTGCTGGCAGGAGCTGGGGAAGGCTATTTCCTGCACTGTGTTATCAGACTTGGCACTGGACGACTGATGCCAAATCATTTCAATGGAAAAAGAAAAAAGTAATTTTTCATATCAGTATCAACCATCAAGAGAGTAAACTCTCTGCTCTTCGTTTTGTGCTGAGTGCACCAATAAAACCATCAACTTTTATGCTGTCTTCATGGCGCCCTCCTTCAGCGAACAGCAGAGCAATGTCCAAACACAAGTCAATGGTGTGAGGAAAAAGGAAAGCTGATTTGAGTGTAACAGGCTGTGATTTTTTTCTGGAGGGTTTCAATCCCTGGAAAGATTAAAAGATAATTGTAGCTCTACTACAGGATTGCAGAAGGGTTTAAGGGAATTACAAAATAATTTTTAAAAGTAGGCTTTTCTACAGAAGGTTTAACAAGCCTATGTTATTTCTATTATTTTATTCTTATCACATGGTGAAATACTTTTCCATTAGAGTGGAAATAAGATCTTCTTGTTATCATTTTAGTACTAACTCTCGGCCAGGCTGTCAGTTCAAATGGCAGGGCAAACAAAAGCACAGTGCTGCCTCTGGGAGGTCCCTCATCTGAGAGATATCTGGGGGATTATGAATCAAGCAAGCTGATTTACAGGACAAATAAAATTATTTCTCTCATGAAAAATTCTGTCATAATCATTAAGGTACCTTTTAACTCTCTGCTCTTCGTTTTGTGCTGAGTGCACCAATAAAACCATCAACTTTTATGCTGTCTTCATGGCGCCCTCCTTCAGCGAACAGCAGAGCAATGTCCAAACACAAGTCAATGGTGTGAGGAAAAAGGAAAGCTGATTTGAGTGTAACAGGCTGTGATTTTTTTCTGGAGGGTTTCAATCCCTGGAAAGATTAAAAGATAATTGTAGCTCTACTACAAGAAGGGAGAAGGGTTTAAGGGAATTACAAAATAATTGTAGGCTTTTCTACAGAAGGTTTAACAAGCCTATGTTTTTTCTATTATTTTATTCTTATCACATGTGAAATACTGTTATCATTTTAGTACTAACTCTCGGCCAGGCTGTCAGTTCAAATGGCAGGGCAAACAAAAGCACAGTGCTGCCTCTGGGAGGTCCCTCATCTGAGAGATATCTGGGGGATTATGAATCAAGCAAGCTGATTTACAGGACAAATAAAATTATTTCTCTCATGAAAAATTCTGTCATAATCATTAAGGTACCTTTTACACAGTGGAAGACCAGGTAGGATTCTAAAAATTGTACATTCTGTCAGTTTTGGCCTCTCTTTTTAACACTAATTTCAATTTATGTTAGAAGAACTTTTCTTTGCACAGCTGATCTCAAATGTCAACAAAGCCTACCTGCAAGCAGCTCTGTGCTGCCATAAATCACGTGGTTATTGCACCTCAGGGATGTTAGAAGCTCAGTGCCCATGAAGACACATTAATATTTGAAAAAAGTCCACCATTTTAGCAGGCAACCTGACAGATGGATTCTGTCTCCATAGGTATCAAGTAACCACTCCATCACTTAATAGTTTATTATAACAATAATCACCATGAAAATTTCCCAAAGGGAGGCTTTAATTTTTCACTTCTGAAGCCACACCGAAGGAATTGAGTCTGAGTTTAGTATTCACGTCTTCTCATGAACTGTTCTCTGCATCTTTGGGCTCACAGATGGGCATGAATGAAAATGAAATGAATGAGCACTTACAGAACAACAGACCGTAGTAACATACCAGAGGAGGGGGGGGAAATTAAAACGCTGTCCTTGTAGGCTTTATTCGGAGAAAACTGTCAGTGACTTCTGGTGGCCTGAGAAACCAGTGTGGGATCGAGCCCTGAATGCATTTCTGTTGTACCTATGTTATTTGTCTGAGGAGAAATCATGCAGAGAATGTTTTCTTAGTTTTAATATTTCATAGCAGTGAGCTTCTACTGTTATATACAGACGTGTGCATTGCAATGCTGACCAATAAACACAGCCCGGACTGAGCTGCAACCTGCAGGTCACAAGCTAATGTGATCCCATTTGCTGGCTCAGGTATTTTACAATGAGGTGAAGCCTGTGGATCTTATGAGTGCCCATCATGGGGTGGAGGGTACTTGGGGAGCCACAGGATTGGGCTCAGAGATGCCTCGAGGCACTCCATGATGGTCCAGTGCCCCTCCACAGCTGCTGCCTTTGGGAGTCCTGGTCCACGTGAGCTCAGGGGAGGTTCAACCACTGACTACAGAAGGGTGAGGGTTCCTCCCTCCCCAGTCCCCCAGGTCAATGAAGTCACTTGCAGGGTCTACAAGTCCTGTGGGAAGCGGTGTTGCCCCTGGGAAATTTCTCATTTTCATGTGGAAGGTTAGCAGCCAGACCCTTAAATGAGTTGTTCAGGTTTTTTTTCCCAATTCTTTTATAATAGCTGAATATTAATATAATCTTTTTAGCACCTATGGTCTGTCAAGGCCACCTTACTGCCATAGCATGGGGTCAATGTCCCTTGTCACTGCGGAGAAAGACAAATATCCTGAATTTGATCTTTTTGCTTTGGCAACTGATGTCTTCTATGACTGACTGCCTTTTTGGAATTTGTTTTTTGGAAGCTTGTTTGTGTGAGCAGAAGAAGGTACAAAGACTCATCCTGCTGACTCATTTGTTCTCACCTGGACGGTGGCTGTGGGAGACAGACAATGCTGGTTCCTTGTACTGTCCACTGTGTTTCAGCTTTCCAGGGTTCACACGCTGTCAGTTCACACTGGAACCAGATTTGTGCCCAGTCATTTAGATTTTAAAATACTTGGCTTCAGCAGGAGCACATTTTGACAATCTGTTTGAGAACAGATTAGGAGGATATTTTTCTCTCTTTCCTTTTGCTTCCCTTGTGTGCTGTCTGATTCATAAGTTGTCATCAAAACCCCCCACCTTACCTGCTCATGGAGAGCTCATTTCCTGAGAGTTTAAAAGCCACTAAAGAACAGTCATGCACTGTTATTTTATTTTTATGTTTAGTGCAGTAGAGATGGAAATGCATGGCTTTTCCCCCAGAAGTTTATTATCCCATTGTAAAAGTGAAGTTGAGTGAACGGAGCTATTAGTTAAAAATGAGGGACAAAGATTTCAACAATGAAATCAGAAAATTGCTTAATTGAAGGGAGATGCTGCCAGCTCCCCCTGGAAGCCAGCTGGAAGCCAGTTCTGCTCTGCAACAGAGTGGTGGGTCTCCGACGGGGTCCTGGTGCCTCCTGCCTATGACTTCCTCCCAGAGGTTTGACTTCTGCAGGGCTGTGTATGGTGGTTTGTGCCTGATGGCTCCTAGCCATATGAAGCTGTTGCTGTGTATCTTGTGGGGCCAGGAGGATTGGCTCTTCTTAGTATCTGCATTGCCAACTCCCTCTTCTATGTAAAATGTAAAAGATGTTTCCTAGCTGTAGTCAAAGCTTCCAAGATGACCTCAGTGGATGCAACTTAATGTAGTGACAAGAGCACCAATTTTCACCATGCTCTTATCTTTAAAATTCTTCAATACTGGGATTCTGGGAACTAGTAATTTTAATTAAAATGCATAGCATCATATTACTGAAAACCCTCTTTTGCTCTGCCTGAAAGAAGAGCTGCAGAGAGAATGAGGCTAAGGGAAAACAGGGTCTACCTGTTTCCAGCTGGAAAAATGGACTGTTAGATGGGTTAAAAATGGTGTGGGCCACCAGGCTCAGGGGGTGTTAATCAATGGCTCAAAGTCCATTTGGTGAGTAAGAAGTCAAGTACCTCAGGGGCTGACACTAGTAGCTCAGGGATTCATAGTGCCCCTGACACTGGTCATATTTTCAGCTCTGCATGAGGAGACAGAGAGCACTTTAGAAAGTATGGAGATAGCACTAAATTAGATGGAGGGATTGATGTGCTAAATGGAAAAGATTTGATTCAAAAGGAATGTGAAGGATTTTGAGCATTGGCTTGACAGAAACCTCACAAAGTTCAACAGAGGGGTGCGAGGCTCTGCACATGGAGCAGAATAACCCCCTGCACCAGCTGACCTGACTGGCTGAAAAGCCACCCTGGAGAAAGGATCCGGGGCTGTGATGGACACTAGGCTGAATGTATTAGCCAAAAATGCACTTATACAGGAGACAAGGCAACAGCCCACTGGGCTCCAGCAGAGGTAATGTGGCCAGCAGATCAAGGGGAATCAGTGTTCCTCTTTGTTTAGAACTGGACACCCAGCTGTGGACTCCCCAGTTCAAGAGGGATGGGGATGAACTGGAGAGGCTCCAGAGCAGAGCTCCCAAGGTGGTCAGAGGCCTTGAGGGGATGCTGGGACCCATGAGAGCTGGGCTTGTTTGCTCTGATGAAGAGGTGGCTTCAGGGTGATCAGCTAGCAACCCACAGCTGCTCACAGGGGAGTTACACTGATGACAGAGCCAAACTGCTCTCTGATACAGCAGAAGGAATAACAGTGGGCAATGCCCAAAATTGCCTTTGGGGAAGTTCAAATTGGGTATGAGCAAAAACTTCTTCACTAGGAGGGGAGTGCAGCTATGGAGCAGGGACAACTATTGTCCTTGGAGGTTTTGAAGCTGTGGCACACCTGACCTAGTGTTAGTGATAGCTATGCTTTGATAGGAAGGCTGGATTAGGGACCACCATAGATCCCTTCTGACTAAGGTTTTTATGATTCTGTGACAACAGCTGTCACAAGAATAACCTGGATTTTATATTAGGGGAATGATACTTCATTCATCTTAAACTTGTTTCTTCTGCGATATCCCAATATTTAGCTTTCTGAGATCTTAGAGTATTGGAAAGGAATCAAATATGCAAAAAAAAAGCTGTGTGTGAGGGAACAGCATTACATGTAAGTCAAAAGAAAATCTCATTTCTCTTCACTTGATTTTATGTCTGTGTTAAGAATTATAAAATTGAACATGAATAATCACCTAAATACACACACACATACATATAAAAGTTTATATTTAGGTATACAGAATAACTGAGTCAAATGGTGTGAGACTGATTAGGAAGGTTTAAAGGTTGAATCTGGCTGAGTACTCAATAATTCATGTTGTTCTCAGTGGGACTTGTTGGCTGCTCAACAGGTTTGAAACTCGGACTACTTATTTATCTGCCTGCTTAGGACCTGGGATTTGATCTTGCACTTACTGAAGCCAGTGGTAAAGCCCTACCAACTGAAGGATTGGAGGCTTTTCCAGCTTCACCTTTTAGCTCAACTGGACTTCTTGCTGTTGCTTTGGCTCATGTGTAAATTGACTCTAAAATTATTTTATTGTGGTTGGGCAGAGCGATATGCCTGTTTTAAGCTCCGCAAATCATGGCAACAGAGTCTCAGATGGGGGGACTGAGGTATACTGAAGAGTTAATGATTTTTGGAGTAAAGGGAAGAGGCAGGGTAAGGTGAGAGAGGTAATGAAGTGAAGGGGGTGAGCCCTGGCCAGAGGAAGGAGTAAGAAGTATATAGAAGAGGCATAGCTATAAAGAGTTGTGATGTGCATGGGGCATAAATAGGGAAATGATTGCTCTGAAACAATCCTGTGAGTAAAATTGAAGGGTTTAAGGTGTGTTAAAGGCTTTGCAGCCTCAAACTAATATTTATGGCTGATCTGGAAGAAGGAATTTTGTTCTTTTGCTCTTAGTAATTATAGATGTTTCTCTAAATTTGCTGGAACTATTCATATGTAATGGTATGTTGCAGAGTTTCACAGGGATCTTGTGAAATACACTGTGGTATCAGATTATGCCTGTTGCAAGTCAATGTTTAACGCTGGCTCAAGGAGCTTAACCTAGAAATTTGCTAGCGGTTATTGAACACAAGACTCGGTGAGGTTTCTGAGAGCACTGTGGCACTCCTCTGGAAGAGCAGACGTACCCTGCGAGCTTTGCAAGGCTGTTGGATGGGAAGGGACAAAAGGGCTGAGGCTGTCTGGGAAAGGCACTGACACAGCACCGTGCCCGTCGGTGGGGCTGTGCTGCTCCATGCAGGCTGAGAACTTGGCGTGGGCTGTGGCGGTGGCTATTGTGCGCTATGAATGGCTGCTTCATGCTAACCAGTCTGCGGTGGCTATTTTTAATCCCAAATTCTAACATGTGGGTTTTAGAACAGCGTTTGTCTCGAATGTGAAAGAAACCACAGAGCAAGGGACTAAAGGGCTGTTTTGAAAAAGGTCCGGAAGGGAAGCCACACAGACTGGAAAGCTGCCCCACTAAAATGCAGCTTTAAAGAAAAAAACTGAGACATCAGGGAATAATCCTTTTGAAGGCTGCCAGCCAGAGTAATGGATTCAAGGCTGGGTCAGATGCTTGGGTTGATCCTAATTATGTATACCGATGTTACATTTTAATTATAAACTTGTTAACCCAAGATTGCCTTGACCTAGATGAATAAGGAATATAGTACAAAGAGTAGGTAATAAGAAGTTAAGAATAGCTAACCAACACTATGTTCTTTCAGAGCCGAAGGAGAAAGCTGTAACCTGTGCACAACTTGCGCATAAGAGAAATTCTGCGGTAGGTGTGTAAATGACCGTGGTCCTGACAAAGCCACATTTTGGAATTGGATCCCTTAGTCTGTCCTGTTGGCTGAGAAGCTCTTCTGAAGCAGGCTGCAGGCACCTCCCCCGCATTATAATTTGTTAAATATTAATGACTGTTTCACACCCTTGCAGAAGTCTCTGTGAAATTCCAGCCCTGCTTGAAAATACCTGGGTTGCAGCAAGATGAGACTGAATAGAGAAGTGTGTTGGTAACATCCAGTACTGCTCAATTATGAATTTAGCAGCTCCACTCCAAATTGAAGGGCATAAGCCTCAAAGTTATATTTTTTCTCAGACATTTATGTACCTTATTCCTTTTAGAAATCAACAGCTAAATATGCAGTGGCATTCACAGAAAGAGATTTTCCTTTTTTTTTGAATGAATAGGTTGGCTGAAAAGTTATAGTCATGTATGCAAGAAGCTTGGCTGAGGCATATCTGGCATGTACGTGTTAGCCAGGGGCATCTCAGACTGCTGCAGAACTTTCCTACTTACAGTAAAGGAGGCCTTGGCCCCAGGTGCTTACTAACAGCCTTAACAAAGCAATTACTTGGATAACTCCGTCAGACCTGACTGTACTCGTGAGCCTTTAATGTTCTTTTTTTCTCAATTCTGTGGGATTTTTTTGTATGTGACATCCCAAAAAAAGGTAAAAATATCTGATGCTTAATATCATGTAAACATCACTGATTAGAAGAGCCTTTTGTCATTAAGATAAAGGATTTTCCCCTTCCCTCCAAGCCTGGGATAATCCTTACCTCCCACAGGTTTGGATCTGATTTTTTTCCTAAAATCCCTTAGTGATGTTAGTGCAGTATTTTGATGCCCTGACTTAAGATATTAATGCATTTTACATTAAGAGGAAAAGAAGGAATTAATCTTTTTTTTTTTTCTTGTTCTAAAGAGCACCGTGGCAAATGAGACTGCTTCAAGGAGAGGTGGAGATTAGTGCTAAAAAAGAAACATCTTTCCTCCTTGCTAAATGGAAAGGTCTCTTGAAGAAAAAACTGAAGTAAAGGAGGCATGATCGAAAGTGTGTGGAAGCCACAGAGCTCCTTCTATTGCCTTCACTGGGTTTTGATTTAGGCTCACAGAGTGTCCATTACATTTTTATTACCCTTTCTGGACACATAAAATGTTACTTTTATTGTTTAAGACAATGAAATAATGAATGACTTTAGCATTCACTGGAGTGAGTCATTGACTTGAGCCAAGTGTAGCGTGACTCAGGGGTTCAAAGCAAATCCCCACAGCCCCGTTATCCACTCCACTTTATGAAGCTCCCCTGAGCAGTCACCATGCAGGGACCTGCAGCACGAGCAGAATTGCTCATTGCTGTGTGTTCATGCTGGGGCATGATGGGTAGGAGACAACATAACACATTCCTGAAAATCATTTCTGTTGGTGACATACAAAGCCTTTTCTCTGGTGACCTCTGCAATCATGAATGCATCTCATAGCAAACATGTAGGAGCCCAGGAGTGAAATCCTATCCCAGCCCAATGGTTGCTGCCAGATGAGCCTGTGAACATGGAATTGTCCCTTGAACTGGATTTCCTGGAGTTAGACTATTGTACCTAGAAATCAGAGCCTGTGTATATGGGTCTTCCCATGTGCATTGCCAGTAGGTGTTATCGATCCTTACCACATCGTCTATTGACTCCTACTGCATGGCCATACTCCTTGATGGTGGCCTGCTGCACACTCACTGGGCACAGCAAGAACTAATGTGGCTGACCTGAAAGAGTCATGCTGAGTTGCCCCTTCCCTCAGAAGGTGAGGAGCAGAGCAGGGATCAAACCTCCCAAATGCCTGCTTTCCTATGCCACTGCCACATGTCTGATGTACTGTGCTTCGGGGGAGAGGGCAACAGTACTGGGAGAGCTGAGAGCTGTGGGGTCTCTGCCCGCCACGGAAAGCTGTTGACTGCACTTTACCTTCCATGGAAGGCAGTCAGATCCCTAATTTACAGTAGTGTTATAAGGTTTAACACGTTTCCCCCCTGCCCCTGATAAAGGAATGCCAGTCAGGGTTCGATGGAAAGCCTACACACACCTTGTAAAAAGCCCCATTCTGCTTTGTTCATGAAATACCATAAAACTACCTTTGGTGACAGCTGGAGCAGGAATGACCTCAGACTAAATACCCTACCAAAAAAACTTCCAGCTCACTGCAGGTGGGTCGTGTCTTTGGGTGTGACAGTCACCGAAAGCAGAAGTGCTGAATATCTTGACAAAAAAAGCTCAAAGTGAAACCGAAGTTAGTGGACAAATCTGCCCATAGATGCACAAGCCCTAATGGGTAGAAGCTGCCATAGGGGCTTGTGGGGCAAAGTGGAATCATTGGTGTTACCGAGTCCCTCTTTATGTAGTAGAGTTTTCTTTAAGTTCTATGGGCTTTCACATAAAGCTCTGCATCTGCACAACTCTGTATCCTGGGGATATTTAGTGTTTTAGTGGAGCTCAGCCATCTTTTTGCTTGGGGCCTATTCTTGTTCATTTTATTTTTTGGTCAATAATTCTAGACAGTCCCAGGAAGGGGTTAATGGTTTGTTATTGAGAGGACAGTTCTGGCCTGTGGAGAAATCCTGAGGTTATTTGTCAGAAATAAGCATCCTCTTGAAAGGTATTAATTTCCTTTGAAAAGGATAGAGAGGTGAAGGAAAGTCACTGTGCTGTGTGCATAGTTAATTCTGCACATGGCGTGTTATCATTGCAGTTCACTGTCCCCATCACTGCTGCCTGGGTTTGTCACACCCCGTATCGTCCCATGTTTAGCTATAAGTTTCTCATGGTAGTCCTTCGTTGTGTGTCCACCCTGTGCCTTGTCTAACAAAGTCCCTCTCTTAATTAAAGTCTCATACTCCTTCTTTTACGTAAAGAAATAGTAACAAGTTGTTCATGAGATGATTATGGCCTGTAGCCAATGCACAAAACTGTGCTCTAAAAACATGCAGTTGATTTTTGTCATGGTAGAAGTACATCACAAGATGGTGTACACCAGAGTAAACATCGCTGTGGGGGCTGTTGTCCCCCCTTCCGATCAGCAGCTCCTGTTGTGGTTTCTGTGCTGTATGATGACATCTTGGATCCATCCCCTTTATGATTACACCCACTCCTGCATGTGCCCAGGAGATGGTTAGGCTGGAGTACCATAAACCAGCGCTTGTGGCAGCCCCAGGCTTTGATCCAATCTGCAGAGTCTCACTGACAGACCAGCTTTGCTTTTTCCCTGGGCGGGTTGGCTGAGCTGTTGCGGGATGATTTATAATCACAGGAGAGACCTGCGGTGTCACAAGATGGTATCAACTCCTGGTGGATACTCACGCATTAGGTTCCCAAAATAAGTGCCTCTTATCTATCATCCTTACACAAATATGTGTTTACATGGACATTTACGGTTGCAGTCTTGAAGTGCTGCCAGACCACTGAGCTTATTTTGGAATAATGAACATATGGTTCCAAAGCTTCATTGTTGCAACAGTGGAAGTAAATCAAATATTGTCTTCTTGTTTTGTTTGTTTGTTGGACAGTGGCTGGGAGCATTAAGGTGGTATCTCTAACCGTTGCATTTTTGAATTGAGAAATGCCTTTCCTTTTACTCCCTTGCTCTATTTTTTACTGATATTCCAGTATTTTTAGAGATTTTCTAAAGAGTTAGCTGAGTTGTGGGTTTGTTTTTTTTTAATTGTATCCTCCATATTTAAGAGTTTTAGATACTTATGATATTACTAGTGTCTCAGTGAGTCTGGTGCATGTGTTCAGTTGACTATGCTTGGTGCTATGCTAACTCATTGACGTGCTTTTTGAACGTATAGGTCCAGCCTTCTGTTGTACTTCTTTTCAAAACCTCCGTCATTTTCCTCCCAAGTCTGTTCACCATCTGGGGCCAGTGTTTGTAGGGTGGAGGAGACAGAGCATGGTGGAAGGTGGCATGGCTTTACATGTGGATAGAGTTGTGAAATAATGAGCACCCGGATTATGCAAACACAGACAAAGGCCCTTTAGTAGTCCCATCATACTTTATTTGGACACATGAACTGGAGCTCATCCTGATCCTGGCTCTGAATGAACAGATGAAGGGCTTGCAGGTAGCTTTGCCTTGCGTCCTCTGCAAGGGGAACCCTGTAATTGCCCAGCCCCAAGAGCAGGATTTTGCATGGTGTGATCAAAGCCGTCTTCTAATCATGCCATTCCCCAACACTTTGACTGAAAATAACCAACCTATTCAACCTATGAGGAGTGAATGCGTGAGAGATTTTCACCTGCTTATGGAGGCTTGGAAAAAAGCACTTGATTGTACGTGTTACGGTTCAAAGCTGGCTTAAAGTTTTGCCCTTTGTTCAGGGGGTGGAGGTGCCTCATCCTGCCTTTTGATGGCTTTCGTATCCAGCTCTTCCCATTATTTCACTAAGACATATGAGCTTGGTTGCCCTGCTTTTATCTCTGCTAAATATAAATGGAAAAACAAACTGAACACAGCAAGGTAAATAAAGAACAGGAAGTGTAAGACAGACCTCTTGAGATTTTCAGTATTCCCACATGTTTTACGTTACAAACCAGCAGGCGAGCACCGGCCTGCCACACAGGTGGAAATGTGTGTGTGGAGGCGACTGAACACTGAATATTTACCCTGTATCAGATGACAGAAAAGGCTGAGTGAAATAGCATTGTGCTGAACTGCTGTGAAAGGCTGTGAGGTTTCCAATATTCCCAAATTTCTCTAGGGTGGGCTGGTGTTTGCATAGTCGCTTGCAGTATAAAAACATAGAGGCAGTGGCTCAAGCTACTAACAGAAAGCTGTTCTTTACATTGCTGGTAAATAGAGGTGCTGCTGAAATCTGGTAAGCTTTTATTACTGGGTGAGAAATCTGGGGTAACACTGTGAGGCCAATTATTAAAATGAATACTATTTTATGATTAATAGCTCTCTCCTCCATCTGCAAGGACAGACAATATCTAACATTAGACCAGCTGATGCAACTGGACAAAGCAAACAGGGTACATTTCATTTTGCGGACAGGACCATCCAAAGCATGTTAGTAGTTGGCTGTTGAATTTTCAAGGGCTCTTTCCTAAGGTAGACACAACCCATAGAAAATTGGTTACTTGAGAGAGAGACAGATGGGATTGTTACTGGAGCTGGGAGCAGTGGAAGGTTGTCAAAAGCTGAATAAAGATGCAAGTGTTGAAAAGATGCAAGCGAAGAGGCAGTGGGGGGTAATTCACAGTATCACTGGAAGTTTTAGCCATTTCCCAGAGTATGACCTGCTGTCAGTGAGATGTGAAGGTCTTCAGTATTTGGCAGGTTTAGGCTTTTAGTGAACGTTTCTGTGTTTTCACACATGCCTTTTCTAGAGGTCTGGAAGGGGGACAGTCTGCCAGGGTGGAGGTAGCAGTGATCCTGTTTTCCTAAATGGAGGACTAAGATGTACAATATTTTACGGGCTTTATCAGATGTCCCTGGCTGTTCTTATGAGTTTCTGTGAATTAACGGAGGATATTTAGTTTCCACAAGTTAACGTCCCCAAATACAAAGCTCAGGCTTTGTCAGACCCAGAATCTTACATGACACTTGCAAGTTTACTCAGACTTATTAATTGCAATGAAGGGCTGTGAGTAAAGCTTGCAAGTTAAGAGCAAGCCCTTGGTTATTTGTTTTCTGACAGTGAGAGATGCCCACTCTACCTCTGTGGGTGCCTCTATCTCTGTGTGTGTGCTTGGAGACGTTCCTGCTGCCACTAAGTTTATAAGCAACTAGCAAAGATAAAAGAAGGGATGATTCTTCCCCCAGGATAGATAAGGAATGGATACATAAGGTAATATTCACCCCACCTTGTTGTAGATATCCATGAGTGGGGTGCCCTACTATGACCTGGTTGCGTGGGTCCTCCCAGCAGCCAGTGGTAAGAAGAGGCAGGTCCACCCTGTACATCACCGTGAGCGTCACCATTTCAGCATTGAGCCTACCAGGAAGGTATGTGACTCTCCTACATGAGATGAGACAAATGCCACCCTCAGTGACTTGCCCGGCTTAACGCAGTTGTGGGAGAGTCAAGAGCTGAGCTGAATGCCTTTAGGAACAAAACCAGAGCCTCCAGCATCTGTCCTCTGTTGTTTGTCATCCTTTCTGCACATCAGGCGCAGTAGGAAGAGCCAATAACAGGTTCCTGTGAACCTTAGCAAGTTCTGCCACAAATCTGAACTCCCAGAGTGTGGCAGGAAGTAAAGTCCAGGGCCTCAGGGTCCAGTCTGCACACACAACTTGGGAGAAGGGGAAGGACACATCACTACACAGGTAACCAGTTGTTACACTAGAAGTAGATAAAAATTTATCATGTTAGAGATCCTAGTGTTGGCATAAAATTGCTTCAGATCAGGCAACTGAAATAGTACATACCACTTTGCCTCTGGCTTGTTCCCCAGACCAGCGGTAGGAAGATGAAGGGAGTGTTCCAGGAAATGTCCATGAGGATTTGCCTTTTGTTTATCATTGCTCATCTTTCTCTGTGGTGCATTTTTTCCCATTTTTTCAGGAACTGTGTGTGGTACATACCATTCACATTACATTAACTATAGATTGCTAGGATGGTAGCTGGATGAAGTATTATTAGGGAGATAATTACATACTGTGGGTAGCTGTCAATGCTCCTGGCAATATGTTGCTGAGGAGTTCACACAGAGCACAAAGCTGTGTATCACGGGCTTGTTTCCACAAATGGATTATCCGCACAGAGCATCTATTGCCTTGCACTTAAGTGACCGGAAAAGAGACGGAATTGTGCCACTTTTCTATGGAATCCAGGGAAAGGCCTGAATATTTTGAATGGTTGTTCTCTCCTTTTCATACCTTTGAGGTTTGGTTCCTGTTTGGCTTTCTTTTATGGGAAAATTTCTGCAGTTTACTGTGAACTTGCTTGCTTTGACACCTATGTCAAGGGTGTGAACCTGAGCAGACAAGGCGAGGATGTTCTTTGTATTCTGGAGCGTCTGAGGCTTGTTCTCCATTTCATTTCTGCACGCAGGCAGCAGGGGGTCCTTGGGCTGGAGAGTGACTTTGCACCCAGACAGGACCGGCACAGAAGCAGGAGCCTGGTGGGGATGTTGCTGGGGGTGGGGGCCTCCCCATCTGCCCCCCACGTCTGGCTGCTTTTGCGCTCATGCTGGGTGTGTGCAGGGGTGCCGTACCAGAAGGTGGCACTCCAGACCCTCTAACATATATCCCGGGCTGTGTCGAGCCCCGTCAACACACCCCAGAGGGTGCCGGTGTTGCTCGTTGTGTTGGTACAGCCACATCTGGGCTGGCTGGGAGCTGAGAGCTGTTTAGCCGCAGACGCATGGAGCTCTGCCAGGGCTTATTCCCTACGCCGGAAATCACAAGTACATCTCAGACCCCGGGGGGTACATCTGTGTGCCTCTCCTAAACTGGGGTTTGAGCTCTGTATGGGACCATCCTTTCTGCCTGCTCGCGTGCTCCCTAGAAGAGCTTTGGCTTGTGCCTGTTAGCATTATCCAAGCAGTGCCTGGGCAGGGGTGGAGGCAGCGCCCCGGCCAGACGCTCTCCTTAACAGGCCTTAGGGATGAGGCTGGCTTGTGTTTGGAAGGGAGAGAGTTTCCCATTGTAGATGCAAGTCATGCTGTGCTCCTTGTCCTGAGAGCCAGTGAACCAGACTTGCTCTGTTTTAATTCGGTGTTACAGAGGGAACTGATAAAACTGCTGAACTTGCTTGTGTGCTGGGAAGAGTGGCTCTGACTGGTCGGTCTTGCTCTGACAGGCAGTGGAACATAGAGATTTTGAAAGCAATTACAAAGCAGGCTGCAGACTCAAAAGAATAAGTGGGCTATTAAAGATTTGAACTTAATAACAAGCTTGACTAATTCCCTACCAAAACACTGTTCCCCCCTCTGCTTTTCCCATCCTCATGCCCAATTAGTGCTGCCACCTTTACACTCAAGGGCAATGGCCCCTGTCTTTCCCTCCCATGTCCTTCCTGGCAGTGTATTCTCAGCTAATACAGACATCTCAGTATTTGATCGTCCTGCAACCTGCCAGCACGTGGAAAGAATGGCCAGTTAGTGTAAACTGTCCCTCAGCTGTCCGTCTGGTGAGTCAGTGCAAGGATCTCCTCTGCCGTGCAGAGAGCATTCTCACCTGAGGTTGCACAGGGTCCCTGAATTTCTTAATCTGTATGGTTATTTGCTGGGTCATTGGACCGAGTATGTAACAGAAAAGGTTTTTACAGCTGAAGTTCAGCAGTTCCCAGTTATGCATGCGCCTTGGGAACCAGAAAGAGTTGTACCTATTCAGCACTGTTGTCACTGAGTTCTTCAATTGCTCTGATGCTTACAAGATGCACATACAGCTGATATAAATATTTTCATAATTTCCTGTTAGGGGTATGATGCAGATACTTCATTGTCAAAAAGTCTTTAACAACAGCCCGCATAATGGATTAAGTTATAATTTAACCCCCACCCTCCTCCCCGCCAGAGATGAGTGACTGACCCTGGCTCGCTAGAATGTGATTAAGTGAGGT
Source organism: Aptenodytes forsteri (assembly GCF_000699145.1). Taxonomy (NCBI): domain Eukaryota; kingdom Metazoa; phylum Chordata; class Aves; order Sphenisciformes; family Spheniscidae; genus Aptenodytes; species Aptenodytes forsteri. Next base: position 5,267,772 of record NW_008795125.1, on the reverse strand, counting down.
ATCTCTGATAAATCTCTACATGTTTCTTTGGAAAGCAATTTCCACTTTGTTATATTACAGTAGCCAGTGCCTTATGAAGTAAAGGAAAACATTTGTCCAGCAGGACATCATAAATTTCATGACAGACTTTAAATTTTCTTGGATGAAATGTTTAAAGTGGAGCAGACTGATCTTCTAAAAACACACTGGCCTTTCCTGAGTTCATGAGAAGCTGTTTCATCTCCTCCATTCGAAAGTGTATGAAATCCCCTCTGCAGAGGAAGCCTGGTGGTAGACGGAAGCAATATAGGTGTTGGCTGGGTTTCAAACCCAGGGAAAACCAACACCATCTGAAAGCCAGTATTATAAATAATTAGTCGGGATCATTTTTGATAAGTTGATTGTGCCCCATAAAAGAGGGATTGTGGAACCCACCATAGCCCCAGCAACTTGGACATAATCCAATTTTTACAGTGGAGCAAGATTAAGTTAAATCACTTTTCCAAATAACGATCATTTGTTTGATTTGCTTTCATGAGGGCTTTTGGTTATGTCAGTAGTTGTCAGATGCAGACTGACGCTTGTGATGTCTCGTGCCTTTCAACTTGGGAAAGTTGTATAAACTTTGTTTCCCTCCAGTTAGAAGTAGCAATGGTCTTTTGAGAATGAATGAAGTCCTTTAGCCCTCAGCCCTGAAATGTGATGCTTGGGTCAGCCTTCAGTGTTGCAGGAAGTCTGTATGGTGATGTTTTATGCTGTAAACCTACCTTCTTCATATTAAAGGCATACTGAGAGTGGCACTTAAATAAAGAATGACTGAGAGCCTTTATGTGCAGCTGCTTTCTGAATTGCTGAAGGAAACTTATAAAAGACAGTTAGCTTCATATATGTACATGTCCTCGTGGTACTTGGAAGCACAAAAGTTGATTTTTGGTGCTAAAAAGTGAGCAGAGTTTGGTTTTGAGAACTACAAGCTAAATGGAGGTGATCCTTGAATATTACCCAGCTTTCTTGGGCCACTCTTCCCTCCAGGGCTTTGGCCCATGGCACTCTACCAAGCAGATCCCTGAAGAGGCCAAAGTCTGCTCTCCTGAAGGCCAGGGTAGTGAGCTTGCTGTGCGCCCTCCTCGGTGCCCTAAGGATCTTGAACTCCACCATTTCGTGGTCACTGCAGCCCAGGCTGCCCTTGAGCTTCCCATTCCCCACCAGCCCCTCCGTGTTGGTGAGAACAAGGTCCAGCATAGCATCTCTTCTCGTTGGCTAAGGATGATTATCATGGATTATTAAAGATGATTATTATTAAGGATGAATACTATGGCATGCCATGAGGTATATGCTGCCAGGAAGAATGTGACTGCAATAACAATAGAAAAGAAAGCTAAATAAAAACTCTTTTGATATGAAAGTTGATATCTCAACAGCAACAACAAAACACAGCCCCCACATCAGAATAGAATAGAACCCAGAAGAAAACAAACACAGTCTTCTAAATAAGAAACCTTTTGCTTCAGGGAGATGTATTTTTGTAGTAAATTAATGAAAACTAGGAGATTTTGTGAAGAATAATTTTCAGTGAAAGAGCATTTTCTAATGGAAAATCATTTTGATTAATTTTTTCCAGCAGCTGACAACTGATCCAGGCCTCTGATCCCACCTGGGTCTTCTTGGCACTACTGAAATCCAGCTAATCCCTTGTGATGATAATGTACAGGGCATATGCTATAAAACTTCTGATTAAGCAAAAGTTCTAAAATGTGGCCAGTCTTGCTCAAGCCTAAGCAAAACCAACAAGAATAAGTCTTTCCTTGCAGTCCCCCCCCAAACTGTTTTTTTAACTAAAGAAAAAAAAAAAGAAAAAGACAGACCCAAGAAATGTTCCTGCAGAGAAGTACTGGAGATTTCAAAAAGCTACCAGCAAATTTGTGTCTTGAGGTTCTTGGGATGTGGGAGTCCCAGGTAAGGTTTTACTCCAAATGCTAATATCTGGGGACTGTACATGGATGACTGCAACACATTCGTTTTGCCTTTATTATTCTTGCACTGTAACCTGACTTTGGTTCAGGAAGGGGAAATCCATGGCCTTAATTGAAGCCAATCAATGAAAGGTCATGGGGTAATACTTAACAGACAGGGATAGGGGAAAGGAAAAACAAGGAAAAGGTAAGGTCTCTACTTGCTTCAAAGACCCAGTTGGATCCCGGAGACAGAACACACCTGGAAGGAGAATGCACTTGAACCCCAAATATACACATCAACTGGGAGTCATAAAATTAAATGGAGTTTGTTTAGATTATTTGCTTCCTGTTTCTCCAGTGACCTGTGCAGCAACAGCCTCGGTGTGGGGAGGCACGGGTGCCTACTGCAAATGTTCAGGTGTTCATTACCATGGTGTGACTGCACAGATAGGAGCCTCAGTGTTTCTGTTAAGGACCAGATGTGGGGTTCTGTGGTTTCAGGTAGCCCAAAAGTTGGATTTAAATGAAATATTGACAGACACTATTCCAGAGTGTGATTAGTTGCTTCTGGAGTTTAATTTTCTGTTGTTGTTGTTGTTTTTGTTTTTGCTGAGATCCAGTAATATTATGACTTTCCCTGCATTGTAGGAGAGTATAATTAGCTCTCTAGTTTATTCCAGGGCTTCAGTAGCCCTAAAGTCAGAAGGTATTTTGTGGCATCTAAGCTGTATTTCCTTGTGTATTTGAAGTCCATTGCTCCTTCCCTTGGCTACAGCAGACACAGAAAAGAAATTTTTTTATTGTTTACTTTTTAAAGCCGGTCTAATTCTAAGCTGGTTATGGTCTTTTCTGGTCTAAGATGGACATGGTCATGATCTGGTCTAAGCTAGTTATGGTCTAGGTTTGCCCTCTGAGTAGTTCATCATGAACTTTATCAAGCTCCAGGTTTATTTGAAAACATTCAAGTTGATTAGGTGCTTGCTAGGGTTAGCAAGTATGCACATATTCATAGGCTGAAGTAGTTAAGCCAGATTCTTCATAATCTACTGGGCTGTTTACTGTGTGTTTAGCATTTCTAAAACTCACACCATCTTTTTATGATCTGAAGTGGGCTTCCAGAGCATCTGCTGATCTGTGTGTGCCTAATGGAGGTGTTGCATCTGCCCAGGCCAAGAGAATACTGAAAGGTCCTGACCAGCTTCTGTCCAGAGATGACAGATCTACACTTTGCTTCAGGGCTTCACTTACACAGGACTGCATAGAGCAATGTAGGTATGCTTCATGACAGGCAAAAGATGAAAGCCATTTTTTTGGAACATGTTTTCTTGTTACCAATATCTGTGATTCAAATCCTTAGACCTGAGCAGGCTTTTGTGTTCATGGTGTGAAAGAAAAGCTCTTACAACTGATCTGGAGGATAAGTCTTTGTCCTGGCTTAACCATGAACACCTAGTCATCAACAGTGTTGAGGGCAGAATTGTTGCCTTTGTGCAGACAGATACATTTACAGAGAAAGTCCAGGACAATGATGTGTCCTCAAAAAATAGCTCTTGCTTAAGTCTGTGTAAAGAAGCATCTATTTTAAAATAGCAAGCATTGAGAGATTCTGCGAGTCTTAGAAAGCTATTTTTAAAAGGTTGTGAAGGATAAACAAAAGGAAATGTGCCATACCAAGAATAGCTAACTTCATTCTAAGTCCAAGGCCACAACCCCAATAGGGCAAAGTCCTTGTCTTTTCCCCACAACTGGCAAATAATTTCATATTCAGCATTTCACCCCATGTAATGCAGACTCTGTGGTCTCCTTAGCTAAAGTGCACAGCAGGATTAAGAGTACAATGTGTGGGTAGAACCAGGAGATCATCCAAAAGAAAAAAAGATTGAGGAACATTTTTTGGTTCAGACACCTACGGACAATAATTTTGCTTTTCTAAAATATTTGGAATTTGTGTTACCAAGGAGAACCCTGCTTTCAGAGCTGGACTGCTGAGACTCCCCTTGATTTTCTCAAATTTGAATATTATGGCAAAATTACAGTTATTTCCAGGCACAGAAATGTACATCTATAATTGTTACTGCTCCTATTACTGCTGTTCTTAATATCATCGCTGTGCCCTATTTCCTCTCTGCAAACAGTAAGTTTTGTCTAATTATAGGATAGTTTATCCTGAATGTGAGCTCATTGGTTTGATTATGCATGGGATCTCATCCTATGCTTGGCATCTGTATCAGATATTTTAAGCACAAATATATCTTTGGGAATGCATATCTCTAGACTTTAGTTCCTGTCTTGTTAAATTAAGATAATAGCTATTCTCCTTCTCCTAGAAGACACTGTGTGAAAAAAGCTTTAAACAAGGTTGCATCTGCCCTTGCTATGTATCATGGTAAACTGAAACCATGCATATTTAGGATAAAAAACAACGTTTTGATCTGCTCTTTTTCCTGCTGCTGCCACACCACTGCACTTGCAGAGACTTCAGCAGAGATGTTTTGAATCATACTTGTATAAGTAGATAGAAAGTTGGATCCATAGTAACTTCATTTTTGATGACTCTTTTTGTTACTTCCAGTGAAATTCTCACTTCCCATATGAAACCTGTGTAAAAACCTGGAAGAGAGGCCCATATGAGGTCTTTTTTGCTCCTTTGGTTACAGATGAGTTGGATTTCTTGTGCTTAGACATGCTATTTGCAGATATTCCTCCAAGTCTCCCAAGTTTCACACTAATGTTTAAACTTCTAGACTATCCTTCTTTGTGTTCAATTAGTATTAATGGATATACTTTTGAAAAACAGCTTCAGATTTTCAATACGTAAATAACTGACTACCCTTTTATTTCTCTGGGTGACTGCATTACATGCTGCTGTTCCCAAGTTTGGGGAATAGTTTAGAAGTTATCTCTATGGCCTTTTGTTGTGAGTTTTCTACAAATCTTAATGTTGCTGCCACAGATGGTGGTAAATAAAGGTGCTTCATAAGTTCTTTTTCAAAGCCAGGGGAATTCATTAGCCGGGTATCACTGGAACAAAACAGACTGGAAAATGCTTAGCGCAAATCCTATACAACCAGGAACACTCATCTGCAAAATACCTGTGCTCTAATAGGAGCAAAACCACAATGCTGCTCCCATATTATAGTGTGGAGTGTAACTATCCCTTAGACATCCCTTTAAGTTGTGCAGTAGATTCACAGGGCTTTAGTGAAGAAGTGTGTAGAAGTGGAAAAACTCAAAACAACTGGAACGCAAAGTAATGACAACAGTAACCTCTAGGGATACGTTAAGTGCTGAGAGTGCTTACCACAAAAAATTTGTATGGACGTTTGCTTTTCTTTCATTGGCCAGGCCTTATGGTTGTCATTTTGAGTATTTATTAGAACAATACCACATGTTGATTGCTTACTTTCTTTGAATTAATTCCCACCCAATGTAGTGAGATGGAGCTCTGAGTCTTTTCAACAGTTGTGTATCATAATTTCACTTACTGCTGGCATGATTATGGGATACTGCATTTTAATGATAAATTGTGTAGCTGTAAGACCCTCATATACCCACAGAGTGATTCCCAGGAGGAAAAACAGAATAAGCTGGTTGTTTAGAGTAGAATCTGCTCATGCAATGCAGAGCATGAGCTGGAAATGAGAGCAATGTTTTAGCAAACCTGCCCAAACCAGAGCAAGTAGGGGTCTGTGTGAGCTGCAAATGGGGAATGGGAGGAAGTAATCAGTGCCATGATTTGCAGGCAAGAATGGAAGACCAGACTAGTCTCCATTGCTCTGAAGGCAGCAGAAGCTGTGGTCTCCATCAGCAGACGTATCCTCTTGATGGGCAAGTGCAAAGCACTTGCACATCCTGGAGCTGCGGTTCCTACATTGTGTCCCCTATAATTAGTCATTTTTGGAGAGACCAGGGTGGCAAGTTCCTAATATAATTGTCATGAGTGCTTCTTCACTTTGATGAACAGATATCTAGGACCTGACAGTGGTCTGAGGACAGTTCTTTCTATTGAATGCGTTAGCTTAGATGTCTACAATAGCCCTCCAGGCCTGCATGTCCTGCTTTTGACCACCTAACTTGAAACATCTATTGTAATGCTCCAGCTGGCAACATAAATCAAGCTATAACTCAAGGGATAGCGACAGTAGTCTTCAGTGTTTCATATTGCGTGACGTTCCTTCTGAAGGTGCCTCTTTCCTGTAACTACAGAAGAAGAGTAGGCACAAGCACAACAGTTATGTACCTAATGTTCATTACAGGAAATATGGCCTCAATGATAAGCATGGAAGTGGCCTCAAAAGGCTCCCCCTGTGTTACTGTGTTGTGTTGTCTCTTTTGTAATCTGCTGTGTCTGCGTGACATACAAGTTTCATACCCACAGTATTGATGGTCATTACCAAGCTTTCATGTTCTCACAAAGCTTCTCACATATGTTTGAAGTTTGTAATCTGCTTTTTATTTTAAAACTGGTTTTCTCACAGAAAACAAATTTCCTCATATTCTTTTACTTCCAGCAAAGTTTATTAGGGACACTGTTGGGGACTCTCCTCTTTGGGTGGAACTACACCCTTTCTGGGTCAGGCCAGAGTAACCAGCTGTTGGTTTTTAACCTTGGTAGGCAACTAAGCCCCACACAGTCACTCACTCACTCTTCCCTCAGTAGGATGGGAGAGAGGATCAGAAGGGTAAAAGTGAGAAAAACTTGTGGGTTGAGATAAAAATAGTTTAATAGGTAAAGCAAAAGCTGTGCATGCAAGCGTAGCAAAATAAGGAATTAATTCACTCCTTCCCATCAACAGGCAGATGTTTAGCCATTTCCAGGAAAGCAGGGCTTCATCACGTGTAACGGTTACTTGGGAAGACAAATACCATCACCCCAAACATCCCCTCTTCCTCCCTCTTCCCTCAGCTTTATATGCTGAGCATGACGTCATATGGTATGGGATATCCCTTTGGTCAGTTGGCATCAGATGTCCCGGCTGTGTCCCCTCCCAGCTTCTTGTGCACCCCCAGCCTGCTCGCTGGTGGGGTGGGGCGAGAAGCAGAAAAGGCCTTGACTCTGTGTAAGTACTGTTCAGCAATAAGTAAAACATCCTTGTGATATCAACACTGTTTTGGTCACAAATCCAAAACATAACACCATATGAGGTGCTATGAAGAAAATTAACTCTATTCCAGCCACAACCAGTACACCAGTAAAGTGGAGCGTGCTGCTTGGGTGCCAAAGTTGGCTTGTGATGTGCTAGTAGTACTGGAAAAGGTTGTGAGGCTTTATTGTCCCAGCATGGTACCTAAGCTAATGAGCTAATGATGTGTGGACATCGTAAAAAGGCAAGTGCAGAGCTTCTCAGAGCTCACAACACTACGTGGCACCAAAGGGGCAGTGGCTTGGGTCAGCAGCAGTGTGTCATGTCTGTGCTGTATGTTGGTGTGCAGGGCAGGCAAGTTCTTGGAACTGGCCTGCAAAATTAGAGGTGACATAAGTCCTTGGAGAAGGTGTGTGTTTCTCTTGAGGGACCATCTGGGAGATGGGTTGTATATAGTCGCCTCAACAAAGTTTGATATAAAGCACCTCTTCAGGCCACATACTCCATCGAGGAGAATCACTGTCTGCAACATATTGGCAAGTTTCTTGTCTAATCTGGTCCTGAATACTTAGGGATATTTTTCTGACTGGTCTGGGGAGGATATTTAACAGTCTGACACACATTATTGTATGATTTTTTTTTTCCTGAGATTCAGCCTAAATTTTTGTTGGCTTAGGTTTTACCCTGTTGTGCCTTTGCTATATCACTTGAATGGCCTTGAGCAACATTTTTTTTCCCTCTAAACTTGAATACTTAGGGATATTTTTCTGACTGGTCTGGGGAGGATATTTAACAGTCTGACACACATTATTGTATGATTTTTTTTTTCCTGAGATTCAGCCTAAATTTTTGTTGGCTTAGGTTTTACCCTTGTTGTGCCTTGCTATATCACTTGAATGGCCTTGAGCAACATTTTTTTTCTTCCTCTAAACTTCAGCCTTGGTAATGTTTCACATCATTGTTAATAAGAAAACTATGCAGATGTAATTTATGGGGCACATACATAGCAGAGCACACTATACAAAGGCCTACCAGTTTCAGAATGGAGCCACAGGCCTTTGTTTCCGGATGATGACTTCATCGGCTTTGGATCAGGCCTATGGGGAGCCACAGTTAAAATAATCACTTAAATAACCAGAGTTAATGCATAATTCTTTCAAAGCCCAACAGTTTTTAGAAGCTAGCTTACTACTGTCTTGGCTGCTTTATTTCTTGCTGGTTGTTTTCTCTCCATTTGGAGATGATCTGATTTTCTGAAGATCTCATTTAAAAAAGGCTCAGTGCAATTAATCAATGCTGTTGGGCTGGTTTTCTGGAGTGCTCGTTACTTTTTAGTTATGCTGAACTCCTTTCTGAAAGCCATCTAAATGCATTCCAGATTTAGTTTTCTGTCTCCTTTGTGGGATCTGTTGCACTTCACAAACTAGACCAGATGAGGTAAGTTCATGTAGCGCCATTGGGGTAAGTGCTGTCATGAAGGTCTATACCAGATGAGGATTTGGCTTCTATTTTTTCCCTACTAGACAGATCATCTGCATGGCCTGTGTGGAGAGGAAGTCTCCTCTCTTCTTGGTCCTCCGTTGGCATTGAAGAAAATATCTCTATCTACTAACAATACTGTAATTGTCTGAACCTAGGAGCACATGGACACCCGCCCCCCCCGCGCCCACCATGTGCAAGGTGCCGTACAAAAAGAGAATAAAATGGAGAAGGTCTCAAATAACCTAAATTCTAAGACAATGAGCAGATTCAGATAAATAAATGGAGGTAGCAAATGGAAATTCAGAGGCAGAACTGATCATCCTGACTTGCAATGCCCTTGCCACATCACCTGACCAGGCTGTTGTCAAGACATTGTGTGGGAAGTCACCATTCTTCTCTTAGTGAGGAAAAACCCAGACATTCTTCCTGACTTGCATCTGTAGTCCTTCTGGATGAAGAGAAAACTCAAAATCCTGACCCAAGATATGTAGCATGGCTATGTAGTCATCACTGTTTGAATGAGCAAGTCAAGACTTTCATGACACAAAGTTTCCTCAAAGGGAGGGGACCATGGCTAGCACAACATCTGGCAGTGCTGACATAATCTACTATTTAATTCACATCATCTGTTGCCAGCCAGAGACACCCAGAGATGCAGCATCGTAAAATGTAATTATTCTAAACACTGCACACAAAATTTCACTCTGAAGATTTTGGGAAAGTTGCTTTTCCTGCTGTGCACATGTGATGCATCGTCCTTCTGGCTCGAGTGTCAATGTCACATGATTTGGCTGAACATCATATCATATTCCCTGATAGGCGTCTGAACTGTGGCTTAAAACCTTTTTCCACTAAGTGAGATAAATGAAGATTGCTGTAATCCTGTTTACTTGGAGACAGGACTACTGTTAAACAATGACTGGGTCAGTGAATGGGACGTATTTTCTGAAAGCTGCTAAACTCAGTGTTTGTGAAGGTGTCTCCACTGATTCTAGCTGGCCTATGTGAAACACTCATGGGATGCTGTCGTGGTTTAACATCAGTCAGCAACTGAGTACCACACAGTTACTCGCTGACTCTTACCCGCTTACGCCCCCCCCCCCATGGTGGGA
>NW_008795125.1:5250678-5256937 GCF_000699145.1 Aptenodytes forsteri | reverse complement strand
GGGGATCTGCCAATCGAGCAGGCCCTGCCCAGTCAGAACTTTTACGTACTGTAGATGGGAATAAAGTCCCTGTAGTGCACATAAAAAATATGCTGGGGAAGACAGTCTGGGTTATTCCTGCCTCAGGCAGAGGCAGACCCATCCATGGGATTGCTTTTGCTCAAGGACCTGGGTGCACTTGGTGGATAATGCGGAAGGATGGGGAAGTCCGATGTGTACCTCAAGGGGATTTGATTTTGGGTGAGAATAGCCAATGATCTGAATTATGTGATGTTAAGTACTAATTATAGTTATAATAGTTATACTAATAATACACAGATATACTAATAATACTAATAATATTATATGCCATACTAATGTTATTACAATAAGAATCACCCAGACTAATGAAGAATAACTTCAGTGAAACCAAGCAAAGCACAGTGATGATGTCGCTGCCAAAACCAGGACAGTGGTATGATAGTACTGCTAGGAGGCTCAATGAGACAAACTGCATGAAGGAAACATGATGCTTATGAAGGAATGGTCTGTGAATAGAGATAGGGAGGTGCTGGATCTTAACCTTCCAATCAACCTCATGCCCAACACTGAACACTGGTTATCTTTAATGAGAATTATTTAATCTTTAATGCAGGTTAGCTCACAAATACCCAATGATTTTGAGCACACAATATTAAACGGTCTCTCTTTGAAACTGAGACCCTTGAATCCTGTGTCAGTGCTTCATTCTCCGTGGTCCTCAGTTTGGAGTAATGAATTTTGTTTTTCCAGGAAAGAGTAGATAAAGGGTATCTAGACTGAGGGTGTCTAGCTTATTTTTTCTTGAAAATCTCCAGTGCTTAGTGTAATAAAAGACTGTGGGGGTTGTGTAGTTTCAGCCACAGAAAGAGCAGCTTTTGCATTGGAGTCTGCTTTCCAAATCCTGCCATGGCAGACCTTTCAAACAACTGATGGCCTTGAAATTGTCACTTCTAAAGAGAGCAGATAGAGTACATCTGAAGAGAGGAAAAGAAGTATTACCTAGGCTGGAGATCAAAGTGTACTTCCACTGGGACCAAATCCAGTTAATGCTATATTTACTTTAATAACCTCCAAGGAAGGGTACCTATCCATTTCAGTCTCACTATCATTTATGAAAGCCACCAAGGAGGAAATTACAGATTCGTAAAGTCAGCTGCAGGAATTAATCAAGTGCATATTCAAATAATGGCTTGCTGATTACTGAAGCTTTCATTTCTGAAACAGAAAAAAATCTGCTCTTTGAAAGCCATATGGAGGCATATGAGATACAGAACACTCACGGGTTAAGCACTGATTTAATAGGCTCTTTAAACGGGCAAAATCTACTTCCTCCTCCTTGTCAGCTTCTCAGTGCACCTCTGACTGCAACACTTGACTGTCCCAGCTGTTGCTGCTAGTGAAATGCTGTGTGCCGTGGTATGTGACGGACATGCAACGTGGTGGGGAGTTTAGGGTTTCTGCAGTGCACAAACAGTGCCAATGCAGCAACTGAACCTTACTGTCTAGTGCTCCTGTAAACAGGTTATTTATCCCAAATACACTTCCAGAATAGATTTGAGGACAACTGTTGTGTGAGCTTAGTGTGTTTTTATGGTGTGCTCTGTGAAGAGCAAGTGATCTAATAATTTGGCTCCAATTTAGATGCAGGCTACAAGTGAAATGTAGATAGGAATGCAGTGTTCTTACCCCTTGGCTACGCCTATGCTACTACAGACAATGGGCCAGGTATCTTCTCTGACCTGGGCCCATCAGCACAGCATGACTCATAAACATGTGGCTAAACTCTTTTCCCTTGAAATGGGGTTGGTCAAAGCTGCCCACTGGGATGAATCCTCCACTGTGGCCAGGACCATTATTTGGGGTTGATGGTAAGGATGAGATAGTACTCAAACCTGTGCCCTGTCTTGGTTAAGTTTACCAATGTAAATGTAGTTGAAGGCCAGAATGGATTTCACTCTCTAGTGTTTAAGGAATTTGACTGTGATGACTCTCCTTACTTATCCTTGGCTTTTTCTGGCTCTCTGCACCAACACTGACACAGCAAATGATGTTGTTGACAATTAGGGCTCTCTGGTGATGACATCTGTCCACCTCTGAGAGCACCCCCATGTACCACACTGAGAGGAGATCATGCTGCTAGCATGATAATGAGGCAGACACTTTCCATTTGAAGACACAGAAGAGAGGTTTCATGGGCCACAGGAGGCCAGTGGGATGTAGTCAGAGAGTTGCACTGCCTGGTGCTCAGGCGGTGTGGAGGAGCCTGGCAGCTGCCTGAAACTGAAATCCTGTTTGGGGTACCAGCTTCTCCTCACTTCTGATGACCACACTAGTAGCTGACTGCTGAATGTCCTTTGAACATCTAGCATAAGCAGCCAGATGTTTCACTATATTGCTGGCTACCTGTCACAGATTCCTCCTTTCATTGGCACTGTCGAGGCACAGAAGAAGGGAGAGCTCTGAAACAGGGCAGATTATAAAGAGATTTCTCGGTAATTGCACAAAGTCCATGCTGAGGGTCTAACTCAGGTCTCGAGTTGTCCATTGGAGTCAAAGGAATCTTGTTAAGGACTCAATGACCAGAACAACTGAAATCAAACTTGTGCTTAAATGAGGTCTTTTAATATTTTCTCTTTTCCTTTCCTGGTCATAGGTAAGGTAAGTATATAAAAATACTTCCAGCAGTAATCTTCTCCAGTTTGTGGCATTAGTTAAAATCATACAGCTGTGTGCAGAAGAGAAATAGGGTAAAAAGTATTATATATACATATATAGAGACAATGAATGAAGTTACACACAAAGCATATGTGGGAGTAGACAAAAATGTGGGTTCTTACATGTTTAGCTTTATTGTGTGGTCAGAGCTGGAACATGTGCACAAGAACAGTCACTCTTTTATCAACAGCTGGTACTTCATTGCATTCTCATACACTAACAAAATGTTGGCATGCAGGAGATTTGGTGAGGAAGACCTGCTGTTCCTGCCACTGCAATTAATCATGCTTGTTATGGCTGGAGATTAGAGAGAATCCAGTAATACTTAAGGATCCATTGGAAGTGAAGTATTTCCTATTTTTACTCCTTCCTGTCAAGAGGGAATTGCCAAGTATCCCATTTAAAAATCTATAAATGGATTAATTTTCTCATTCCAAGCTGAGGAGACTCAGGTCTCATTAACAAAAATGCTCATTTTCAGGTCAGGATGCGATAATAGGACATATCCCACTTCAAGTGGAATTACCTATTGTTTTGGGTGCTAGTAACAGTCAACAAAAATCATCCCTTTCTTAGAAATTCACCCTCAGGCTGGACTTTTGAATTGTAAAAAGCAGCAACAGCAAGGTCCTGTGGAGAGTGGGAAAGGCTTTAGGTTGGGGCTTGGGAGACCTGTATTTTATTCTTGGCTCTTGGGCAGGTTGTTTCAACTCTTGACTTAATTTTCCTTTCTCGCTCCTTTTTCTGCCTGTCTTGTTCAAAGGAGCGTCCTTGCTGTGTGTTTGCACAGTGTCTCAAGAGCTGAGGTTTGCTATTGCACTGCTTGCAGCAGCTATTTTCATAGCTATAGCTGTAGCCACCCATCTGACGTATCTGTGAGTGAAGATTTATCCAAGTGCTTGTTAGCCGCTGAGAGTTTATTGTTCCATTGTTTTTTATTGAAAGAGTCTAGTAACTGTAAGTCTATTTGGAACAGCATTTTTGTTCTGTGGCACTGGCTTCAAATTTTGGTACTTGGAGTTTGTATCCAGTCATGAGTTAAAATTTGCCTTGGGTATTTCAGCTGGGAAAAGGCTTTTGATTTCTTTCAGTGTCTGGAATGCAGAATAACAGTGATCAGGGTGGAGCCAAGAGTACGTTACCTAGAAAACAATGTTTTCACTTTTCTTCCACATGAATTTTCAGTTTTCAAACACCACTGAGCTTTTAGCCAATTGTGTGGGTGTGGGTGGATTCAAGGAAACAGGTGTGACGTTGAGGTCTGCCACTCAGATTATAGATAGAGCTTAATATGAGGCCCATGCTCTTCAGCACATGCTTTAGGTCCAGTCTGTGGAAAATGGAGACTCCCTTTGCAATTGTCTTTTGGCATTGCTGGCATCGGATAAAGAACAACCCAACCACATGCAGCTCGCAGTTTCCCTTGATGACCGGACCACAAGTGCCAATGAACATTCAGGAGAGGAGAAGAGGAGATTTTCCTGGGAACCAGCTAAGAGGATAAGGAACAATACAACCAAAAATATTGCTTAGTCCTTTGAAAATAGAGGTCTTTGGCCATTATTTTTGTAAAACTAAGTCCTAGATTGCTATTTTATCTGTGTATCTGCTTTCTGTGCTTCTGTTGATCCCCACGCCTCCATTAGCCATCTTCCACCAGCTTCTGTATGGAGAACTTGAGGAGCTGTTTAGCTTGAATGTTGCTTCCAGCTCTTCTAATTCCCTCCTGGCTTGCTCCCCACATCCCACTCTCTCTCCCTGCTTCTCCTTCCAGCCTTTCTTCTTTTACTCCTTCCAACACCCAGAAAATTTCTTACCTTTCCCCAGACTCCTAAGGCTCCTGCCAGTCCATTGCCATGGCCGCGCAGCCTTTTCTATGGGCAGAAGCACTACCCATGGCAGCAGGAGGTAGCAGGGTGTGATGATACCTAAAATGATGCCTTGCTTTGGAAGGGAGATCCTTTTCCTAATTTGCTGTTGCATTGCTGCCACAACAGACATTTTGGACAAAAGTGGCAGAGTTAAATCGATGGCACCGAGCAGCTGGTGCCTGCTCAGAACCTGGAAAGGGAATTTTGTAGGGTAGAAAAACTCTGGTTGGCAATGGGCTGAATGTGGGTGGACAGAAAAGTGGTCAGCAAAGTTAGGGTGAATTTAAATGTAATCCCAGGAATGAAGCTGGGGTGCATAATATTTTAAGTATTTTCCCTTACTCATATGGCTAACCTGGAACAGAGGTTTATTTATTTAAGTGGCACTTAAGAAATCTACTTAGAAGAGAGTATAGGCTAGGGGTTCATCCACTGGCACAGATTCTTCTGATGCTACCACTAATCACAGTGCTGCTTGTGGTGAGCAGAATCTTCTTGCTTCCCATGGATTAATATCTGTCTCAGCTCTGTAGTGCTCTGTGGTGTGTGGCAGGATGGTTTATGTGTGTGGGATGTTGGCGGTGCTGGCTGCTCATTAGCTTCCCTCACTTTCTTTGATCATAAAGGATGATGCAATGTGCTGAACTCCTCTAAGGCTGATTCAGCACCACTTACATTGATTCAGCACCAGTTCTTCGCTTCCTCAGCATGTTCACAGACACTCAGTGCAGTTTTGTGTCACTGGGACATAAATACCTCAGTCGTATTATGATCAATGAGTTAATGCATTGGGATGCGTTTATCTGTCTAACTTCATATTTTAATGCGCTTATTCACCTGTCACAAGCATGATTTCAAGAAAAAAATACTTGAATCTTACATTTGGAGAATGGTATGTCTGAGCGACTTGCATAGGCGCTATGCAACATGCTTGAAAGCCACGTTCAAGTCTCTTACCTGCAGCCTAAAACTGTTGTTAAGAAATCAGAAAAGGTTCAGAAAACATTGCATAAGCCTCTGAGATTGTGAAAATCTGCCTTATAGTGCTCTTTGAAGCAGCATCTCCTATTGCCACTGGACTAGATGGCCCATTGGTCTGACTCAACAGAAGACATAGTCTTAAGTTCTTAATCAAAGAAGCTTGCTGGAGAAGATCAGGAAGACAAGGTTGGGAAGATCACTGGAGAGGGTGACTGAGGCATGGCTCACATGGCCCAGCCTTGGCAAACGTCCTGGATAACAGCACTTGTTAAGCCTGGGGGTGTACACAGTGTGTGCATAGATCAAGTACACAAATCTGGGAGGGTGGTTGCCCAAATATGCTAACACTAAAGAAGATGAACGTCAACTGGATTAAACAGTAGCTGGGCAATTACAAAGACCTTTCTCCACCCGAGAGTGCTGAAGGAGCTGGCGGAGGTGCTCGCCAAGCCGCTTTCCATCATTTATCAGCAGTCCTGGTTAACGGGGGAGGTCCCGGATGACTGGAGGCTTGCCAATGTGACGCCCACCTACAAGAAGGGCCGGAAGGAGGATCCGGGGAACTACAGGCCTGTCAGCCTGACCTCGGTGCCGGGGAAGATTATGGAGCGGTTCATCTTGAGGGCGCTCACAAGGCATGAGCGGGACAACCAGGGGATCCGGCCTAGCCA
>NW_008795125.1:5229215-5249033 GCF_000699145.1 Aptenodytes forsteri | reverse complement strand
GGTATTTAAAAGACGTGTAGATGAGGCGCTTAGGGACATGGTTTAGTGGGCATGGTGGTGTTGGGTTGACGGTTGGACTCGATGATCTTAGAGGTCTGTTCCAACCTCAATGATTCTATGATTCTATGATTCTTTTTTTAAACAAAGAAGGAGTCAGCTTGAAAAAAAATAAAGAACAAACATTTGTGATGTGGGGAGACACCCTGGAGGGGAAACTGCTGCAGCAGCAGTCATACCCTGGTTTTGACACCACCATGGGTCATCCTGCTGGTGTTGCCTTGCTGCCCCAGCCAGACCCAGCACTCTGCTTTGTTCTTTACTTGGTACTGAGGCAGAGGATGGGCTCCCTAACATCTCCTTTAACAGCAGCAGCTGAATGATTAGGCAACTACTTTATGCCAAATCATTCTGTGGCCAAAACCCCCAAAATGGGTTCCTCTGGGGATGTGGGGTGGGAATGATCCCTTTTCCAGCAGTAAGCCGGTTAGGTCAGTTTTATGGTGGGATAAACAGCCCTCTGAAAGTGTCAAAATCTCCCTGCTGGGAGAGGTCGCTCTTTTTTAAACTAATGGCAATGGTGGTGCAAAGCCTCAGGTTCCCCTCTTACCTCTCTCCCCACTATATTCTGCTTTCTCTCCATTTGAGGGTTTACCCACTGCATTGAGATAGCTACAGACCTGCTGGCTTTGCTCTCTGAAGGATTCTCATGGTCTCTCCCTGGGTGGTGTCTTTAAAAATACCTCCCCATGTTATACAGAGGCATGACTGCAGATAGAACCTCACAGATTAAAACCGCTTTTCCTTTCTCTTCTTTATCTGTACTATAGCACATGAGATACCTTAATTTAGCTGAAAGTATAAGGGGGTTATATATGCATAGTAATTTTCATTTTTACTATATTATACATTTAAATGAACTGTGGAAAAATTGTTCAGTATCTATTTTTTGCATCTGTGTCAGACACAATGGTACTTAGTCATAGAAAATAATTACACACATGATTTTAGGGGATAGAAAAATATGTATGTTATAGTATATCTTTATATGTGTGCAGGGAAGTAAAATGGAAGAGTAAACTCCAGAAACCTTAAATCATAGAGTATATGGATACCATATGGAACTGATTGCTGGCATATTACACAGTAAAACAAAAAAACCCCACAAGTAATGTTTTTTGGACAAATTATTTAGCTATAAAATGATTGTTTCAAGAAACCATGTTTGAAGTGAAACAGCTTATACTAGGGATTTATTCAAACTCTTGCTCCAACCATAGATTTGTGCTAGGGGATCTCATTTAGAAACGGATTCTTTTTCCAGCTGAAGAACCACTGAAGAACACTGCATGTTAGTGCAGTGAGTTCCCCAGCAATGAAGAGAGTTAAAATGCCACATTAATACACCCATAACTCCTTTCCCAACTCTAGTGTAGCTGCTCTAGAGTGCTTTGATTTCTGAGCATTAATATAAACCATCTTTAACCTCGGTATGTGTCCTAAACACAGATGTACATGTGTATTTTTTGTTTATATTTGTTGTTTTTGAAATATACTTGATATATTTAATTTAACAAACAACAGAAAACTTCAGCCTCCCTGGAATAATTCCTCCAACAAGAAATTCAGGATTGGGTCTATATGATTCACCCCCGGGGCTGGATGCAGTCTGGAGGAGGTGTGAGGAGCACTGACACACCTCCGTTGCATGGAAGGGAAAGACAAGGACTAAAGGTCATTGGGTCCCCCCTTAACATCGCATCACGGTGATGCATGGGGACACCATTTAATGGGGCTCTTAGAGAGAATTTCTGTGATGAAGAGAATGAGATACACAAAAAAACCTGAAAAGCAGCAGGAAGAGGGGGAAGGGAGGAGCAAACATAGTTTATACCCTCCTAATTTGGTCCACATACTTACTCTATTCCTGGATACACCAAATATATCATAATTATCACTGCCATATACCTAGCAGTGTTCACTTAGTGTATTGCTTTTGCTGATATGCAGGCGGTCTAACAAAGGTCAAGTTCAATTAATGAATATGGTCGAAGGGGCAGAAGTGGTCAGAATGGCAAAGAACTTCTGCTGGCTAAACTCCTATTTCTGAGAGAAATGCGCAGAAATAAATAGCAACTTAAGAAAGCCAGATCGTCTCTTCCTTATGGCTTCTTCTCTGTGTTCTGGCAAAGCTTCGAGGGTGACAACAATGAATACCATCACCTCTGAGCTCTGCTGTATACCAGGATAATACAGTTGTGATGGTAAGACATGGGGAACCAGTGAATCCCTATTAATTATGTGCTGAGCTGTGTCAGAGGAGCTACATGCTGTGTCACTCTGAACGGCTGTTTCATGTGGAATAAAAGAGAGTTAGGCATATGCATCAGTTCTTGCTTTGACCTTGATATTATTGTAATAACATTCTTATTATCAGTGGGTTTTATTGGATGTAACTTACTAGGCAGCATTTCTCATATTATGGTTATAGTAATAGCACTGACGTGATATCTCTATGGTAGTGGATGTTTGTTGTCTTGTTTGGCATAATCCTGCTGGGGTGAAAATAGCAATCCGGATCTTATGGTTACATGTTTTAATGTGATGCATAGAAAGAGAACTAGATATTTGCACATATCCTGCAAGTATATTTGACTCAATGACGGGTGTTACTCCAAGTATTCATATGACAACATAAGATTTATTTCAGTGCTAAGTCAAGAGATATTGTTATGTTATGCAACTGAGATGGGCCCGAAATACTGGCTCTACACAGGAATGTTCCTAAAGTTTTGGTACCTGATACTCCTTGACAGTGAGTCAAGGAGAAGCTAAGAAATTTTAATTCTGTTTTCAGAGTTTTCCAAAGATGACAGTGCTGCCACCTAAGATTTTGGTGTATATATACCTCTATAATTTTCTTTTCTGAGGCTTAAAAGGAATAGGTGCTAAGATGCTGAAAACTTAAGCTGTTATTGAAACATATTGCTAAATATAGCAGACAGCCCTTTTCATGCATACCTCGTTTTCTCTAAAGCCAGTTCACAACTGGTGCTCACACGTGGCTTTAGACAAAAACTACAGGGAGAAGTGAACTGCTGTTCCATGAAAACTTGGCCAGACGACAAAGATAATATGCTTACTGCCCTAGAGGTCCTTGTCAGACTGAGCCTTTGCCACCACAGTCTACATTTTTCTCCACACATGTGATAGGGAAATCACTGCAATACCTCCTGTAACACATATCAATCTTCTGTCAAAGGGAGCCCAAGACAATGAACAAGAAGAGCTCCTATGATGACTGGAGCTGACTGGCTAGTTTTTGGACATATCAACTTTTACTTATTTTTGGCTTGGAAATAATTTACCAGTAAGCCAGGTTATATGCAAGCTTCTTCAATGTCTGTATTGTATGAGTATTTTTGCTTGCAGATACTCACACTGCAAGCTGGGTTGTCAGCTATTTTGACTGTTCTTCCTGGTGCAGTATACAATCTGGCAGATTATTCTATTTCTGATCCACAAGGGGTTTGTCAAATTATTATTTTTGTGCAGCTAGGAGGAACTAGAGGAACTTTAGGGATTCATTAAAAATATTGTTTGTTTCAATATCCGGACCTTGTAGATTATGGACAAGATTTGCTATAGTTTGAATTAATAAATCAAAATGGTTATAGTTCCTCAGCCAGGAAATCCCTTGCTGCACAAAGGAGTGATGGGGAGGAGGGGTAGGAATCTCTCCAGTCATTTTGAGAGCCCAGATGTGGAGAGGCTGTGTAACCTATACATGATCTCCATGCAACTAGAGTAGCCATGGCTCTCTGTGGCCCATACATGGGGTGAAAGCAGGGCGCAGCCTTGCAGCTCACAGTGTACAAATGGTACTGTAAACTGATATTTAACCTTTAATAATGACCCCAGAACCCATCAAAGGGCAAATTTATGCCTCTTGTAAGTACCACAGAACTTCCAGCACTTTGTTGAGTCTTTAAAATAATGCTTAAACCACCTTAAATAGCAGGACCACCACTACGTGGTACACCTTCTGCTCCCAAGAGGCACCACTGACCTGGTCTATTTTATGCTTAGATGTAAGGGCCTCTCCCTGAACTAGTCAGTTTTTCTAGTGCTGACTGGAAAATCTTTCTATTTTCCCTTTTAACTTCAGAAAATTTTAACTTTTCACATACCCAAAAGAGGAAGAACCCAAACCAGGACATTTTTGCTCAAAAAAGGTTATTGTTTTATTATGGAAAACCTGAAATTCTCCATAGGAGATAGATATTTTCAGAGAAAAATGTTCATATAACTGTTTTCTGTTGAAAAAAATTGTGTTGACTTAGCTGCACACTGTTGACCAGCTGTAATCCTTGTGTCTGTCTCTATCCTGCCTCTGCACTGGAACAGTGCTTCCCAGGGAACATTTACTACTTTGTGTACCCAAAGAGATTAAAGGATTTACAAAGCTAGCAATAAGCACCTTAAATTGGTTCTTAACAGTTTTACCATTTGATCCTTTGGAAGCTGGGTTGACACATTTACCCATCCTGGTGTACAATATGGCAGCAAAACAGCAGCAAAAACCTGCATATTAGAAATAGTTACAGCCCAGGACTGATTTAAATGTAGCTGTCATTAGAGTGTTTTCCTGCAGTGGAAACCTCTATCTAATTACATATTAAACATGGCCAATCTTTCAGGCCTCTGAACTACAAAGAACATTTTGAACATTTGTGTCAAACCTCCATAAATCAAGATCATTGTGTGGCAGATAGGACCCAGGAATCAGGTCATGTATTCAACATGGCACAGGGCTTCTGGGTGGCATTTAGGGAGAAGCTAACATCACCCAAGGGGTCTCTTTTTCTGGAAAGTAACAGCACCATGGCAAGAGCCCTGACTGAAAATCTCATTTTTTTGCTCTGGGTTAATAAAGCCAAACAAAATTAAATGAAATCAAGTCTTCCTTCATCACCATTGTCAGAGGACTGTTCTGAAATAAAAGGGCTCAGTGAAAGGGCAGGGGATACAAACAACAGAATAAGTGGCACATTATAAGAAAATCTTCAAAGCAAAGACTGAGACAGTCTTGCAAGTAAGAAAGGCCCCAGAGCAGCTCTTGTCTTTGGTGGTCTGAGCTGAGGGTCCTTCCTATCGCTCTCTTTCCAGGGCTCGCTCTGCCAGTACAGCTCTGCTCTGTGTTGCCTCCCTGAAGACACTGCTCAGATTCAGGACAAGACCAAACCAGCTCAGGAGCTGCAGTGGGCTCTATCATGGAGACTCGGACAGTCTGGGTGGGGAGGCAGGGTTGATTCCTTTCCCACTGACTCCTTGGCACAAGAAAAGAGCCTCCTTCCACCTATTTTCTTCCACATAGGGCTACGCAGCTGTCTCAGATTTTAGCAGAGGAGTGTGTGTGTGTGTGTGTATATATACGTATATATATATTCAGCACAGCTCTTGTACTGAATATATACTGAAAACAGTCATTCTAATCACATTATTATATTCTCACTTATAATGTGGTAAGAATGGCTGTTTTAGCTTCCTCTCAAAACTTAATTTGTACCTTCAAGAATCAAAGTTTCATGGTGAAACTGTGGGTGCCAAAAATGCCAATAAAATCAACTCTTTCTTTTTCCTGTGACACTGCAGAGCTTCGTTTCTCCAAGTGTCATTATGTGCTTAAAACCACTGCATTCTTTACATACTGCTAGCTGGCAAATCCATATTTAGTACACAGTGGGGTCAAGGGTTGTTTCTTCAGACGTGTAATTAATGTTAGGCTGTGTAACGCTAATATAAGTACCTAAATAAGAATGTCATCAAAGAAAGACACGGCAAGGTAAGGTACCATTTGTTGTGGTTGGGACTCTTTTTCTGGTGCTGAAATCTGAATTTAAAAGCCTTACTTTACATGTTTGTTTTGAAAACTTTGGCCTGTGCAGTTCTATAATGCCCTTTTATAGATTTGTATGACTGTCTTCAGAGATCTGTCTGTTTCACTGCACAATCTTTTTGCATCTACAGTGTTCATTTAAAAACACAAAAACAATTGATGAGTAACTCAAGAGTGTTACAAATAATGTGACTTTCAGCACTAGGAATGAATGAAAGGCTGAATTGGCAGGCCTTAAAGAGTCACTGGAATTTAATAATTTATTCAACAATATTTATTCTGCTATGTATCAAAGGGGGTAGGAGTGACTGAAGTCCTTACGGGACTCTGGTCCTGCTCCAAAGAATTTGTCAGCTATTCATTGCTTCACAGACTGAAACCCAAGTGAGAACCCTATGTTTTGGGCTGTAAAGATTTGTTCTAGCTTCTTTTCCTCTCTCATCCAATTAGTAGTTTCTTATTCCATGCAAAGCAGAACAACTTCAGGAACTGAGAATAAAGGTAGTATGTGGGAACTGTCCTGGGATGTAAGAGCTCAGATCCCCTTAGGCAGCACAAGGAAGCGAACCCTGATTTTTCCCATTCTGTGTTTTGCCATTGATCCATACCAGTACTGGTACCTACAGGGTACTGAGGCTGTGGCCCATCTCTTTTTATGGCTAGGCTTGGACGTTTGATGTCCTAAGCATACTGTGAGAAAACCTAATACATTGAGTGCTGGATGCACGACTGGTAAGGGATTAACTAATTTGTAGATGTAGAAATAATTCAGGCTTAAGAGGCAAGCCAAGATGCTCAGTGCTGCCAAGACAGAGGTGCTCTCAGTGTTGGAAACCTTGGTGCCTAGAAACTGAACATGTATGTAGGAAGAGTGGGCTGCTGAGTGAGGTTTTTGATTTGCCTGACAGGACTAAATGTCTACGCTTGTTTCAGGGCCAGTAGAGAGAAACAGATGCTTGTAGTCTAAACACAGGTGCTGCTCTCCAGAAGTGCATTTTCTTCCCATGGGCTACAAAGAGAATGTGGGTGATGGGTCAGATGTAACACCCACACTGTCAATAATTACACCTGATGACAGACCCTGCTCCTTCTTTCCCTCTTTGCTCTACAAGACTGAAATCAAGCTTCTGGACCTCACCTCCAGTGACCCCGCCCAACTTATCCTTTCTAAGGATAATTGATTAATTTCTTGTCTTCTTCAATTTCTCCCCTTTTTTGGCCTTAGAAGCTTTTTCTTTGCTGGAAGAAAATCTCAGTGCTCATGCACTTATGGTAGCAGGTTCTCTAGAAATACCCGAAAGGAGCAGAGCAAGCATTTTTGCCAGCCTTTCAGAAAAGTGCCAGCACAAAAGACAGCCACAAGCCACCTTGGTATTAATTTTCATAGGTCACTGCTGTTGTGAATTCTTGAGGCTTTTAGCCTTTTTCACTCTCATTTACAAAGAAGTGTTAACTCGCAGTCTCAGAGGAACACAGGCAGTTGCCTTAATTCAAAAAAAGAAACGTGCTGACTACAGTAATACATAGGAAGTTTAATGACAGATCCTCCTGCTTAGTGAAATCTGGCTGGCAGCAAAATACATTTTAAGGATCACCTCCAGAAACTGCCAAAGTAAGAAGAGCGGGGAAAATGTAGTGGCATAAAAGTACTTGAGGGCGAAACTAAAAATCCCCAAAGCTCATTTAACCACTTTTGTCCAGCTTGTCCAGTTAAAATACTGCTGCTACTTGTTTAGGCTATGCAAATGTTTTGGAAGCCAGTGTTGTTACTCCCCGCTACTTTAGTAGAAAGCACTGAGTTCACAGAGCCAGGGAATTGGATGTCTAACTAAATCCTAAGTTACTCAAAGCTCCAAGTCACTTGTGAATCACATTGCTGATATTTCAGAAACCACACAGGACAAACCATTTTCAGTTTCCTTTAACCTTCAATTCAATAATGAATATTAATATGAAAAAAGCTAGAATCTGGTTATTTCCCTGATCTGTGTGAAGATCCTGGCAAATTACAGGGACTCAGGGCAAGTTTCAGGGTCTACCCAATTGAAACAGGAGCCCATATCAGGAGCCTTCATGAATATTTGAAGGTTATTTGTGCAGACAACATGTTTTTTTACCTGCTTGCTGGCCCATTCTTTGCTTTGTGAGACTGAGTACAGCTCCCTAAAGTGATGCTGATTTATGTGCAGAAGGAATCTGGTTCGACACATCTCACTTGTTCAATGGACTAGGCAGGTGGGTAAATGGCACTTTATAAGGCTGTTGAAAGCTCAGTTAAAAGCACATGGTGTATGTAGGCATCAGATGTCACCAGCTGAGCCGGCTTTGCCTTGCGTGGTAATTGGAAGGGAGACATACAGGAAACGTTACGTGCTTCAAGACATGATATGGCTGTGAAGCAGTAATTGACCCAAGGTGCGCTCAACACTGCCTGCAAGGTGCTGCTCAGGGTAATTCGGAATTAAAAGGCATGATCAAAGTAGTCGCAGCTCAAGTTAAATAAAAAGGAAATAACTGTTAAGAAGCTTTCTGACAATGCAGCAGTTATGTGCTTGGACAGGAGTTGAATGGAGAAATAGTGTGCAAGAAAGAATTGCACTATAGTGCTTACATAATTTATCACTTAAAGTGAGCTCCAGTGTCTCAGTGAGGATGTCATAAAGTCAGCTCCATATTTTCAGTGGGAGTTCAGCTGCAACCTTGCTAAGGCTTTAATTTCCTTTTATTTTGGCAAAATAAATTGATGAGGTTCTGCTCTGCTACATAGGGCTGGACTGTAAAATTGAGGGAGTAATTTAGAAGGCTTGCATTGATATGCTTGGCTTCAGCAATATTTATGTGAAATAAAAAATTGCAAAAGAGGTTACAGGAGTTAAATGGCTGCCTTCTAATGAACTCGAGTGGTACCTCGTGCCAGTGGTCCTTAGGCTGTTTTCATAACCTCAGTGTCAACATTTCATGGAGGATGAAATCCAGGATTCTTTGCCTTGCTGCTTGGGCAGCACTTAAAAATCAGTGTAGGAACAGTTGTTCTTATAAGAGAGACTGAAATAATATTATATGGGTGTTATAATATGGACAGAATGACAAGAAAAGCACAGAATAGCATAGCTTAATATTGTGAAGCAATAGCTTAACATGTTAAATGAAGAGAAAAAATTTTAAAAGCAAAGTACTTAAAAAAAAAAACACACCACCCTTCCCTTACAAAGAAAAGCTATCAAAGAAATGAGTCATCTAGGGACCAGGAAGGAGTTTGGGAAACAGATGTTCTTACATTTAGGACAGATGTTTTATGATAACAGCGCTTTGATAGCAGTCGCAACAAGAACCTACTCTAATTGAAAAATGTTGTGGTATTTCACAAGAGGAAAGAGGAGAGAAAAAAGCACCAAGTTTCAAATGGACATTCGAAGACAGATTTTCACACTATTGTATTATAGTGATTATGTCTCCGAAAGGGCACAGAACAGTGAAAGTCTTGTTCAGTGGAAATATAGAGCAAGCACTTGTAAACTAGGATAATGAGTTAGGCTCTCAGAGAAGGCTTTCAAAGGGTTAGGTGAGAGGTGAAAAACTAGACTGAGACTAAATAGGGTAGTGATAGTAATCATTGACTATGTTGCCAAAAGATTAAATGATAGGTGCTTGTTACTTATAAAATAACTTTAATGGGACTGAGGATAAGGAAACAGTGTTGCTTCGAGTGAGGCAGGCAGCATCACTTCTGTCCCAGCCATCTGAAGCCAGTGGAAAAACTGTAACAGGCTTTGAACCTGGCCCAGCTGTTAAAAGTTTGGGCAGATATTTGTGAATGTGGTAGAACAGAGAGAAATGTCACCATCTTTAATTAGTCTTTACTTGTTCTTGCTACCTGTTTACAAGGCAGATTTAACATTCACTAAAATCAAAGCGTATGTGTAGGGGGTGGTTCTCATCTCTCCTTTTAGCTCCTAGAAAGTTAATGCAACAAAAAGGGAGAGACCTTTAACTAGCCAGTTTCATCAGGAAAATATATATATAGCCCTTGGAGAAAATCGACATTTTAACAAGTGGATCCCCTTGAGAGCTTCACTTGGCCCCAAGATAACTTCTCATCACAAACCGTTGAACTTTTTGGCAGGACGAACTCTAACTCACAGTCAAGCAGGAGATTAGTTTCTTCTCAGTGCATCTTGGAGAAGAGTTTTTATTATAAGAAAGAAGGACAAATAGGTTGCCAGATTCTGTTACTAGGTCAACATCCCTGCTGTCTTCAAACAGCCAGAGAGATTTCATAGTTTGGGTGCAACTGAAAATAAAGGCTTACAAGATTTTAAGGTAATTTTATACAAAATTTGAGTTTATGTTTACATGCGATAGAACATATAATCCATTTTATTTCAGACTACCATGTTAGAACTAGTTGAATAAAGATAGAGTTTGCTTCATTTTTCTGGAAGCAAAAACAGCAGCCGTGAAAACAGCAGTGCAGATGACTTTTAAAGCTTCCTTTCCAGATGCTTATGTTTTCAGTGTCCATTCTTGTAACCAGATACCCTGTAAATACAGTCTCAGGGCACTTTAAATTTCAGTGGCAAGGCTCAGTTAAGGATTATCTCTTACCTTTTTTGAGGTCAGGAGAGCTATTTCTTTTGTGCTTGTCTGTCAATTACCAGGCAAAATGCTTGCAACTATCAATTCCAGGCAGTTAATTTTTCTGAGGATAACAGAGTCTTTAGCAATGCCTTTTGGCAATAGTCACCAGCATCCCTCCCAAAACAGGCAATCCCCTATTATTCTTCTCCCTCAAAGCCTGGCATGCCAAAGTGAGAGTTGACCTGGACTGAACCTCAGTCATAGGGTGTAGTTGGGTAGAAGTTATCCACTAGTTATCCTGCACAGTTGGTACCAAGGTCTGAAGAATCCCTTATTTCTCATGTGACATTTTTCCTATTGTATATTTAGTTTTGTCCTCCATGACTTTGACCTTTTTCCAACCTGCAGGCTAGTGGAGGCTCATCACTGAAGGCTTTCTTCATGTTTGGGTAGGTGTGAACACAGAGCAAATGAATGGGTAGAGATCAGCTTTGCTCCCCAGACACAAGGATCAAGACCAACAGACTCAAACTAGCCAAAGGTTTCAAGGCAGATTTGCTGTAATTTAGCGTTAATTTACTGCTAGAATAGTCCAGCAGCAGATCACGCCTCCCGTGGGGTTATCGTGGGCTTTCTAATGAACTTTACAGAGTCTCCAAACATTTATCTGGTTTGACTTTGACAATTGGGTCTGTTTTCCAGGAAGCAGCCCTCCAGATTTACATCTAACTAACACAAGGCAGAACATGGCATCTTAATTTTACAATATATCTTTCATTGGATGACCTATAAAAATATTGAGGAAAAACAAATGTATTATTCCACAAGATCTGAAGAAATTTCCTATTAAGTGAAATACCCTTCCCCACTGAAGCATTAGATTAAATGTACATATCAGAAGAGCTTTATACCCCTTGGCTGTTACAATGTGATGGCTCATTAAACAGAGTAGAGGAACAGGAGGCTATTGTAGAATTGAGAAATTAGACACTTATTAAAACCTGGAGTCTGAAGATACAATCTTTTTCCCTAGAAAATCTGTACCCTCTGTAAACAGTTTAAAGACTTCTTTTTTTGTGTGTGTGTAGCTTTTCCTAATAATTTCCAGGAGCTCTCTGGAAGTTTTTTGGAAGTGACTGATGTTACACAATTCCTGTTAGTGACTAATTTTTGTGTGCTCTTAGACCAAAATGTAGTGAGACTGGAGGAAGAAAGCTATTCATTCAGACTTGTCAGCACATGTCTCTAAATGAATTACTCCCCCTAACCTACCATGATTTTCTGTTGGTAGAACAGAAAACTTTGTGGAAGATAAAGGCCAATTCAGGGTTTGCTACGACAAACATACATGTCCACGTTGATTCACATTTGGTGTAAAATGTACCAGTTAGCAAACAGTAACTGAAACAAAAAGAAAGAGTTGAAGTATTCTATGTTTTGCAACATGTCCAGGTCTTCAGAACATGGCTTACATTAGTCTAACAATCAAGAACATATTTTTTGATTCTGGAAACTGCTTTTGCATTTTACTTCTTATAAAAAAAAAAGAAAAAGGAAAAAATCCAGTCCTGTTGTCTGGGTTGAGAAACAGTTTGCCCAAGAAAGAAGTCTCTTAAGCAAAGAAGCAAAGACGTGGAGATGTATGCTAGCCTCAAAGCAAGTACCGGTCTCATTTATACTGATGAGAATCCACAGTCATCTCTTGGGTCATCCAGAAATAAGAGAAAAACTTGGCATAAATAAGAAAAGGTTGTCATGCCCCTGGGCTACTAACTCACAGGGGGTCTGATGTGGGTCCATGCGAACAGGAGGGGTGAAATCCTGCACCACTGAAGTCAGTGGCAAAATTCCCACTGAATTAATTGGGTCAGGATTTCTCCTCAAGGGTCTGGTACAGAGCCCAATAAGTAAGTGGAAAACCTCCCCAAAGGAAAGACTCTACATTTCTATGTATTTTTCTCTCTGATCTTGTTTCTTTGGCTTTCCCAGCAATAGGATTATTCCCATATTAATAAGAAGTACTCATGGACTTCTTTGTAGGACAGGGACTTCGGTAAGGTTGCCAGCATGGGTGCCATGTACTGCTAAAGGTATTGATGACTTGTGAGAAAATGCAGGCTTGGAAATTGAAATACCCCAGTCCATTTGCAAGCTACTATCCAGCCATTGTTGGGATCATTATTTTGACTCCATTGATCCATAGCTGGATTTGAAAACTAGCATGATTTAATGCACTTTGGTTTATCCTGTTATTGCTAAGTGCTGCTAATGACCCCATAATTTAAACATAATATTCATATTTTTTATTTGAAGAATTCTTTTGACTGTGAAAATGTTTCCCTCAACACAAGGCCGATGAAAAACTACAGCATAAGCCGCTTCATGAATCAGAAACAAGCTGGGGGAGGTTTGTGCATTTAATTGAGGAAGAAGAGTATTTATAAAAAAATAAACTAAGTTTTCCTCTGCCTATCAGGAAGAATGGGGCAGATTTTTAAGTAATAAATCCAAGGTATGTATCCACCAAGGGGACTGCATAACAAGGTGGTGTAATAAACAATTTTTGACAGAGGTCAGAAAGGTTGCCAGCAGTTTGTGTGGCTTAAGAATTTGGATAACAGGATTTAATTTTTACAGGATAAACTAGATATTGGCCGAGAAGAGGTAAACATATGCACAGGATTGTAAGGTAATGGAAAATCAATAAGATCAGAAAAGGGCCTACTTTGGAAAAGAAGTAAGGATCCTATAGTGTAGAAAGAAAATCTGTGGAGGTGCAACAGACCATGAAGTAAAGATTGAAGGTATTCCAAACCAGTAGGTTGTAGAGGAAAGAAATAAATCTAAGGTTATGTCAATGATTGAATTAAAAATAAATGTTCTATTAGTCCTAATGACCAGTGGCAGAAAGCTTATATCACATTATTCCGGTTGAAAAACCTTTAGAAGCTAGCAGGTATAACAGCTGTCCTTAATTCAGGATAAACGTAAAAAACAAGTACACCCTTTAGGGAATTAGACAGCTGCAATGATGGTAAACATCATCCAAAACTAAGGTATATGCAAGGCTAATCAGTAATCCAAGCTGGCTAGAAGGTTTTCACTCTGAATTGAATTTAAACATAGAGGACAGGCTATTGCTTCTATGGATTGATGAAGATGTAAGTAGACAAGCCAAAAATACAAAGATGCTGACAAAAAATTATCTGAAAGCCAAGGGCATAACAAGGCTGAGCACTGGGGTTATAATCATGAGAAGAAGCCTAGCGAAAGTTTTCCATGTGGTAGCTGAAAAATGGTTGGATACAGGAATAAATGAATGCCATATCTTCTTCACAGAGAGCTGGCCTACCAAAAGAGATGCTGGACTGCACAGTTCATCCCCTCTTATATCAGAAACAACCTCAGGAGTCCCACAGATTGTCTAATGCTGGGGTCCCAAGTGGTAACAGCGGGTGAGCTGGATGAACTGAAGGCAACATGGCAAAATAGCTCCATGGATCTGTCAGAAATTTCCACTTTCCTCTGCTGCCTGCATGTGTAGGAGCTACATGCCATGAGAAAGACCCACTGGCCCCTGACTCAAGGACGCATGTGTCAAGCAGAACTGGGTATGGGCTGCACACACATGATCAGAAGGACCACAGTCAGTTCCCTGGTCTCATGAAGACGGGGAATCATCTGGAGCAGAACAATCTTCTGTCAAGTCAGATCTGGCCTCTGAATATTCCCTGGACTGGAGTAGCTCAGAGCCAGAGAAGCTGTCTCTGCATCAGTGTTGTCATGGTTAGGGGAACCCCTGCCAGCCTGAGCTTTCAGTTTTCCTTGTCAAAAATTGAGCTGCATGAAGCTTAGGCTTGGGCCCAGACACTAGTATATCTTGATTTTGTTCTTCTCTGTGGCTTTTAAATGCAAGAAGTAAATCAAAATCAAACCCAAAACATAGAAGGCTTTTGGCTGAAACCACAGACCTTCCAGCACAGCAGGATATTCATTAGTCCACTTCTCTATTTAAATGCTCAGCAAACAAGGCTAATTAGACACTTGAATAATATATTCATCTTAAATAAAAGGACATGGCTGTTTTCTGCTAGAGGTTTTCTACCTTCAGGATGTCTACACTGTCAAATAACTTAGCTTCCCCTGTCTCTCCATACCTGTGCTCGCTCTTTTCTCTTTTGGAGTGAACCAACTGGTTTCTTCTGGGATAAAACCCAGATTTGTCTCTTGTAGTAGCTCTTTTCAAAAATTCTTCCCTACAAGATATATGGACAAGATGGCTCAGGTTTGCTCCAGTAGCCCTAGGACCTCACATAGTCCCTCAGTGCTATTGCAGCAGGTCCCACACTCCATACTCTCATGTCCTGTTCCAAACATGTTTCCTGGGCATCATACTAAAATGTACTTCTCAGGTGGGTTCTTATAATTTCAGGCACTTGGAACTGGCTCCCCACAGTACTACATTAGCAGCATTATCTCAGGGCCCCACGAGGAGACCTTGGCTGCAGGTGGACACAGCCCACTGTCCTGGAGGCACCAATGTGGAGCAGCCTGCATGCCAACCAACTCCACCTGGCTCGGCCTGGAGATCCTCTGTGACCTCTGTAAGCTGTGGGCACTGCTGGGCTGCTTTTTTCTCTCTCTGGTCTCTGCTCTCCCTCCAGTGCCCTCTCAGTCCATTTTGAGCTCTCAGCTCTCACACCACTTCCCTTTTCTTCATCCTTTGTCACCTGTGATTAGTACTTTTCCTCTTTATTCTTTTTCTTCTAGGTTTTCACCCCTCCCAGATTGACAGTTTGGTTAGGACTTGGCTAGTGCCTGGTCCTTAAGGAGGATGTGAGAAGACCTGCATCGCCTGGCTTTTAGGGGAGCACTGCTTCCTTGGGCAGATGTCTTATGTCATATAGAGATAGCCTTATTAACCTTATTGCCTTTGTTTTGTTGTTTTGTAACTTGTAACATGTTACTCGTATTTTTCTGATACATTCAGGACAATCTTTGAATTATTTCCCATGCAAATTTCTTGCTGGAAGATCCCAATTCTTGACATTGACACCGTATTCCTCCTTGGGTAGGAGGAATTGACTCCTCTGGAATTGCATCAGGGTTGTGACAAAACAGAGAAGACCCAACATCTTTTGGGAAATTGCTGGTCTGCAAAATGAACAGGAAAAGTGTCTTCCCCTAAATTAGCAAAGAAATATGACCTAAAGAACACACTGTTTTCTTAGACCCTGAACAACCTTGGCCCTCTGGGTGATTAGGTCAGTGAACTTTTACAAATCAAGCTTATTCAAAATCCTGGGCTAGTTTGTGAAACCGGAGATTTGCAAACACTCCGTGCACTCAGGGGTGTACTAGCCACACAGTTTTTAGTTCCCCTGTTCAGAGGATTATGGTTCTATAATGAACAGATGAACAGCTTGTACAACCTTTAGTTTAAGACTGGTTATAGGTTGGTGTAATTCAAAAATCAGGAGTCACCAGGTACAGAGGATAGCCACAGAAAGCCACACTTCAATTTATGTATCGCTTCTTTGTACATCTTACTAAAAAACATGGAAAATTGCTGCTGAAAGTGTTAAGTCATGTACGTGAATTTATTAGGAATCCTAAGTTTTAAATATACATACTCAAATATACATGATTTCAATTCAGCCTCAGACATAAACTTTTTCACCAGGACTGTGGGTGCAATGCCAGTTAACATGAAGTGGTATTGCTTTCCTGATCATGTGAGGCTGTGCTGATATAAATTGGTTAAGAATTTAGCATATTAGGCACCAGACACTGTGGCTTTCTTGTGCAACTTCAAAACTACCATAAACATACTAGGCACCAGTACCATGGGAATGCTGATAGCTGCATGCTTGAGATTTTGATGAATACTTCTGAAAAATAATGTTAGAGAAGGGACCAGAAAGCTAGAAATTAATATGGGATTAGAAAAGACATGAAAAATTGAATACAAAGGGAAACCACAGTAAAACTGGCAGTATGTGCCTGCAATTGAATAAATAGGAAGAGAATCATGTTTAAAACTTTTTGTTTATAATCATGAAGTCTTTGTGTAATTCCAACATGTCAAGAATAAACGCTCACTGTCTGTCCAAGACAACAGCATAAGTTCAGTTTGTAGGATAAACATAAAACAGTAGTGTAAGTGAGCCAGCAAGACCTTTTACATGTTGGAGATACGCAGTAGAAGACCACCCACAAAACCTATGAGTGCAGTTCATCCGAAGGAGGCTCCAGTGCTTGTTCTGTGGCTCTTACTCCTGAAATAATTAAAATTTGGAAGAGATGCAGATGATCAGTACCACTAAATGTGTTATTTCAGAGAGCAACATCTTGTGATGATTTAATTTCCTGGTCTTTTTCAGTGGTCCTCACTGAAGTCTTCTTCTCCCATTGAAACTTTTTTTTTCTACCATCTTGCCTCTGTGAGTGTGGCCCTTCAAATTTGGCAAAGTCAAACTTGCAGCTCTATCATGGTTATTTTGTAATCAGCAGCAACACTCTCTTCCAGCTGGTAAAAATGTGTTATGCATTGCCTAAGGCTCAGAAAATGGCGTCCTCTCACACTATATCCTTTTTCTTTCATCCATGGTAAATCCATTTTCACCTTCCCAAGAGGATTTCTTCTTGGCTCTCAGTGCAGGAGGATGTGGTATTCCCTCTGCCTTCCTTCAATGTTTATTATTGCTGAGACATGCCATTTTTATTTCTGTTGAATATTATATTTAATATTGTTTAGTAAAATCTGCTTAAAGAACCTAGCTATTTGTAGATTCTATACACAGAGTTTCTCCAAAACTTTCACCTGGAATAAATTAACCACAGGGGAAAATGGTTTGCAATGTAAAAGTAGCAACAGGCATTTTGTCATCATTGCTAACAAACAGAAATCTGTCTGGACAACCACTGGAATTTGAAAAATGGGTCATCCCAGCTTCCTTTCCATATTAAATCCTATGAGAACTCTTGCACATCAAATATAATATCACCAGTAGAGTACGTCAGCAATGCTACTTTAAAATATCTCCTTTACTCTTTTATTAGGACTAGATCTGGCTGAGGAAATGTCTGTAGCCTTTCATGAACTGGTAAACTATTAAAGCTTCATCTAAATAGGGGAGAATGAAATGTAAACAACTGTAAATAGAGGTGAACAGGAAGTTCTTTTTCCAGCTATTAAGAATGCATCTACCTCTTG
Source organism: Aptenodytes forsteri (assembly GCF_000699145.1). Lineage (NCBI taxonomy): Eukaryota > Metazoa > Chordata > Aves > Sphenisciformes > Spheniscidae > Aptenodytes > Aptenodytes forsteri. The sequence continues at coordinate 5,231,343 of NW_008795125.1, read as the reverse complement.
CTAACATTAGGTTCTGCCAAAATAAAATTAATAAAAGTGTTTGAATTTGGGGCTGGCAGTAAAATGCTGCTAATGTTAGTCCAGTGGCTCTAAATGACTCTGGCTGAAAGAGGCAGGAGATGCTTAGGAAAGCACAACGCACTTTACTTCCTCCTTTATCATCACTGACTTTTTTGAATGAAGTCATCACGTTGCATAACTTTTCTGCATTTGTAGTGTTTTTCCCAACATGATCCTCAGGGACAGTGCACTAACTTCTACAGTTAGTGGCATCTATACATACATTTTCTGAATGATAATAAAAATAATATCAACACCTGTGTAAGGATTTAGAGGAAAAGAAAAAGGCAGATTTGATGCATAGGATTTAAAATTGAAATAAAATGCAATTTTATTTTTTTTTTTTTTAACAGACCCAGACATTTTCTCCTATGTGCTGCATAAACTGAGCTTCTATTGAATTCAACTGCCTTCTGTGTATAGAAAGATACTGCAGAATCCTGGAAGCTAATTTTGGAGCCATTCTGTGGTACCATCACAATTTCCAGGCAATGATTACTCAACAGTAATAGTTTCCCCCTGCTTCTACCAGATGATTGTTAATGCTCAGGATCAAGAAATGCTTGACAGTATTCCATTAAGAAACAGTGAGGAACATCAGTTTCATCTCACCTTATATTAGTACAAATCAGCGCACCTTTAAGGGCATCACAGATATGGCTGTATATTTTTTATGCATTTCATATGTTCACAGTTACAAGTATCCGTCTATTTTCAAAACCTTGAGAACACATACACCTCCAGCAATGATGGTACACGCATTTACATCCATGTGCTAGCCAGACTTGCTCTCTGTACTTTTGGTATTAAATATGCAAATCATCTCATATGTATGTGAAAATCAAGGCCTTATTTATCTGGGTTTCTCTGCTGCTTGCTGCATAGTCTGCACTCAGAGTACAGTATATTTCCTCAGATCCTTTTATGATGTGAATTGCTTTAGCTTGCCTATTTATAAAGGCAGCTGGCTCTTTACTGCTCCCCCAGTCTGAGGTCACAGTAAGAGCTGACTCTTCACATTCAAAGGTCCTACTCAGCCTGAAACATTACCTGATTATGTGATTTGTGTAGTATTTCATGTGGTTTCAAGTGAACGATGTGCACAAAGGCAAAAACTCAAGTCCTATGACCAATAATGGGGTCTGAGTCCCTTGACCGAGTAGATTTGTACTGACAATCCTGAGCAGTCATGAGCACAGCAGAGATGTTCACGGCAGCTTTTCTGCCTGATCCAGAGAAACCACAGCCATCATATTTGTGAAAGGGCAGCAAAGAATGCAAAGGCCGCAAGGAGTGAAATCCATATTTTTTTTCAACTGGAGTGTTTTTATATGTGCTTGAAAGTGGTAAATGGCGAGCTGTGGCTGTAGGTAGCTAGATGGAGTTGCTTTTGGCTCCGGGGGAACAAAGCCGACAGTCAGCCAAGCTGCCAGGCTGGGCAGATAGCAGTGCCAGTCATATCTTTCCCTCCCTCTCCCTGAGATGTTTGACTTCAAGGCTGTCTTGCTGCAAGGGAGGTTTTTCACTGTGGGACTGGGCTACCAGCACAGCAGCCTTTCCTGGTTCCCAAGTGGGGACCAGTTACATATCAGTTTGACCTCGGTGCCAGGGAAGACTATGGAGCGGTTCATCCTGAGTGCCATCACAAGTCACATACAGGACAACCAGGTGGTCAGGCTCAGTCAGCATGGATTTATGAAAGGCAGGTCCTGTTTGACTAACCTGATCTCCTTCTATGACCAGGTGACCTGCTTAGTGGATGAGGGAAAGGCTGTGGATGTGGTCTACCTGGACTTCAGTCCAGGCTTTGACACTGTTTCCCACAGCATTCTCCTGGAGAAACTGGCGGCTCATGGCTTTGACGGGCATACTCTTTGCTGGGTAAAAAACTGGCTGGATGGTCGGGCCCAGAGAGTTGTGGTGAATGGAGTTCAATCCAGTTGGCGGCTGGTCACGAGCGGTGTTCCCCAGGGCTCAGTACTGGGGCTGGTCTTGTTCAATATCTTTATCAATGATCTGGACGAGGGGATTGAGTGCACCCTCAGTAAGTTTGCAGATGACACCAAGT
>NW_008795125.1:5215622-5228205 GCF_000699145.1 Aptenodytes forsteri | reverse complement strand
GCTTCCCAGCTTCCCCTTCCCCCCCCCCCCCCCCCCGTCCTTCTTGTTCTCTGCTAACACAAGGCCTATCTCAACTTCTCATAAAGCCACCTAGCTTATGTGACATATTGGTACACAGAGGGTTGATGCTTACAGAGTGTTTGTTCCATTAAAGTTGATGTTCATGTTTGGACTTTGGGTGTTATCTCACCTTAATCCACACTGAGGGGATTTGTGGACCTTAATCACTCTCCCCTTCTTGTAGGTGGGACGTGACACAGTGTTAGGTTAATAGTTGGACTCGATAATCTTAAAGATCCTTTCCAACCTAAATGATTGTATGATTCTACAATTCTATAACAAACTGGACACCCACCTAGTGTTTCATATTGCCCTTAGTTCCAGATGAGTAGAAAACCCACTGGTAGTCCCTGTTAACTGACAACATGATTGCAGATCAGCCTGCTGCTTGATGACAAAGAAATGAAGAAAATGACTGAAAACACCCTCAAAATTGCATGTGGCCTGAAATCTGAAATTATATTCCCTAGTTAAGACCGTAGAATAAATAATTGCATGGCTTTTGTTCTTTTTTATTGAATGAGATTTTCCCACTATTCTAACATGTTGAATTTTATTTTGCTTGGCAGTAAGTAGATGGTCTTTAATATGTTAATGTTATTAATAATGCTTGGCACGCAGCTAATTCCTTCCATCAGACGCTCATGGCCCTCGGTGAATGAAAGCCTGAACTATTTCCCTGGAACGGCAGGCATTAGCTCAGTGCTGCACAGAGACGCTGTGTGGGATCTGGGAACATAACCCTGATCACTGATTCCCATAACTTACAGCTAGATTGCAAATTGGATTACATGTTCATGCAAAAGAGAAGAAATAGGAATGCCCTTTATATCCCTGTCTGCACAGTGGTCACTGTGCGGTGGATAATGATTTACTGCTTATTTGGGACTGTAGTAAATTAGTATCCTTCATCTGGCATGAGAAGGGAGAAGGGGGAAAGAGGTGAGAAGCAGATACAACACCTTGTAAACCAACATATGACACTATTTTCTTGCCTGAAAATCATGCTCTGATCTCGAAACCAAGGCCCTCCCAATTCCTTAAGAACGTCCCTCTGTCATGCACTAATAACTGCTTAAATCCTTCTAACCAGGCCAGGAGAACACATGGACAAGTTACCACATGCCTCCTGATCCACGGCAACTCTGTGCACGTGTTTGTTGGTCGTGGTGACTGTGAGATCCTGTAGCTCACTTCTGGAAGTAAGCAAACTTGGGTCACTTCGCATCTTTGGGGTTTCAAAAGCGGCACCCAGGTGACTGAGGCAAGTGACTTCATGAGCTGAAATGGGAGCATAAGACTGATGTTGCTGCTGGTAGTCTCAGTTAAATGTAATGTGATTTTTTATTATAAGACCACTTTTTAATGAAACCGTAATCGTACTCGGCCATTTTCACCAAATATACTTATTCTGAAGAAGAGTTAGAATGATCTTTTATCTGTGTGGTGAACTGCTCATTCACTGAATTAAAATTCCTAGGTTTGATGCTATCAAAAACTGGGACAAAGCTACAAGTCCACCTATGTCTGTACTTCGTGCAAGCTCATAGCAAGCTCATAGCTATGACCCCATGTCTCTTCCATGACTTGTTTAAAATCAGCCAGTTGTCTCAATCTAGTTCTAAAAATACAAGTGTCTACATTGAGTAAATAAATAGCAATGTAATTACAACTGACACATGCATTTTGCATTGCTGTCGTCACAGCATTTCCTCTCTAGGGCTTTGATGCAGGAGTTATTGAGCCAGACAAACACTTGATCACACCCTCTGCAAATAGGTCAACACATGCACAGAACGGCTGTGTGTGGATGTGGTTGAGGAATTAAATTTAGCCTCTGGATTCATCCAGTGATTTGACAATAGCTTAATTTTTCTAGGAATCAAATCTGATTAATTAATGTATAATTTAGAAAGAAGACTAGAGAGATTCATACCACAAGGTGGCTTCAAGATAGAGTACCTAGAGTCTAAATAAAATTATATGGTTTTTAATGGAAACAAAAAAAGACATAGCTATTTTAAATACCTGTTCTAGGAACTGGGGGATGTTTCAATCCTTTCCATAAAAGCACCTTTATTTTTTGTTGCACCTGCCAAACAGCACCTTTAACCAGAACATCTTCTGTGTGAAGTCCTCAGATAGCTAGCCCTGTAAACTTGACAAACGGGTGCAGTGAAGTGGCATTTTAGCATACGGTGGACACATCACCTTGCTTATATCTTGTCAAGTGAGAAGGAAAAAGAATATCACAAACCTTTTGAATTCATCACAAGTCAGTGAAAAGCTAGAGATATCTTTAGGTGTCTCCAATATGGGTATTACAGCCCTGTGTGCCTAGGCTGCAATCAGTGCAGATCCAGTCAGCTGAGCTGACAGAGTTCGGACTGTGATTCATGTCTACCAAATATTGGCAACTAATTTAGGATAAGATGAATCGCACCAAGAACTCCATTGACTACACTGTCTAGCTCTGCACTGACAGCAAAGGGAGGGTAAGATGACTTGCGCATATGTAGGTGTCTGGATATAGTCAGAAGAATCCCACCAGTACAGTATGACTAGTAGTCTTGGTCTTCAGGTCATTATTTCTTGAATTATTGTTGTTAGACACCAGTATTACTGCTCTAAATTATTCATTGTGAAAATATAGAAATAAGGCTCCTAAGGTTTTAGAGATTTAACTACACGCTTAACTCTACTTAAACTCATTGAAGTAAAGGCTTTTCAGTCTTAAGGTTTACTGGAAATAGGAAATTATTTGCTGTGAAAAATATTCCCCCCCCAAAAAAAAAGAACTGGCAGTTTTTCTATGATTCTGTCCTGTCCTTTTAGGGTTTGGTCCATGACATTCAAAGGCACGGGGGCTGCATTACACTAATCACCAATGAAACATGACTGAGTGAGAATTACAGTTCCTTATTTTCAAAAGCTGTTTTTGAGATTTTATCCAAGGTTTCTCTGTGTGGTCTATTTACTCATAAAACTTAAGGGGAGGTTGTGGGAAAACATCTCAAAGTGGAAAAAGGATAGTTAAAAAAGTAAGAATGCATGATGGTGTCTAAAATATCTCTTTTCCCTTATGGTCAGTATTTTCTTGTTCATCTCAGAGGCCGATCTCTCAAAGAACCCTCTGTGCTTGTGTCACTGGAGTATTTGGAGATCAGGACAGTCATCTGGCTTTGTTCCAGCAAGACCCTGCCTTGATGGAAACTACAAAACCAGTGCTGGACTTGGTTTTTCTTTTTAAGTATTATTTCATAGATAGGGATCTCTTTCATTCCTCACATAAATGCAAAGTGATGTAACTGAAGAGACTTGAAGACAATGAAGAGAATAAAAAGTTAAACAAAAGGGACATATCATTCATTTGCTTAGAGAAAAGAAATGGTTGTGTACTTGCCTTTGTTTCTATGAGATGGTTATAAAATGCAGCTGATGCCTTAGTATTTTATAAGTCTTCTCATTGTTTTCCATTGACCCCAGTTAAAAAGCCAGTTACAGTTTTCACAGTCATTTCACACAAATGCTTCTTATTAACATGTAATTTTTATATGAACTGTTTTCTTTTTATTTGAAATTAAAAGTGCAGTGTTTTGGCATAGATAATCTTTCTAACCACTTCATTAAAATGTCAGTAAAATTTCTGTGATGGGGTGTATTATTATTCAAAGAAGTACTTTATGGGCCATTTTGGTGTCACAGTCCAGGTGAATCATGTACATAAATGTTCAACAATCAAACACCTATAAGACACAACCCCCAAGTGCACAGTGGTCTTTATTAATAACGCCCATGCCTTGCACAGATGTAATGAGATACTGCAGCATTTCCCCATTATTAGAGGATAAAATAATACTATCATTCATTGGAAACAATGCAAAAATAATGGCTTTGTTTTGTTAATTCTTGTCTGTAAAATTGCTGCAATGAATATAACAAGGTGGCCAGCTGTTGCTAATAAGGCTGCAATGTTTAATGTAAAGCTAGCAGTGATATGTTAATGTGTGTTGTCATTCTTGATCACCTTATCTGATGATTTTGACGTTGTCTGGAAAAACAAGCAGAGGTAATTTACTTTCCAGTCCTGCCAAGAATCACATATATGCAGTACAGAGGCTGAGTGTCACCACTTCTCCATGGCCTTACCTTGGGCCTGACCCAATGTGTATTGAGACTTGCTGATTTTTTAAAATTATTTTAATGGGATCTGAATGAGGCTTCTTGTTTAGGGAAAAATCATGCAACATATTAAAGTTTTATAGAACTACTGCTGTAACCCAGGTGGTGTTAAAAACTCAGAAATGGGTTTCTGGTGCCTATCCTGGTACCTACATAGAAAAGCCAGAAAATTCTTTCATATATTAGGATAAGGCAATGGTTAGGCAAGAATTAGGAAAATTCTCATTTCATATCATAGCCCCACAACAAAGTTTTTATGGAATAGCAGGTGAAAGGCTTGCTTGACCAAAACATTTTAAAAATATGCTTACATTTTAAGTATACTAATGGTTTTACTGACATCAGGGAAATGTGTCTTCAATTTCAGTAGAAGGAAAGAAAGAGAAATATACAGTCTTTGGGCTAGATATAGCAACTATTTAATTTCTTGTGGCTGGTGGCAACTGATTGTCTTAATACTATCACTGGACAACAGTATTGTGTGTGCTTATGTGTAACCTGTCAAAGGTGGAGGAAAGGTTTTGCTGGTCCTCTGCAGAGAGACAGAGTCTCCACAGATGATGTGCCAGGTAGGTTTCTTCGAAGACACATATGGCAAGTAGATTTCTATCCTAGGGATGTTCTTTCTCCATTGCAAGACTGACCTAGTCATTAAGTACAGGATGAGACGCTAAAAAAAAATATGAAAATGATGATATGTAAAAGGGCAAAACACAAGCTCTGTGCCTTCTCCCACATTGAGATCATATGAAGTGCTGTGGAACGACCAGGAAAACACATGTTGATAGCTGTATATTATTGCCTATGTGTGACTGAATAAAATAAATGATCTGGATAAAAAGTCCATAAACTTGCTAAGCTGCAATTTTTGTCACTAGATGGCAGAAAAAGATGAGTTATCTTGTATGATTAAACTAGTTTTTTAACATATGAACAGGATGAACGAAGTCTGTGTATCGTAGCTGACCAGAAACAATGCAAAACCTGCTTACTAAACTCTGCTTTGCTATTGCCATATTTAAAAAACAGATTCTAACATCCTGTTGGTAACATGGGATTACGGTGCGCTCTTCTAAACCTGCTTCCCAGCTATGATTATTGAAGCTAAAACAAAACAATGTAGATCCTTTAATGTAAAAAGCGGCAGAGAATAGAAGCATATTTAATTACTATGTGTGGGAAAGCTCATTGCTTGTATTTACTTTGCTGGTTAATATTGACATTGGGTAACTGAAGGACCAGCAATTCCTTCCTTGTACATCCAGACACCCTGCTGAGTTCAATGGGAACATGAAGTGTGGAAGATCGGGGCTCTGTCCAAAGCACCCTCAAGTCAAGGCGAAGATTCCCATCGACTTCTCCAGGGCTGGGATGATTCCTAGTGAGGAATGGTCCTTTGAACAATAAGCATTCAGCACTGAGTAGACAGCCCAGGGTGTTGGGGGTTTTCAAAGCACTAAACAAATAAATGACACACATTCCATTTCTCATTTGCCCCAGGGTTACACACACGTGCCATACTTGGAAAAGATCAGAGCTTTTCCCTGGGAGGTCAGCCACACATATTGAGAAAGCCACACTAGATAATCTCTGCTTATCCTTTCCATCAAAAGAGCTCAGCTGTAACAGCTTCTTCACATCTGCAATGGATGCGAGAGCATTCTGGGGATAGGCTTTATTTTGTGCCCGTCACTGGACTTCTCCTGGATGTTTGATGTTTCACATCACCCTACCACGGTCAGTTCCCATTAGACTGCACGATACGGTAAAGCTTGTCCTGACTGGCACGCATGCAAAACAGCATGGGGCTTCATAATGTTATGAGCCTGCTTAAGTGGTTCAAAGAGATGCATTTTCCACAAATCCCTAGGAGATCTAGGTAGCACCAAGGGTTCATGGAAGCTGTCTCACTCCATGGGCTGGTCTGTCCCATCTGGCTTCAGTTACAAGTGCCATCCAGGTTATTTTGTTAGTTTAGCTCCTAACAGACTTTCATACATGCTCAAAGTTCCTGGTGGGACAGCCAGATTTGGTGGATGGCCAGTTGTGTGGGTCAGGGAACTGTAGAGAAAAAGGAAAGAGACATCCCAGGAAACTTGAGGTGCAACCAAAATCCAGAAAGTTTGCACTCCACTGGCTGACCAGTGGCTGACCCTAATTAGGTTCACGTCCAGGCCAAAAATCTAATGCACCTGGCTATTTTTTCATTTTCTATTGAATAAATGAGTCTTATTAAAGCTCCTAATAAATGAGGAGCTTTACAATGTCAGTTAGCATATGCTATGACTATTTTTTCTTTTACAATGGTACTTGTGACTTTTGGGTTCAGACTAGTACAAAACAAAAAACTTGCTTAAAATCTTTGACTAAGATAAGGGTGAAACTAGTACTTCAGTGAATGTGATGAGTCTCAGGCTATGGAGCCCTATAGAAAGTTGCTCTTTGCTATGGCAAGCAATCCCAATGCATGAGCACATGCCCAATTTTTAGTGCAGTGTTTTGGAGAGGACTTAAAAAAAGTACTGAATACATTCTTCCAAAAGAAAGCACCAGAAAGAGGTCATGAAGGGAAGAAAAATCAACTTTTAACTAGAATTTAGCATTTTTGGGCCACAGTTAGGGTAAATATAATTTGTTAGTTTCATACTAAAACATTATAGCTTAATGCCTCTTACTACATTTTTGCCATCTGGGTTAACAGTTGCAATAATCAAGCAAATGAAATATAACAGCAGACAATTGTTATGGCTTAGATGTGGGAAGGGCACAACAGAAGCTCATAGCTGGTAGTGAAGACCTGGTTGCTGCTGGGAATCAGAGTTCCTGGGAACTTGCACTGTCATTAGGTAGGGATGTTGTAGATATCTTCGAACAGGTATTACAGCATCTCCCTGGAAAGAGACAACTATTTCAGGGATTATAATTCCTGTGATGCTTAAACCAAGCAAATACTAGTACAGAGAAAAATCAAGGTCTTACTATTGCTTGCACCTGTTGTGTCCTAAAACACCAAAGCAGTTCAAAATTGACTCAGTTCCCTCCCATACACTTCTCCTCTGTAGAGGTGTTTTAGAAGTGGGGGTAGGAATAACATTCTTGCTCAGACAACCTGATATGCTGCCCAGAAATTAATCCTGATGTAGTTCTACAAACCTGAAGAAAGATTTGGTAGAGATGCTTTTGCCTGCTGTGGAGAAGAAAAAAAATAATTCATTTAGCAGGGATGGCTACACTGTTCTTTTGAAACTGAGGAGGATCCAGCTGGAAGGTCTGAATGCTGACATGATACTGTGAAGCAAACACAAGTTGAAAAACCTGTAGTGCATCTGCAGTGCACCACTGCCTATTGTTTCCAAACACGAGTTTCTTTGCTCTCTCTCAGTGCAGATTCATTTTGGAAATGACAGTCACAAACCTTACAACCACCTTCTCCTAAGTTCAAGGATACTTCCTGGAGCTCACCTTTTCCAAGCAGAATGGGACATACCTTACAAAGCATAGATTTAAGGAACCCCCCCAGTTCTCTAAACAAGAGCCTCATCGCTTGTACTATTCTGCCATTCTCCTAAGCAGAGAGCAGTCACAGTGCATGCTAGCTGGCAGCTGTTGCGCTGCTTGAAGGTGCCCAGCACCATCCCTAGAGCAAAGTATAGATTGGAGAGGTGACATTGCTTAGGTGGTTACATCAATGAACATCATGCTTATGAAATTTGCCATTGTGGAAAATGAGCAATGGATCACTGCAGACCAATTAAGTGAGTCTTGGTAACTACATGGTCTGCTAGGCAGTGATCTGAAACCTCTAATCCCTTGTTTGCTGATAAAGACAATTTTCTCTAATTTTTTTTTGCCCTGACCTACCATTTCAGTGAGGCAGAGATATGTAACTGAGATGAAGATTTAAAGCCCTTTTTTATACTTGCAAAAGGTCTGTTAAGATGATTCATAATAAAAAGCATTAGTGAAAAATCTTGTTTTGTTTCTCGATTCCAATGTTCTTCTCCTGGTCTGTTCTTCCAGGGTGTTTGAAGCTGAAGTACAGCTTCATCCTCTGAAACTGCAGGAGAAGAAACACAGCTTTACTGGTCTCACTTAACACAGATGTTAACAATAACTTACTGGCATTAATTGCTATAGTGGATGCAAGGAGAGGGTACATTATATGCTTTGTGGGACACTGTTTAAAGACTTTGCAACCTTTTTAGTCATATTCAAGCTACTCTGTCCAAAGGCCTGGAATCCCTGGTGGAAAGAATGATTTCCTCTGCCAGTCATCAAAAGCACGTTACAGGGCAACGCACACTTTGCCTCTCCAGCTAGTTAAAGAAAGGATGACTTTTATGCAGACTAAAACGCTTGATAGAAATGGTGTGGTTTTACTCTTGCTTGTTAGAAAGGAATGCAGGTAAAGGAGTATTCTGCTTGTATCAGCTGTCTATTATGCTTCTGATAGTCAAATGCTGGCAGTTCAAAGTGATATCTTGTCTAAACAATTTATTGATTTATAAAGCAGGAGGAAATTTCACCACTAACTGCTCCAGAGGGTGTAGAAAAAATGGGAAGATCAGACTATAGTCACAACAGTCATTTAGATAAATCGCTTTTGTTTTAAAACAAATGCCAATAGCTGAAAGACAAAATAACTCAGAACCAGACAAAGGAAAGGATATGTTTTGCATACATTTCATGGCAGGATTGAATCGTGTCAGGCTTCATAAGCTAAGTAGGGTTGAGCCTAGCCTGTGTCTGCAGTGAAACTTCCCAAGAAACATATACACAACCAAAAGCATTGCTCTTGATTTAGCAAATGACTTTTTTCTCACTGAATCCTAGTGGATCCCCAGCGCAGGCCTGGTAACCTGTGAGGGGGACATCTGCTCTACGACAAAGCAACAGAGTACTTCTGGACATTTAAAGCTCTGCAGGCCCTTTCTCACATTCCCATCTTGCTTTGGCTCCATATTATCATAGGCAATTGCAGTCTCCTCCCACTGACTCCCTCTTCTCTCCTCCAGACTTTTGCTTTGAAGCTCCTATGCCACCTCTCATTGTGTACGATCTCTTTTCCCAAGAAGTCAGCTTTTGTGTCCAGCAAACCCAGGGTATAGGCTCAGCCAGCAGGTCCATATCATTTTATTTTCAAATACAGATGTGCTTGCTACATGTTTTTTGCCCCTGGCTGAGATGTTTCCAAATACTCACATAGCTGATTCTTTTCCCTGTTTCAAATTCTTGCTCAGACCTGGTCATTACAAAAATGCAGCCATGAGTAGACTGTTGGCGGCTATCATACTGCCTGATGCTGCCCATGGTTTCTCTCCCAACTGTCTGTGTCCACCAGTTGCCTTTAGTCTAAATCTGTTAACACTTTAGGGTAGGATCTATCTTTTAGTTCTTTATTTGTTTTGCAATAGGGCAGGAAGAATGCCCATCCTTGAATTAGGTATTGACAGGAATTCACAAACTGAATCAACTGAATCCAAACCCACAAGAATTAAAATGGCCTATTAAGAGCAATGGGCTATAAATGGCCCATGCATCCATTCAGGCTGGAAATGAAAAGAAGTTCTTACAGTCTGAGCAGAGAGACTCTGGAAGAGCTTCCAGCCCAAGAAATGAGGAAAAAAGAGGAAGATGTATATATATATCGCTTTATAAAAGCGATTCTGATGCTTGCAATAAAAGGGTCTGACCTCAGCAGTGTCTACCAGATATATGTTCCTGCTCCTTGATTTGTACATGTCTTAAAGGTCTAAAAAAAATTGTAAACACATCTCCTAGTTTTCCTTCTCTTGCTTGTCAACAGTGGCTATGCCTAAAGGCAGACCTGAACTCCTGCACTGAAGCTCTGGGTGCTAAGGGCTCTGATGTGAGAGTTGTGTAGTGCGAGCTGTGTGTGAGGTAATAAACCTTGCTGAGAGGCAGGATATATTAGCCAGGGCACAGACTCTGCATGAAGTTAGCTATAAAGCTTCCAGACTGGGTTTGGTTTACATCTGACCAACTTCGATCATGGGCAGGGTAGCTCACGTCTGTCTTCACCCATTCCCACACCCATGTTGGTAATACACACACAGCATCCCTTTCCACTGTGCTGCCAATGGGGCATTTGTTTTTATGAATAATGGTATACATCAGGTCCAATCTCTCTTTTCCATCAGTTCATGTTACAGAGCTTGGAAACCAACCAGACCCTGCTCTATTGTCTAACTGAGGCCCTGTATATAAAAGTACTGCATTAGGAGGGGGGCTTGCTGCAGGACCATGTTTTCTGGCTAATGGAAAGCATCAAAGCGAAAATGCTCATAAGCTTATTTCTGTTGAAAAGAACAAATTGTTCTTAATGGTTTTCAGCTTTTGATCAACTTATGAGGCATTTTTCAAATTAACCCCGTATGGTAGGGATTTGGTGTGCAGCTCTCTTGCTCTCTGGCGTGTTGGCTGAATGCAGCAGGCATGGGACAGTCAGGAGTCACAGGTGGACAGCACTGAGACTTTCCAGATGCTTTTGAATATATCACCGCCTGAGACATGAAGAAGAAACATAAATGCACAGCTTAGCAGACCATCATTAGAATGGCACCTACATATATTGGATACTCTATGAACACTTTGCACGACAGAGAAGAAGAAGAGAAAATAGCTCAGAGTTAATTCTGGTCCTTGAATGGCTCCGAAAAAGACAATTAACCTTCTTAATGGTTTTGTTTAATTCGGACACTTTTCTTTTGCCTGACAGGTAAAGAACTTCAAATAGAAAGAAAATCATATTTTAGGGCAAAATGTAATGATTAATGTCTTCTTTCTGAAGAAGAGTTTACTTAACCAATAAAGTAGAGAAAGTCTACATCACAGGGGCATTAAAATGTGAAATACATATCACAGTCAAAAGTATTTGCTTCCAATCTACTTTGGTCAGTAAGGAAATAATTTTCTTTATCTTGTGAAAGATGAGTGCAGTCTATGCCTGAAATAAAAGGAAGAGCATGTGTGCTTGGAATGAATGCAGCACAGGGAAACTGCTCACTCCCTGACTTAATAGTCCTACCAGGGTCTGCCTTTGCTGCACAGCGTCTGTTACTCCTAGCTGTGTTGTGCTGGAGACACTGATTTTCCTGCAAAATGCCTGCCGAACAATGAATGCCATTTTTTCCCTGGATTCACCCATTTGCCAATTTGCTAGTGGTCAGTTGGAGATTACTCTAGTCACACATGGGTTTTACGTACCTTGGCTGCAATGGAAATCACAGATGTGGAAGGACTGGGTCAGGAGGAAGTCCTCCATGCTAGCATACAGGAATGGTTTCACGCCTGTCGATACCCCCGCTATCGAAGTCCTGGCGGTATGTCCTAATTGCCTTTGCAGGAATTGCTGCATTGCAGATAGGAGACAATATCGTGTCATAGCTATAACAGATTGCACATGGTGGATTCCTTCACTCGTACAGAGCCTTTTTTGGATCCTTGTGTAGGGAAATGTGAGAAGCCAAGAGTGGACAAAACCCCTAGATCTAGAAGACAAAACTACTTGCATTTGTATTTCCTCTGTAACCGTGTCTTAATTCATTTAAATAAGGCTTCAGTGGGATGTCACTTAGGTATGTATGATTAGCCTAGTTTATTTCCGATTCTATTTTTAATACTACATCAACATCTTATAATAACTTTTCCTAGCTGTGTAATATTTTGATTCTGAAATATCTAGAATACTGGCCTCAGATATTGCTATTGTCTTTGGACTACTTTGTATTCATTAACAATTTATAAAGATCTCATTCTTTCTGTGCATGTATCTAGAAAAGAGGATTACTCTGCATTATTACGTACACAACCCATGAGAAAATAGCCACAAACATTTTAAGGAATATCAGAGCATTTAGTAAGAATGATTATGTTGCACAATTTTAGGGAGAGAATATAAAGCACTCAGATGGTCTCTCTGGAATTGCAAAGATTCAAAACAGGCAATGAAGAGGAAAATTAATTTCTCCTTATTAAGCAGAGCCATATGAACATCACATTTTCCATGAAACAGAGCTTGTAACTGAGGAAGCTAAAATGCTCAAATTGTGTTGGATGGAACAGGAATTTATTCCATGTTATTCCAGGAAATTAAGAGTGGTTTTTGTTTTTGTAAGGGGAAAACAAAGTTTTAGCCATTGGACTTCAAATGAGAACATGGCAGCCTGGTAGTCATTAACATCAGTGTTTATGGGTGTCGTGGTTTAACATCAGCCGGCAACTGAGCACCACCCAGCCGCTCACTCACTCCCCCCAGCCCCGGTGGGATGGGGGAGAGAATCAGAAGAGTAAAAGTGAGAAAACTCATGGGTTGAGATAA
>NW_008795125.1:5178361-5215095 GCF_000699145.1 Aptenodytes forsteri | reverse complement strand
CCCCCGGCCAGCTTTCCCCCAGTTTATGTACTGAGCATGACGTCACATGGTATGGAATATCCATTGGGCCAGTTTGGGTCAGCTGTTCTGGCTGTGTGCCCTCCCAGCTCTTGTGCACCTCCTTGCTGGCAGAGTATGGGAAGCTGAAAAGTCCTTGACTTAGTATAAACACTGCTTAGCAACAACTAAAACATCGGTGTGTTATCACATTATTCTCATGCTAAATCCAAAACACAGCACTATGCCAGCTACTAGGAAGAAAATTAACTCTATCCCAGCCAAAACCAGGACAATGGGTTAAAGTTAATCATCCAGTTATGGATAATTACATTTATTTCCATATGATGTCTAAGCTAATATATGCTTGAGTGTCAACAATGACATGATAAGAAAAGATTTTGATTAGACAAAGAATTGGATATTATCCAGCTCTGAAGGGATATGATCAGTAAGCTAACTGATGAATGAAGCTTATGAAACCTTCAAATGGTAACGAAAATTTATACTTACTGGCTGCATAAATGCTGTAAGATCCAACCAACTCTGCTGCAGAGTTGTCATATTTCCTATGCTGGATGGTCTTACTTATCATGTAGTGCCAGTGCATTAAAAATTTCTTTCAGGTACTGCAACATTTACCTGTTACCACACATTGATCATTACTGAAATAGTGCCGGAGCACAGGCAGCTCCACAATACTCATTTTGAAGAACAGTTGCTGGAAGAGAAAATGTGAACTGTGGTACTGCCACGAGAACCTAATGACGAAGTGAAGAGCATTGTGTACTCACAGTAAGCCTGCAAACAACAGATAATACAAAAAAGACGGCAGAAAATGAGAGATCATCTCTTTAGGAGTGAGAGGGAGAATGGTGAAGTTCTCAGTGAACTACATCTTATCCAGAAAAATTACTCTCTTTGTTTTGCTTAACCACTCTTTGTGTTTCCAGTGGGGCCAGAATCTCAACCCCTTGAGCAAATACTACCATTTGTCTGTCGGGTTGATAGTATAACCCCCTGGATTATGTACAGTGGGGTTACACAGGCAGACAGCACAGCCAGAGTATAGATCTACTGCAAGAACAAAAGCAGCAGCAGGAACAGCAACTACAGCTACAGCTGGAGCAGCCGCTCCAGGAGAAGAAAAGAAAAGCCAGCAGCTGTTTCTGCTCCCTGTCCTAGGTCTGGGCAGCCCAGGCTTCCAGAGCGTGGCTTCCCTGCCACCTTAGGGAGGGAAGGATGGGTTTTCTTTTTAAGAAAGGGTTAGGTAATGACAAACTTGAAACTTTTCTGAAGACCATTCAGATGCGTTCCTTTCCCAGTTGTGTTCACTGGCACAGGCCATCAAGACAGAGTTCTGCTTTCCAAAGGGCTCTGAGCTTCATATCATGAAGCTTTTTATAGTGTACTGAAAACACCCCTTTTGGACCACCACAACCTTGTAAAAAAGGATATCATGATTAGACTCTTGGCAGCTGGGGAATGTCTGTGCTTGCAGACACATGTCTTGGGATGAGAGGGATAGAAGACAAGGAAGTGATCACTCTGAAACTGTTTTCTCACATTGCCTGGTACCACACAAAATCCCAGTGAGGGGCAGTAAATGTCATGAGGAACTTTTGGGGGGTAGAAGAGGATGCAAGACTCATGAGGGACTCCTGGGAAAGGTCTTCTCCTTGAAAGCAGGACCAGGGACAGCCGGTGCTTATAAGGTTCAGAATGAATCTGAATTTACTCAAAGCCAGAGAGATGATCACATATCCAGCCAGAAATATAGACCAGTGTCACAGCAAATGTGGTGCTGCCTAAAGCCAGAAGTGCTCTCATTAGCCAGAGAGACACCTTTTGCTCTGCTTTTCAGGAATGGTTATAACGTATGATAAACAGCCCCGTAAGTGTTAATGTGCCCAGTCTCACTCTAGAGGCATCTGCTTGGCCTTGTGTAATCCATCTGCATGCAGCTTTTTTTTCTTCCTGGGATAGGGGAGGTCTTTTGATCTGAAGGTGGACACAAGACACATCCAAATCCCTAGTCAAGTCCATGTGAATTTTCACTTTATTAACAGCCTGCAATGTTCTTGGGTTCTGCAGATCTGAGCTTGCAGCATGCACCTTTTCCTTTGTGACCCAGTGCTACACTTGAGATCTCCTAAAAGGTAACAGAAGGCGTGCACTTGTCCAGGGCTTTAACACATCCAGGTTAGAAGTCCAGTAGTGCCATACCTTACACAACTCATGGAGCAAGGTGAAGATGGGTGCACAGTGCCATTTACAGGCAGTGAATGTGTTGCATGTATAACAGTGGAGGGGATGTTAAATTTGTAGCTCTCTCTCTGTAAAGGCCTTTCCCTCTGTGCTATTTACAACAGAAATGGCTCCTTTATGTGTGGCCTACAATTTTCTGTTCTGGGAATCAGTAGAAATTAATTTTCCCTCAGCAAACATGAACTCCGAGAAGCTTCAGAGATGCAGCCAGCCAAGAGCCCATGAAGACTCCAGAGTCAATACTGTACTTCCCCTGATTTCTGACTGATTGAATCACCCACACTTCACTCATCTTACTGACTAACCCTAGAGTGCTGTGAAAACAAGATGTTAATTTCCAAACTAACTGAGGGTCTATGTGACTTTCTTATTGCTGAATGAGAAACCAACTCAAAGTGCAATCAATATCCAGTCATTGTCCCAGGGTAAGATGCTGTTTGGTCTTTATACCAGGTTATAATCACTCAAAGACCAGTCTTCCTACTATCTGAATTTGTTAGCTGCCTCTGAAGCCTGTTTAGACCAACTAGGATTGACATGGCATGCCATTGTATGTTTCAGCTCTGTCCTGGAATGCAATTAATATCAACATTCCCATCAGAAACTTGTGTTTGCACTGCTGAGATGGACCAGCCAGGAGGTCCCAGAGTTAATACATCATTTCCCCCGATTTCTAACTCAGTCAACACAGTGAATAGGTCTGGAAACAAGGGAATGCAAGTGGACAAGGGCAGCCCAGCAAATACTGAAGGATACCACCACAGAGAAAGTTGATTTGGCCCCTTTTCTTTTACCCTGTTTCAAACGTTAAGCTTTCAGAGGCCTGAAACAGTCCTTGTGAATATGTATATTTTAAATGTTATTCCTTGGGGGTATTTTCCCTCCCAAAACAAACAGCATGTTTTAGTAAAAGCTTTTATTAAGTTACTCCAAAAGTTTCTACTTGTGGCAAGGGGTTATGGAAGAAAAAAGTAGAATCTGAAAAAACAACCAAATAACCAGAAGATAGTTGCCATACCTGAGGGCATCTGTAGTGGAGGTTCTCCTGACTGTCCTAACAGGGCAGTTAGGAGCAGCAAGGGTAATATGACATGGTCAAATACACAATAATTTCTCCTCTTATCTGTTCCCTTCAAAAGACAATATCTGTGTGAAATACAATCTTTCTGTCTGTCCGTATGTGTGTCTACTGATCAGGAAAGGAAAAGATCAAAGATTTCAGAAAAGTTCTGTAGATACTTTATTGAATTTTCTTTGACCTTATAATATTGATATATGGAAGTATTTCACAGCCAGCTAAATCTGTACCTACTTTTCCTTGCTTATAGCTAATATTTTAAATCTACTTTATCTTTTTTTTTTTACTTTTATCCCCCAATGCCAATAAACCACTCCGTTTTCCATCTTGTTTTCCCATTGTTTTTTGCCTATCCTTCCTACCCTCCACTTGAACTGTAAACATGACTCCTATTATTCTTACCCCTAAGACTTCATTTTCACTAGGGGGAAAGAGGGTATTTCAAATCAAGACAGAGGACTTAGTATACTAAGATGAGGTAAAATCTTAGGGAAGAAAGTTTAATTCTGATAGATGTTGGCAGATCTGATTAAAGCCTAGGGCAGCCCCAGGGTTTACTTTGACCCACTAACCTTTGTGAAAGCTATCAACTACTTCGTCTTCATTAGGGCTAAGCACTGTGGTAGCTAATTCAAGTTAAAAATATATCTTTTTTCCTAGGGAAGATACAACCATAACATCTCTGACTTGCTGTTGATTTATAACTCATTTGCCATCAAAGACTCTGCTGCCTGCCTGCCTACAGGGGATCACCCTTATTGTGCTCAGTGAGGATTAGGAAAAAAAGGATTAAATATAAACTCTGTGCGCATTTCAAGTAACTTGTATTTTTTGTGTTATTAATAGATTGAAGCAAGAGTTTGGATCTGAGCATAGCTGAGGTCTTGGATTTTGTTTCAGTTACTTTTCTGTCTCCAGTTTTTCTGTTTGCATCTCAGTGGTAGATGTACAGAACATGCAGAGAAAAGTTCACTTTAAATAGAGATTTTGGCAAAAAGAGTGAGGGAATCATGATCAATGCAGTACTGAATTTATGTTTTTAATCACTGGACCATAAGCAATCCAAACCCTTTAGCAATCTGTCTTCCTTATAGAATGTTTTGGGGTTTTTTAATGTTTAATGTCCTGGGAAGCCAATATTTGCTACACTAAAAGACAAGACATATATTTAACACATCAGAAAGCAATGGATTTTTTAATATAAGTTTTAAATTCAAATAATTCTGATGAACTGTAGTAAAGAAGCCTTTGACCAGTTCCCAGGGCAGAAGGGGTAGGACTTGGTATCCAACCTTCCCCAAATACAGTAGCTAAAGATGTCTTCAGGGAAGGAAATGAGCGTAAGTCTTTGGTATCATTTAGATCTCAGTTTAGCCCAAATTTGATTGTTTAAATGGGATTAAGAAGGTCACTGGCAGTCTGCTGTCCCTTTACCAGGGATGAGCATTATGTCCTGCCATGAGCAAGGTAAACATGTAGAATTTTTTTTTCATGATTTATCAAATCCTGGTTTTCACATCTGATTTTGTGTGGGAGATATCCAGCAACCTTAGTCAGTGATACTAATAACAGGTGAAGCTGGTATCAGTCAGAGCTTCATAGAGCCAATGTCAGATGCTACTTGCTGTTGGACAATTTAGGAAAGAGCAGCCCATTCAATACAGTGTATTAATCTCATCTGTTATCTAATTTTCTAGTTTCTCCACTTCCCCACAGTGGCATTTTACAACTTAGTTACAGGTCAGTTGTTAGACTCACTAGTAGGACATTGCCTTGTGTTTATACAACTAGGGGAAAAAAAAATGTTGTTCTTCGGGACTAGAAAGAAGTGGAGACGGTGTTGTGACCTTTCAGCTTCTTCATTCTTTTTAAGTACAGAGGTTGAATAAGTGGAGCTGTTAAAATAATTCCTCACCCCCAAAAAAGCAGTGTGAGGTTGGGAACATGAGCCAACAGTGTTTGGCTGTTTATTTGTCAGAGACCTGCCTGTTCGTAAATCCAGTGACCACCGGGGAGTTCTCCTTTTGCACCATGTGCTGGAGCAAGCAGCTTTCCCACGAGATGCAGAACTTTTCCCCTTCAGTTATGAATAGCAAGGTGAACACTGAAGTGGTAGTAGTCAGCATGCTGGCTGCAAACTTTCTTCTCCTATAACGGGACATTTGCAGGTTGTATCTTTCTTTATGCTAAACCTTTGAATAATCTATATACACAGTTTTATTTGAAATGCCTACAATAAGGTGGGAAGGAACTTTGATAGGCTGTCTTGTACAGATGATTTACAGCTGTGGTTCATGATATCTTGGCAAATGGGAGCATAAATGATTTTTATGTGGCCTGTGAATGGTCAGGCAACTTTGCTGTCACTGGGCTTAAATTTGCTTTACAGAATGTATGCTCCCATGGCTATTTGTTCAGGGATCTGCTAACAGAGAAAAATGGAAACCAGGTGATTTAGTCCTTCTGAGGTAGGAGGAGCTCTGTCAGCATAGTTCCTGACAGATATTTACCAAATTCAGAGTTGTTGGGCACAGAACAGTGGCATGCAGCGTTTTTGGATGTACTGTGTCTTTTTATTTCTTAGTGAGTCATAAAGGTAGATAGGAACTGTTTTCAAAACCTTAATTTCATGTAGTAAGGTATTTTGGCATCGAACAGACAAATATAAGAAAAATGAATGTGAACTCTAATGACAGAAAACTTGAAATGGTCTGTGCTAGTCTTTGTGTGAAAAGAGAAGTGTGACTCCACTGAGTGAAGCAATGAGCTGGAGTATTTGCCTTGTCCCACAGACCAGTAACCCAGAATAGTCATTAACCCGCTGAGTGCGTATGCATAGGCTTGGAGCATGCCCCAGCCTTATGACAGCTTTTCTTTAGTTGGCCATCAGAGTCACTAATTAACTTAGCAAAGGCACAGAGGAAGGGCAAAACACAGCTCCTTCTCCCAGGGGCTCCTATCCTTGCTGGCGTGATTTCTCTGAACAAGGAGAGTCCTTCTTCTCCCCATTGCGGCAACCAAACCTGGATACTCCTGGCTGCAATCAGCTGCACGGTTCTTGTCTGATGCTGGAGCTTGTATGGTCTAATAATCATTAGAGAACAGTGCTGGAGAGACCTGACAATTATTTCCAACTTGTGGAGTGACTTTGTAACATCTATTTTACCTCTCTATGTATCAACTGAAGGGGAACTGACTTCTTTTAATGAAATTCTTTTGATTATCTACTATAAAGTGTAAATAAAACTCAGTGTCATTACGTACAGACTCTCAGTTCAAATAAATAGGATTTTCACTAATTAACCCTTCTTAAATGATAATTTTCAGCTTGTGCCTGAAAAATGTCCTTCATTTCTTTCTCAGTGTTTAGAAAAGGGTAAAATCTTCCTGTTCCCTAGCACAGGAAAACAAACAAAACTTCCAGTGTGATTGATTGGAAAAACTCAATTAGCTGTCATGGCTATAATTACTACATAAACACAGTCCTGGGGTAGAGACCAAGTGTGCTGGAGACCCCTTCATGAGGCCTCAGTAAACTGGGGTAACCTTCATAGCCTACTCAGCGAGTGATAAATGGTAAAGTGCTAACGTACGGGTGTCCCTTTCTGTGAGGTCTGCAGGCCCTGTTAAACAGCATGGGCTCCTTAAGAAGGGGTTTAATTCACTGCTTGCAAAATCCCAAAGGGCAAAAATTGAAAAAAGTTTGCAGCTATTGCTGCCGTTGGTTCTTATTGCTTCCCTGAGAAAATCTCCCTTGGCCTTTTGGATCTCAGCTCTTTTCTTGAAGCAGACTTTGTTTCCTCAGCATATTGGAAAGCACAAGTTAGGCTCCTAGAATAAAGGCTGTTTTTGAAAGGAGCTAGTTGCTTTTATACTGTTAAAATACTAAGTCAAAAAGCAGCTTTGGAAATGAGCCGTTCATTTGTTCATCCATTTTCTTTTCTTTTCTTTTCTTTTCTTTTCTTTTCTTTTCTTTTCTTTTCTTTTCTTTTCTTTTCTTTTCTTTTCTTTTCTTTTCTTTTCTTTTCTCTTCTCTTCTCTTCTCTTCTCTTCTCTTCTCTTCTCTTCTCTTCTCTTCTCTTCTCTTCTCTTCTCTTCTCTTCTCTTCTCTTCTCTTCTCTTCTCTTCTCTTCTCTTCTCTTCTCTTCTCTTCTCTTCTCTTCTCTTCTCTTCTCTTCTCTTCTCTTCTCTTCTCTTCTCTTCTCTTCTCTTCTCTTCTCTTCTCTTCTCTTCTCTTCTCTTCTCTTCTCTTCTCTTCTCTTCTCTTCTCTTCTCTTCTCTTCTCTTCTCTTCTCTTCTCTTCTCTTCTCTTCTCTTCTCTTCTCTTCTCTTCTCTTCTCTTCTCTTCTCTTCTCTTCTCTTCTCTTCTCTTCTCTTCTCTTCTCTTCTCTTCTCTTCTCTTCTCTTCTCTTCTCTTCTCTTCTCTTCTCTTCTCTTCTCTTCTCTTCTCTTCTCTTCTCTTCTCTTCTCTTCTCTTCTCTTCTCTTCTCTTCTCTTCTCTTCTCTTCTCTTCTCTTCTCTTCTCTTCTCTTCTCTTCTCTTCTCTTCTCTTCTCTTCTCTTCTCTTCTCTTCTCTTCTCTTCTCTTCTCTTCTCTTCTCTTCTCTTCTCTTCTCTTCTCTTCTCTTCTCTTCTCTTCTCTTCTCTTCTCTTCTCTTCTCTTCTCTTCTCTTCTCTTCTCTTCTCTTCTCTTCTCTTCTCTTCTCTTCTCTTCTCTTCTCTTCTCTTCTCTTCTCTTCTCTTCTCTTCTCTTCTCTTCTCTTCTCTTCTCTTCTCTTCTCTTCTCTTCTCTTCTCTTCTCTTCTCTTCTCTTCTCTTCTCTTCTCTTCTCTTCTCTTCTCTTCTCTTCTCTTCTCTTCTCTTCTCTTCTCTTCTCTTCTCTTCTCTTCTCTTCTCTTCTCTTCTCTTCTCTTCTCTTCTCTTCTCTTCTCTTCTCTTCTCTTTCTTTTCTTTTCTTTTCTTCCTTCCTTCCTTCCTTCCTTCCTTCCTTCCTTCCTTCCTTCCCACAAATACCCTTCTTCCTTGAATACCATACATCTTTACAGTAATGTGGCTAGCAGTAAGGCAGCCACAACTGTCAGATTCAAAGCCCCTTTCTGCCAAGTGTTACCTGTTCACTGATTTTATCAGCCTTAAGTCAGGCTTTAAATGGGACAAGGTGCTTAAAAGAAATTGCAAGATGCATGACAGAGAGTTTCAATACTATTTCAGGACAATATTTTCCAGTGTGATACAATTTTTCCTGATGTGTGCTAGCACAGCACTGTCACATGATAAGGGGTGGTGGGATGTGCTGGACATGCCTGTAGGAGAGGGGCTGCAACGCTGATTTGCAGCTGGCACCCAGTGAAGTCTTGTGAGCCTGCAAGTCTGCTGAGGTCAGAGTGGCGGGTGACCCACCAATTGCTCTGAAAGCATTTGTAGGACACTGGCATTAGTTGAGGTTGATGCTGACGGTGGGGGATTTCTCAGGATGGCAGCTCTGTGATGCAGCACAAATAATTCGAAAAACACATAGTGCAGAAGATTACCCTGGCTGATATAACAGAGGAGTAACTTCCTTGTAACTGAGACGTAACTTACTGTAGCATATCAGAAAGCATTGAAATAACAAGCACAGCTGCTCTTAAGCCATGGCTGTTTCCAAGGCTACATGAAGGCACAGTTGATTAGTTGTTTATTTTTCAGTTCACAATCTCCAAATGCAGGTTAACTTTGAATTTCCAGATGTGTAATGTGGTAAAAAATGCCATGTATTTTCATCTTCTAGCATGCAGCTATGTAGTGAGCACAGACCTGAAGTTAGAAATCTTGGTCACTAATGCAGTTGTTAACTGGTGACAAATGACACCATTTAACTACCTGATAATCAACTGGTCCACAGACTGGCGAGTTCACTCGCTAAAGGGTCATCATCCTTTATGATTTAGAAAGCTAGAAAGAGTCACAAGATCTCCAGATTGAACTCTGGACTTCAAATCTCACTCACCCTGAAAAAAAAATGCTTTTGCTCTGTGCCTGGCCAATATGACATTTTAATGTCGATATGCTTGAAGGACCCTGGAAAGATCTGTAACAGCAGTCATGTGTGAGCTGTTCAGCATGTCTAATTTGTGGGTTGTCTTACGATGCTGGTGTCCTGGCTGTGTGTTGGTGTATTGTACAGCCAGACAGGGATGCTGGGGAGGGAATGGTGCCTGCCTCCACCTAGGTTTCCCAGGGGGTCAGGATGCAGCTGGAGCCACGGGAGCAGAGAGGCTGTCCCAGGAGCCACAGCTAAGGCAAAGCCAGGTTAGATGAAGACAGTCTACATGGCTCATTATGGCTGGTGCCTCACCTCTTCCAGTGAGTACTTTGCAACTTGAATTTTAAGACATTATATATATTAAACAATAGGCTGGCTGTCATGGTATCAGTCACCTCCCAGGATGGTCACTGCATTCCTCATCTGGCTCAAATCAAATCACCCACTTTTTTTGATAATGCATTGATTTATACCCCAATATCTTGGCTCAAAGTACAGACTCCCGTCTCCTTCCCCTCCTGCAGATACTCTCTGCACTCCAGAATTCCTCCTAAACTTCCACTTCAGATGCCACGTTTGGCAGCTGGACAATCACTCTGCATTTAAGCACAGAAAGGATCATAATAGTTGTGAATTATTAACACAGGGAAGTCACATCCCCTTGCAAATGCCGAGGTCAGGAGGGAATTAACACAGCCTTTCCAGCTTTCATAAAGAACAAACAGCTCGCACGTCCAAAAGCCTGTCCGTGTCTCCGCAGCTGTGTTAGCTGGGCTAATAACATATATTCCTTTTCCTTGCAAACCCTGAGAACACAACAGTTGTTTGGGTGATGGGGGAAAGAATATTTGTTTTTGCTGCTTATTTAGTTTATTTGCACTATGGTCACTAGTTAAAGTAAACTGAAACAGGAAGGGCAGGGGAGTTCCTCTTTCTTATTCCTTTTTTTAAACTCCAGTGTGTGCCAACTTTTTTAACTCATTACAATTTTTTGACATGAAGAGCTTAAGGCCAGACCTTGAAGATCTGACTCTTCTTCTACTGAAGCTGGTATAACTAATGACTTCAGGTGAGGTATTAGTAATGCACACTGGTGTATGTTGAAAGAGAATCAATCACTAGGGTCAACGTTTTCAAAAGTGTCTAGTAATTTTAGGTGTCTCCATTTTTCATGCTCAACTCATAACACTTAAAAGTGGCCAGACTTTCAGTGGGCAGGACTGTATGTGCTGCAGTCTCCATTTCTGAAGTCTATACTTGAGAATTGATGCTGAAAAATTGGAGAAAGTTCCTGTGAAGAGTTGCAAGAATTACTCGAGGAATGGGAAGCATGCTACAAACAAGATTCAAGGACCTCCTTCTAGGTGGTAGATTGAAGAGAATGCCTCTGAATGACAACATAGAGAAAATAAATTCGGTTCAAGAGGACTCTACTTTTGGGAATCAAGTCAAAACCACTGGAAAAACTCACCAAGGTGAAGTCTCCCTGTTGTTTTAAAGAAGAACCAGAACTATCTGGTGTTTTTCTATGGGATATGTGGTAGTACATTCATACCTATGGGACCTGAAGGAAATAAATTGGGAAAGTTACTTGAGAGGTGAGACTATGCACATAGCTGATTACTACAGAGTGCCCTGCAAGTTCATACCCTTCTTATCCCATTGTAACTTGTTCATCTGTTTTTATCTTTTTAAGCTTAGAAACTGAAGAATCACACCCTGTTGAGTTAGAGTTATAATTACATCAGTGCAAAACTAAGAGAAGTACTCCAGTATCTAGGCTCTGGTTTATTATTTACATAGGTAAAAGTCTTGGAGTGCTGCATTGCCAAAGTGACAATGCTGAGTGGATAAACCACATAAAAGCACTAGGAGTGGTTTGTGACTTGGAGGGAAAAATGCAATTAGCAATTTTCCAGGCTGGATTCCCCCAATGGAATTGCTAATGTTGCAAACAAGCATTTATACAAATCCAACTAAAACACCTTGGCAGTTGCAGAAGATAAACAAAATTTTTATCACCCTTAGAAAAATGGATGTTATTTAAGTAACTATTAGCAAATTTTTTATGATCTGTCATGGGACAGCAGGAAGCAGAACAGAACTAAGTTAATTTTGCATGAATGATCAGAATGAAGAACATTGTGTGACTTTATAAGCACAGCAGGGAGGCTCCACTAGATTTCTCATATTTAGCTAGTAACAAAAACTACACATTTTTTGACTAGCAGGTGTCCTTGACCTTAGTCAGCCTTAATTTGTAAACATCCTTTCTACAGCTGTGTGAGCTTTGAAGTGTCCAACTTCTCATCACTATCCAAGAGTTGAATTCAGAGCTTTCTTCTGTTCGTCTTTGGACTCCTCCAGGAGCCTGACGGTGCCAGTCAAATTCTGTATTCTTGATTTGACATCCCCATCATTGGACTTGTGCTGCAAAAAGGAGGAATGATTATTCAGGGATTTCAGATTGCTAGAGACCATAGATGAGAGAAGATGCTGACATTTGCTGCAGCGTGTAGTGTGAAAATGGTTTCCAAATTGGAAATCCTTTCTGTATTTTGAGATGTCTATGCCAGTCTGACCTATGATCTCCTTCTTCATCACAGTCTGTGAGGGATAATTCATGGTTGTCTCCTTTTTCATGTCTTTTAAACCACGCAGGACAGCACTAATGTATTCCAATTTCTCCTGCTTACTCTGAACCACTTTTATTCTCAAATTCAGTTCTGAATTAAGAGTGAGAAGGTATTACAGTTGTGCCTGATGAGGAAGGTATATTCCATCAGCCAGCAACTAGATTGTTGGGAGAATACAGCATTAATATCTTCTTGATATATGTACTTCTTTGAGTTTGGGAGCAAAGAACACATAGTTTTTCTTCTGTAGTGCAGGTATTACATTGACAGTGATATGTATCCAAGTCAGGAAGACAATGGACCCAATTTTCCTGCATCAACCTTTGGTCTCTTCCACTTTCTTTAGAATTAAGGATATAGATAAAACCATTGGAGCTTCATCACTGACTTGTGTGACACCAGTGTATTCTCCCCATGAGGTGGAATGTATTTTGAGACACATATTTTGCTATGCAACATTGTTTGGGCTGTTCAATGACTAGTTCATCACAAATGCAGGCAAGGACAAAGAAGTAAAAATGGGTCTACCAAGGCAATGGACTTCTAACAAGTATAGATTAATTTCTTACCAAATACACATTGTAGCAGGTCACAAAATGGTTACTGAAGAAAAAATCAGCTTCTAATTCATAGAGTTTTGTGTTCCTGTCTAGCTTTGTGAGCTATAAAACTGATTCTGCCTCCAGGAGCCAGCTGCTGTAGAGCTGGTAGGTCCTCTCTTTCCACCAGGATACAAGCTATTTGTTGGGCCACTTTAGGGTTTTGAATAATTGTTGATTTTGAAATGTAGGTCGCCCTCCAATCTCACTTTGATTTGCCAGTCTAAGGTGAGGGAAACTTCTTATGGCCATAAAAGCCGAAACAAGGAGTGATTAGAATTGCATTTATCGCCTCTCTCAGGATGTTGTTGTCCCACCGTGCTGAAGGCAATGGGTCACTTGAACTCCAGATTGTCTTCAAGAAGTATAAGCTCAGTGGAAATTAGTATTGCATAGGACACAATAAGTTTGCAGCTTTGCCATGTGCTAATTTCCTCTCTCTCTTTTTTTTAACCTGTCTCGGCGATAGATAAAAAAATCCTCATCATTTGTTTTGCCAGAACTCTGTTGCATAGCAACTGAACAGTAAAAAAATAGCTTGGACTGTCTAAGTATGACAGATTAGACAATATCTATAATATATGAATTTATGACAGATCACGGCTGGAAGAGATTTGGCCTGGCTCAGCAGAAGTCACTGATAAAATCATGGGCGACTACCAAATCACCTGGTGGAAACTGCCACCAGCAAATTCATCTGTTATCAGTGCTGCACCCTAACCACATTTACCACATTTACCCTAACAGAAGTTTCCTCTTTCTCCCTCCCTACCTGCCCAGTCACAGATCTAGAGGTCTGGGCTGTGATCTGGAAATCCCTGTCTGTGCTGATCCTGTCCCTGGATCATGCTTTCTGGCCTCTGATCCCAGGATTGGTTTACATCTGTTGGGTTGCACAGCTCTGACTTGAACCCCAGTGTTGCTCTGAAGGAAAATAAAGAAATCTTTTAAAGGATTTTATACTGGGAGTTCTTGGGAAGGAAATTTTAGAGTTAAGATCTGTGGGATCAGGTTTTGAAATGGATAAATCAGTCTTAATTTTTTCCCACTTGTGTTATTTCAGATTCTTGGATGCTAATTCAACATACAAGAAATCAAAGTTGTGCACACCCATTTATATCTCAAATCAGTTAAATCTGCAAAATGCCTATAGACACATATTTCTGTGCAGCAAGTCAAGTGTGAATCTAAATGATATAATGCATTTTTCATGATGAAGTTCATAAACAGATCTAAGAGAAAAACTCTCTTGTGGGACTGTCTGGTATGTAGATGTGAATTTGTAGTGGTCTGTTAAACATTTGAGATCAAAAATGTTTAAATGTAGTTGTTCTGTTGCATTTGTCTGTCCAAATTTTGAATAATTCTTTAATGCATTTCAGATGTAATGTCAGAAAATATAGAGAAGGATATTAACATGAAGAACTGAGAGATTTTTACAAGATACAGTAAAAGAAAGAAAAGCTGTAGGCTGCTACAGTGTTATGAAGGTTCACTCTTCAGTTCATGAAGTTCTGTGGGAAAGTGAGTCTGTAAGTACAAAGACCATATATTTCTAAGCCCATGTTCCAGAAAATACATGTTTGTATTTTAGTAATTGTGACAGAAACCATGACATCATCCCTGCTGGGCAAAGCAATATTTGTAACCTCTTCACACAAGCTGTCCCTGGAGGTTCCATTTTCCATGTTGTGTAATTTGCACAAAACAGATTATACCAAGTTCATCTTTTTTTCCTTCTGGGATCAGATGGTGCTTTCCCCTATGAGATACTCATTTCAGTGAAAAGCAATTAGCAAATGAAACACCAAATTTTTTTCAAGATTTTCCATGAGCCTTCAATATAGTCACTAATAATTAAGGTGATTCTGCACTATAATGTCTTTGATGAAATTGAGTATTCTGTTTCACGATGTTCATAACTCGGCTGAGCTGAATTTGGTTCTCACTTTCCACTGAACAAACACCACTGAAGTTCTGTCTGTACTGCAGCCCCACCTGCCCCTGGTTCTGCATGACTGGAAATTTGTGCTCGTGTGGAGTCACGCTGGTATCAAGTCTTTTCCCAGTGGATACAACTCAGTGTGGGTTTCATCCTGACTAATTTCATCCATCTAAAAGTTTGTTATCTTTTCAAAGCTTCTGCTGCGGTCAATGGAGACTGCAAGGATCCTTTAGAGAATAATTCATCCCATCATAAGGCTAATGTCTGAAATAAGCTGGATGCATCTCACTCCGACTGTATTTCTCTACATCCACTTGGTGTGAAGGGCATCCAGAGGGTTGGTTTTATCTGCACATCTACATTTAAATGACTGAAGTTAAGTCAGAAGGAGGTCTGAGTGCCTGAGGACCAGATTACAGGCTTGCAGCCCATGGCCACCACGGCTTGCTCAGTCCATGGCTAAATAACACACACAATATGTTTAATATACAGCTATATGTTTGTTAAATACGTCTACCTATTTTAGCCACCTTCCATGCTGTGGGTCCTGTTTGTGACCGATTGTCCCCAAATGGGTTGAATACAAGCTGCTAGAAGTGCTCTGAGTGCCTGTCCCACAGGATCCCTGATCTGTCCCGGATCTTCCTCATGCTTTCTTCACTGTATGTCAGCCCAGATGTGGTTAGGCAGTGGAAGCACAGTACGGATTCTCCTTTGATGGTGGCACATGAAACCTGCACGTGCAGTCCAAACTGCACCATGCCTGATCATGAGCACCATGTTGCTCTATTACATGGGCTCTAACATGTGCAAAAATATGGCATATAAATATAAAAAGAGTGCTCAGCTTCTAGTCAAATCCTTAGATGGTGCATCATGGCTGATTAGTATAAGCCTTGCGTTTACATCATCTTGACAACATGTTCTTACTTACTATGCTGGAATGAAAGGATAGATCCAGCATCCACATATGGGGTACATATGCTGTAAAAAGGGCAATTTCGCTGAATCGGCTTCGTTGAGTAAATTACTAAGGCATGATGCTGATTATCTAAATGGGAACGCTAGCCTGAAAATTAATAATGTAACTTTACAGGCTCATTTGCTGCCCAGGTGAATTTCACTAGAGGGGCTTCAAGCAGTGAAAGTGCACGTGCATGTGATATATAAAATGCACCTGTTGAAATAATGTTTCTTTTCCTAGATGTTATATTACAGGGGCATGGACTAATTTAACTTTTAAGAATCCTACCCCAATTTAAATGCCTTTTTTTGCCCCCTGCTCTCCTGTTGATCTTAATAAAAATCTCTTCATTGAGGGAACTGGTTATTAGGGGAACAAATAAACTGCCTGTAGTCAGGAGTACATATATAGCACTTTTCATCCATACATCTTAAAGCAATTTGCAGTAAGAGGGCATGTATCCATTTTGCACATGGTGAAACCAGAAATTCAGATACTCAAGAAGAAAGTCATCACAGAAGGCTTAAAATACCGTACTGGTTTTTTTCAAGCATTGCTTTTATGCAGTAGATGTAATGTCTGTGCATAAATGCAATCACATAAACAGAGTCCCTTTAATGTGTGATATGTATGGCCAGTACTGGGAGGAGTAAGAGAAACAGGAAAGAGTGAATGGTTTTTGCTTAAGTTTTGATTACTCTTGAGTTCAGTGAGACAATCCATTCCTTCCTCCTTCAATTCCTTTTTATGACTCTCACACAAGACTGGTAAGAACAAACAGATTGCTGTCAGCAGCCCGTAGAAATGAAAGGGTAGTAGAACAAATTATTTTTCCACTTGATCTTTGAAAATAATTAATGCTAAAATTTTATTGCAGCATGTACTTGTATCAGTCTTTGTTGGAAATTGTAATGCATCACATATGGTTTGAACGACAGATGTTGGTCCATTGCATTAACATTTTCATTGGTTTCTCCTCAGGGCTGATACTTCATGTTTCTGAAAGTTGCAGGACTACCTCCACATGCAGAAAATGCCCCATCTCATCACCTATCCCAGGCTGGTGAAACAGCAGGCACATGTTAGTGGATCTGGCCGTGGGAGGGCAGGTGGAGAGCAATGGGAAGTCTCTGCTTGTTCTTGCAGTGATTTGCTTCAGTTGCCAAGCTCTGTTAAATAAACAGCCTATGTACCAAGTAGGAATTTCACTTGTACAAGGAGGCTTTTCTTTTAACCTTTCCAGGTGGGAATGTTTTCTAGTACAAGGCTCTTATTTAATGTTCACACTGCCCAAAGGCCACAGTCAGCACCTCTGTGCAAACTTCACAAGACATAATCCCTGCCTTAAACACCTTGTGGTCTGAGCACGCAGCAGTGCCCGACGTGGAGTGGAGTGAGCCCGATGGATGCCATCAAGGTGACAGGTGCCTGTCTTGCTAGATCCAGTCATTTCCCTTATTAGTTTAGTGAACGTATGTATTTACTTTGGGTCTCTGGTGTCTGGCAGGGAAAGGGCAGGAGTCTGGAAACATCAGGAATGAGGACATGGTGCAGGAGAGCACTGCCAGTGGGAGACAGAAAATGAGGACCAACATGGGAGAGGAGATTGGAGCAGAAACCCTTCTGCCAGGAAAATAAAGTCCCATTATTTTTCTAGTTTCCATCACTTGTTTTCAGAGGCAGTGACATCCACTGGAGTAGAGAACAAAGGTGACAGATGTCTCTCTTCAGTCTTGTTTTGAGCTCTTACTGGTGATAACTTTTCTGCTTCCTCCTTCTTGGAGGTCTGAGGTCTAAGGTCTTCTGGGAAGGCTGTGAAGAGCTAAGAGGGAGTCCAGAAAGACAAAATGGGTATAGTCCTCTAGCACTACAGGAATCAAGATATCTGCAGAGACCTCATGTCCCTGAGCTAGTGGGGTTAATTGTTAAGTTTCCAGTCTCTGGGAGATGCAAACGGCTTTATGTTTACCCATTATAGCATATTATGATCCATTGCTTTATTAGCTCATCAGAAATTGTTTCTTCTGCCTGTAGTATGACATCTTGCACATCTTCCATGAGGAATGCCACACAGAGGCTTAGGCACAAGACAAAACAAAAAGAGATGAAGGGACCTGAGATGGCAATGTGCCTCAGAGACCAAGCTGACCCTGGAGGCCACTGCCCAGCCCTGACTCCTCTGCTGAAGAGACAACGCACCTGTAGATATGGTCTCCAGAGCTGTCTAGAGCACCAGCTCATGCAGCTGGTTAGAGGACAGCCACAGACATCTGGATATAGGGCAGACTGCCAGCCTAGCCCAGCATTAGCTCATCAGCTTTACACTGAGACTTGTGAGACCTGGTTAAGGTGGCCCACACCAGTATTCCCAGATGATGATCATGCCTTGAGGGTGGTCTTTGCCTGCCTCTGTACCTCCACTGCACAGCTATGTAACCAGTAACCAGTAGAGCACAGCTTGGGATCGTCTGCTCCAAACCATAGCAGGCAGCCAGAGTAAGTGGGATTCAGCCTGGGAAAGCTGTTCACCTCTTGGCTTTCCCTTTTTTCCCTTTCTTTTCTCTCTCCACAGGTAGGGATTTTATTGGAGGCAAGTAAGAGGTGAGGGAAAATAGTGAGGGCAGTCCAGTGGCTCATATAAGGAGGTCCTTCATTACTGTATTGCTGAAAAATGTTACTGAAGTGGCCGGCTCCAGGGGGTATATAAGGATAAAGATCTTAGCTGGAAGTCTGCTTCCTTACCGATTCCCAGAAATTAACAGAATATAGGCAATAATCAAGAACATTCAGTACCGTATGTCAGAGCATATCGTAACACACAGAAAAGGGGACCTTGTTATGCTTCATGCTGCAGTGTCTGAGGCACTTCAGTTCAACACCTCTCTTTGCTTATTCACATCACATCAGAGAAAGAGCAAAATGCTACATCAGCCCAGGACCAAAAGTTATTGACATTGATTTCAGTGCAGTTCTTTCATGTGGGGAGGGTGTGGTGACCTATTGGTGAAAGCACCCTGACAAACCTTGAAGACATGAGTTCAGCCTTGCAACACAGGTAACATTTTCCCTCTTCCCTTTCCCTGCATCTAATCCAAGTGTAAAAGAGTTGGGTTGGGGTAGGGGTGAGGCTGAGGGGTAAGGTGGTGGCTGCCTGGGTGGTGCCTGTGACCTTTCCCTCTGCAACGCTGGCTCCTGAAACCGGATTGTGTTTCCTGATGGGCTGTCTGGGCTCTGTCAGACCTTTGACTCTCATGTTGTGCAGCATGTTTTTTAGAATTGCTATGCAGTCTCCTATAGTCACGACTGTCTTTAACTTCTCTGATACTTTTTAAGCTATCAGAGGAGCTGTTTTGTCAGGAAACTCCAAGTACCCAGTGGAAAAGGAGCTATAATTAGGCTCTTCTTTGCTGGTAGCAGTTCTGGATATTGGGATCACATCTGGGTTATGCCATAATGGGACAGTGTTGGCTGATTTTTTGGGGGATTATATACTCTTAATTTCTACGAGCATATCTCCATATTACACAACCAGCAAAACCACCCCAGAATCTGTGTGGAACTGGTTTACTGTACATCACAGACAGACTGAATTAGTTGTGGCCAGGAAGAAGAGGCTGAAGGTAGTGATGGTCAGACAACAATATCTGGATGATCCTTAGGCTTCTTTTGGCATATAAAGTCTTTAGAGTGAAAACAGATTTTACTTCAAGGGTGATTTGTGTCCTCAGTGGAAACATCAACTACATAAATTCTACTAATAAATATTTCCCCTCCAGGACACGATCCCTGATCCTCAGGCCAAGCTGCTTGTGCTCAGACTGCTCAGGGCATTTGGTTCCTCCAGGGTACCATCCCCTCTGCTTTGCATTTGACTCTGGGTCTCCCATAGGCTCTACGGAGCCTCTCTTTGTCTTGTAACCTAAGACAAAATTATCATTTTACTTATTCCCCCCCACCTCCTTCCCAGTGTGAAGTTTCCATGAGAACTGTGCTGCAGCTTGCTAGAAAGATGCTATGGGATGTAAATGAGGTGCTGCATGCCCTGGGATGTGACATGAAGGTGCACAGCCAGCTGAAGAGCACTGCAGGACTTTGTAAGGCACAGGAAAATGAACCTGCTGCAGCCTTATCCATCATCCATCGTAGGACCTCGATTCGGAGGGGTCCTTAGTTTCAATTATCTCCAGATCTACAACTCGCGTGCTTTTTTCTAGCTGGTTCACTGCAAAAGAGAACCAGGGAGTAAACCAGCATTTAGGCAGTTTATATGATCGGTGTTTTGGGGTCCAAAAAATAGCTGGGGAGCTCTTACTTACTTGAAGAGCAATGTAGGGTGAAGAATGGGTGCATCTATCCTGTGCACCGGGCAATGATTCAGACATCCTGCAGGCAAGAGCTGGCTTGAGCTGCCATGTTCACCGTGCAGCAGTGCCTGGGCATCCCCGTGAAAGTGATATGTGAGCAGCAGGATCTCTTAGCTCAGCCTCGCTGCTGCGGCTGCCTGGTTCCTGTGCTCAGCGGTAGCTCTGGGTATAGATTCTCACAGGCGTTCCCTCAGATGAACAGTACCCAACTTATCTAGTGGTTCAGGCTCAATATAAAGACATAAAACCAGATATACTGGGCCAGAGCAAACAGCAGTTTAGCCCAGTATTTTGTCTTGGATGGTGCCAAATGGACACAGCTAGGAAACTATACAAAATATCACAAAAAATAGAGAGATATTTTCTCAAATGTCCTCCCAGTCTTCAGCAATTTACAGCTCGTTGTCCTGCCAAGCCAGAGGCACCATCTGTATATTTAATTACCTTTGATAGATTATGAA
The DNA here is from genome assembly GCF_000699145.1 of Aptenodytes forsteri. Classification (NCBI taxonomy): domain Eukaryota; kingdom Metazoa; phylum Chordata; class Aves; order Sphenisciformes; family Spheniscidae; genus Aptenodytes; species Aptenodytes forsteri. The sequence continues at coordinate 5,194,759 of NW_008795125.1, read as the reverse complement.
TCTCTCCAGCCTCGTTGCGAAGATGTATAATCTTTTGGTACCCATGACACCCATGGTGAGGAGCTTTGCAGATTAAACAGCTTCTGGTGTGAGGAAATATGTTCTTCATTTGTTCTGAACCTGCTTCCAGATAATTTCATTTTATATCCTCTATGACTTGTGTGTATTCAACAGGCAGTGTATATTCAATCTGCATTCATCCTCTCCCTAATTTTGTAGGATCACATCAAATCCTCTTCTGGTTGTCTTTTTTCCAGGATGAAGACTGTCACCTCTCTTAGGCACTGCTTGTACAGAAACTGTCCTCTGCAGCTTGAATGCCTTTTATTATCTTTTTTTTATCCTTTTCTGAACCTTTTCCAGTCTATTATATCTTTCTGTGGCTGGGATGTCAGGAGACCACAAGGAACAACTTTCAGGACACAGATGCATAGACACACACAGTGGCAGAGTGATGGATTCTGGTTTGCTTTTTCCTAATAATTCTTAAAACTTCTTTTTCTTTATAACAGACCATGGCACTGAGATAATATTTTCATGGAACTACCCAGTTATAAGAAAGCTGCTGTCTGCTCTCAAGAATTGGGAGATTTCTGCCACCAGCTCTAATTAGTTTAAAATGTCTGTTGCAAAATATTATTTTGACACAGGAAACACGAGATAATTCATTGGTAAATTCACATTTCTTGTATAGTAGAACCAGATGACTCAGGTAGAAAAGAAAATTACCAACACTAATCAAGCATCAACGCAAAACTACAAATTGCTGGAGTGTCGAGACCTTGCAACTGAGGTTAATCAAGCAGCAATTAATCAAAACAGATTTCCCTGATCATATTTCTCTCATCTTTTTCTAGGGGTATAAACTTTTGAAATTATTTGACTTGAAAAGGGGTGGTTTCTGTGGTGTTAAGATGTCAACTTATGACACATGGTTTTCCAACAAAGGCTCTTTATTTTAAACAGATGTACAGAAAGTAGAGAAAAATAAACTCACAGACATTGGGTATAGAAGTGGGCAAAATACAGGTATGGCTCCTTTGAGTAGCTTCAGAACTGTTTGTCAGAAATCCTGAACTCAGAAGTCCCATTTCTGCTATTCCTGCCTTTCACACTCCTACCATGGCAGGCCAGATGAGGATGCTTGACCCTGGGCCATGTTTCCCTGTATTTTGAAGAAACTTTCATTTCTTAGTGATGGGAATACCCGTCACATTTGATGACAAGAAACTCACCTTCAAGGATGGCCATGCTGCTCCATTTGTGTCATGGATGAAGACAGAAATCCTCTTGGAGGGTAACCATGATGCAGTGGTGTTTAGTTGTGCTCAGGGGGGCAGAGGTACCAGAACTAGATTTAACTCAGTGAACTGAAGTCCACATATAAGCCTGCAGTGGTGCAATCTTCACTGGTAGCTGCACAAGCTACTTCAGGGTGTTTGACAGCAGGAAGTCTGCCAGTGTTGCTTCCTTAATGCTAGTGCATGGGCTACGAGCTGCCCTCGGACCACAGGTTTGCCATGGGGACACCCCTGCAGCTGGGGACCTCCGGGGTACACCCATTCACTCCAACACACTCAGCAGAGTGCCTGTTTTGCCCATGCTCTCTGTCAGCTGGTGACAGAGCAGGAGGCTGGGTAGCCACATTAACAGGATGTTCAACCTGAAGCAATAAAACCCTGCTGAGAAATAAGGTATAATAACTTGGAGCCAGCATTAAGATAATGTGGCTATAGGGCTTCTGGGCTGCAGCTGGCTTGCATCCAGCTGGCTCGCAGTGTGCACAGGGTGGCATGCAGCTGCTGCCATTCTTTGCATGTTGCTTGTATAAAAGGATCTCCAAAAAGCTCAAAATTAGCTAAAGCTCATTGTAAGAGCTCTAATCACAGCTAGTTATGGTCTGGCTTTAAAAAAGCCCTGCTAGTTTTAGCTCAGAATCTCTGGGCACTAAAGGCTCCATCTGTTCAGATATTTTCAACCTTTCTCAACGGTACAGGGTCCTATTAGCTTTTACCCACAGGACAAAGTTCCGCTGAGGAGTTATGAGTCAGGTCTGTATGTGGATTAAGTCCATAGGTATCTGCTTCACACCATCAGTTTGTGTGGTAGGAGCTTTGCTCTGTTCCCTGATGGACACTACCTCCACTGCAGGAACAGGTAAACTGAGGCAGGAGGCAGTAATTGGCATGGTGAATCAGTCTGACAAAAGGTGAATTTATCTTGGGTAACCCTAACTTTGCCCTTATCTTTCAGGCTCTCCATCAAACATAAAAAGAATAAGGCTGTTAAATTGACCATTTGATCTCATCTGAAAAGTCTATGTTGGTTAGGTATAGTATCACTAATATTACTATTAACGTACATTAGTACCTCAAGGGTCCTCTCAGGATGTGCTCACTTATGAAACACGAAGTTCAAAGCAGTCCCTGTTGCAAGAGACCTCACAATCTTAGCCCCAGTTCTGCCTTACAGGCTGCATTGAAGGGAGGTAGGCACACATGGACTGTGGGAGAGGAACTGGTTTGTGGTTACAGCCCCATCAGGAAGATTTTGAAAGACAGATATTAAGAAGCAGCAAACGCTGTTTGTGCAGAAAAATAGGTAGGAACCATGTGGGTAAGTGAGGTGCATCTGCACGTCTGACATAACTACAGCAACCTGCTCTGTGGCTCCTTGGTGCTTTTTGTGCAGGGTTTTCTAACCAGTTTGAAAACTTTCTAGGTGCTAAATTTATCCATTGCTACTTTATATATAAGCAATTGCAATTTATAAGGTATTGTATGGTTTTCTGGGTGGTTTGCAAAACAAATTAGTAGGTTTACATGCTTACAAAAGCTCTTTAATTCAAGATATCTCCAGTTCTGGTGTTTTTCTACAGAAAGCTTGTGTTGAGGGGCCAGAAATTCTGTCAGTATCCAAAATTATCAGCCATATTTGAAATATTTGCTTTACAACGTTTTGGCTGTGGTTACATGGCAATTCAACGGCCAAGCCAGGAACTGGCCTCTGGTGTAAGCAGCAAATTGCCTTTCTATAAGGGACACGTTCTGCAAAGAGCAATTGTTCTTTTACTTCTCTACTTGGAAGCTTGTTTATTAGGGGAAAAGGAACTCGGAGGGCTGTAGACCCTGTTTCTTCTGCCTCTCTGCTCCTCTAGTACCACCCAGCCCTGAGTGCTTTTTCCCATTTTCATGATGTGATTGCATTGGCTGGCTTCTCCCTGCTGCTGGGAGCAAAGTCATGTCACACCAGCCCAGGGCCAGCACTGCTGTTGCTTTGCACATCTAAGGGACCTTTACCCTCAGGCAGCTGCTGAGACCAGAGCCCAGGCTTTTGTGCATGTGTGTCCGACCTCATTTCTCCACCCCGCGCAAACCTTTAATAAGGCAGAGCTGAGAATGGTGGCAGCCAGGGGACAGTGATGGTGATGGGCTGAGGGCAGATCATCCTGCTAGCAACTGCCAGCTAGGTGTGTCACACCTTCCTGGAGATCAGCTAATGCCCAGTCAGCTTCTCGGTCAGACAGCTTATCCCCGAGCAAGTGCTTATGACTGTTGATCATGTTGAGCACGTTTGTAATTGATTCAGTACTGTTGTGTGACAAAACACAATAGCTTTGTATGAGGCTTTAATATAAATCTCTTGCACTAGCAGAGCCTAGTAATTGAATCAATATACAAGCAAGGCTGGAGAAGCACGATGAAAAAGTTTGGTTCCAGGTTAAATAGGAAACAGATGTTCCCCGACCCTCTCCCCTTCCCGCCCTGCTGCCTCCCCCTTTGTCCCTGCCAACTGCAGGCACGAAGTGCTCCTAGTTTAAAATGACAAAGAAAAAAGGCAAAATAGAAAACAATTGCATGATTCTTTGGCAGCCTTAACAATGGGTTGTTGGTAGTTGAAAGCAAGGCATCCCATTTGTCAGGGCAAATGGCAGTGACTCTGAAAGGGTTGGGAGGGGGTGGGTATCGCCGGGTGTGAGGCAAGGAAGAAGGCAGGCAGAGCCTCCTGGGAGCGGTTCCTCTCGCCCAAAGTTTGCAGAAGGGTCTTGGGGAACTGGCGATGGCTGTGTTCAGCGCTGCAGTAGCAACACGCAGAGTAGGCTCTACAGCTCCTGGGGACCTTCTCAGTGACCCAGGGTGGCCCCAGGTCACAAAAGAGAAGCCAAAGTGGAGTCTTCTGGCAGGAAGATCTCCTGTGGTGGCTCTAGCAGAAAGCACTGGAGGTGCCGAGGGGCTGGGCTCACCCCACAGAAGAGGGACTCTGGCACTAGTCCAGTGATGCCCCTGCCCGAGAGGGGGGCAGAGGCATTGAGGAAGGTGGTAAACATCAGTGATGGCTCCCATTTTGGGAGGGTGTAAGCAGGTGAAACTGCCCTCCCTGCCTGCATCCAGGGGTGCGAGTAGGAAACCTGCGCATCATGTTTTAGTTATCCAAGCAGGATGGCACTTTGAACTAGGAACTGCTTACTGGGTTTTTGTAAAGTTTCCAAAAGCACAGGAGGAGCCAGTGTAAGAGTGACGGTTGGATGGTTTCCTGTCCCCTGTTTCTGAGTGATACAGTCAGTCTTGGTAAAGTGGTACAAACCCTGCCGGATATTCCTCAGGCTGCTTTACTTGGCTGTCACCAAACCAGGCTCATTTTCTCTTAAATTTCTCCTTGTCTGAGTAGCATTCAGCAATCTTTATCTTCCATGGTTCTTTCTGTAGCCCAGGATCGATCTGTGCCACCACTGCCATGGAGATGAGATGTCAAAGCCCTACCAGCCCTGGTGTACAGGGATTAGGGTTGACTCACAACCCCCTCAACTCCCACTGGTGTTCTTTTTTCCAGTCAGGGCAGTGAAAATTCTCCATCTGTGGTAGTGAAAGCACATGAACACACATTTCTTTTGGATGAGATCCAACTAGCGCTGCTCTTTACCCTTCTTAAACTTGCTTTACCATGCTTAGACCTACAGCTCATGGCGTGGAGTAATACAAGAGAAATCAGTCTATCCTCAGTTCACAACCAGGGGTCAGCATAGATTTGCTTTACTCTTTCAGGCAAGTTATTTTCCTTGCCACAATCTCTCACTTATGTAGAATGGTACCACTCTACGGCAGTGGGATAACTGGGTATCTGTGATTAGAGTAAGGGGAAATGCTGATATTTAGGAATTTTATGAAGGAGGGCAGTGAGAGCAAAGTCATCATAAGTAGATTGAATGGGATGGGATCATCACTCAAAACTTTCTGCCTGGAAGATGAATCATTCTCATTTCAAGTTAAAAAAGGGGGGGAAAGGCCTAACAGTGTTCCTTAAATAAGTGACATGTTTCACCACTTTTTGTTGGATGATTTGTATACTGAAGTATTCTCAGTAACAGTTCATACTGGTATTAGACCAATCACAGTCAAACTCATTTAAAAATAGATTACATAGCTTTTGTGTCTTCCATGCACAGTATGGCTGAACACATGGGACCTGGGAAGAACCCTCTGGATTATCAAAGAACATCACTCCTGCTCTTATTTTGCTTGTTTGAATGCAGTTTCAGACCCTTAAGTCTCCCCTAGGAAGTTTTTTCTAATGCTTTCTCCATAGTATTCATGGACAGTTTATAATCATTTGATATTCTGCCACCACTGACATTTACCCTAAACAAGTTTCTTTTTTTGATTTATTCTCTGTGGTATTTTTACAAGGAACTGTCACATCTTTTCTAAACCTGCATTTGATGAAGGTAAACAAGAAACGTTTTCCACGTGCTTCAGTACCATAATTTGAACTCATCTTTCCTGAAAACAGATATGTTTATCTGAGCACAGAACTCCATTTAGGGTCTCACCAATGCCATATACAATGCTATTAATGATTCTCTGAACTTGACAGTAAGGCCTCATCTCTTGTAGACTACTGCATTTTTTTTCTACTTTCACATTTCTCTGACTACTGCATTTTATAAAGGCCATGTTATTTTGAGAGTTCATAGTTTTCTTAGGACTTACCAGAACATCAAGATCTCTTTCATACTATTTTCACTCATAATCCTTCCAGATTATGATACCTGGAAACATTCAAGGTCAGGTTGGAGGGGGCTCTGAGCAACCTGATCTAGTTGAAGATGTCCCTGCCCACACAGGGGGTTGGACTAGATGACCTTTAGAGGTCCCTTCCAACCCAAACTATTCTATGATTCTATGATCAGTGTGAGGACTACATACATGACGTTGCAACAACTCTGCATGTTAACTAATTTCTCTGAGTCTAGGACACAAGTATATCCAGTGAGATATTCTAGGTACCCTCTGTAACAAAGATGGATTCCTAGCTTTGTGTCTATGGGAAATTTTGTTAGCATCCTCCCAATTATTTTACGTATGGAGCTGATCTAATATGAAGGAAGGTGTTCTTGAAGCTGGTACTTCAAGAACACCACTAACAACATCCCTTTCCAGAACAACCCATCTTGAAATTCTTTTATCCTCCTCCTTACTTGAATTAAAATTCCCTATGTGGCAATGTATACATTGCTCTTCTGAAATTAAGATAGTCATATCTGTATTTTCTTCACCTAGAAAATCAACCATTTTATCAAAAAAAAAAATCAGATTTGTTTTTTACATCCAACCTTTCATAGAACAATGTTGCATTTTATCCTTTCTTTCAGTCACTTAACTACCTTTTCTTCATTTTTTTCTTCCTATAAGCCTAACATACTGTTGAAGTCAACTCTATAGTTGCTTAGATTGCATTTCTTTTATTTCCTGAACACTGGCAAGGGGTTTCTGACTCTCCGCTTATATTTCAGTGTCCTTGATTTGATGAATCTGTTAAATATCCTTGATGCTAGACCTGTACTTTGTGTGATAATTTTCCTATATTTCTCCATGGAGACTATTTGCCCTCTCTACACCCAATTGGAGTTTATCAAGATGTTTGAAGTTAGTGTCTGTCCTTGGTATGGTGCTTTCCTTTTTCCATCCACGCACTCTAATTAGTCATTCTGACTTTGTCATCATACTCTGTATCATCAATCATGTTGAAAACTGAGGCAAAGTTTCATTTAATTTCCCAAGGCTGCTAAGATTATCTTTCATCTCAACCTCTACCCATACTGCTACACTGCTTCTTGTTTTTTTTCCCTTATTTTTAATTCTGTTTTTTATTTGTATGGGTAATGAAGCTTTCATTATTGATTTTAGTATCTCTGGAAGGTCTGGTTTGGCTTGTGTTTTGGCAAAACTTGTGCTTGTGAAACTCAGACTGTCATTCTGCACACATAAAAAAAGTGTAAATCAGTTAAGAAGAGATTTGAAGTCATAAACCAAAGGTTCTAAAAACCAAAGACACAGAAGAGGAGAGATGGCAGAAGTTTATTCACACTCCCAGCCAAAGAGAAGAGAAGAGAAGAGAAGAGAAGAGAAGAGAAGAGAAGAGAAGAGAAGAGAAGAGAAGAGAAGAGACGAGACGAGACGAGACGGGATGAGACAAGACTATTTCAGTTGGAAGGGACCTACAACGATCAGCTAGTCCAGCTGCCTGACCAATTCAGGGCTGACCAAGTTAAAGCATGTTAAAGGCATTGTTCAAATGCCTCTTAAACACTGACAGGCTTGGGGCATCGAGCACCTCTCTAGGGAGCATGTTCTAGTGTTTGACCACCCTCTCGGTAAAGAAATGCTTCCTAATGCCCATTCTAAACCTCCCCTGGCACAGCTTTGAACCATTCCCACATGTCCTATCACTGGATACCATGGAGAAGAGATCACACATGAGAAGATCCAGTTCTAAGGATGACAGAAACAAGCTAGAAAAACAAAACATGTTTCAAAACAGAGTTTATAATCATCCCACAAAAATCACACATCTACTAAGACACCAAATAAATAGATTTCCAAGATCCTGGGCATAATGAAATACATCTGGAATTCACTCAGCAAGTTCAAAAAACAACCTAAAATGCTCTGCAGAGAGAAGAGAGGAAGTCCACCACAAACAGTCACATTTCAAATTAGCATTACAGTATCTGTGAACAGACTGCTTCCCCAGATGATCAGTCAAGGCTGATTTTACATCCCTAAATACATAGGTAAATAACCCTTTTTGTTCCTGTGGAATATTTAGGTAAACTTCAAATGTCTCATTCAAAATCCCCATTTCCCTTTTCTGCTTGTTTTTCTACGGGAGAACAGAATTTGCTTGTCAATTTTTCTGCACAGAGGTGGTCTTGAGTTAGAGACATCTTTCATTTGAAGTGACCTGTCTCAAATTATTTCTAATGCTTTTCTCTATATCATAATGCACTTACAGACTGACCCCCTATTCTGTGAAAATCATTGATTTTCATGGGGCTTGGCTCATGCTGTTGGTGAATAAACAGCCTCCAGAAAGCTGCATTAATGTAATGTTAGGACGCTGCGACTTTTGGAAAGCCATGAAAATAAGAAGTCCATCATGAAAGGATGAGCAGCATGAGACCTTCAGTACATACAGCTTGATGACAAGCTCCAACTCTGCCTGAATAAGAAGTGCACGGAGAGCTGTCTGAATAATTTCTCAAGCGCCTTCCCTTCTCTTATGTTGAAAGAAAGGACACGCTGTAAAATGACCATGAAATCAGAAAGCTGCAGTCTTTTTTGTCTCCTGGAGAAAACTTCAGCATTGGCTTTCCATTAAGGAAATGGACAATGCTAGAAAAAAATTAACTACCAACAAGGCATCCTGCACTAGTCTTGGTTGCCATCATAGAGGAGGTCTCAACAGACATGTAATTTTATAAGGAGCTGGAAATAAGGACCTAGAATACCATGTTCCTTCTGAACTTCCAGTAAGTTCAGCATGTTTCAATGCCCTGAAACTAGAAGAACTTTTACTTTTCCATTATTTACTTTCCAGCTGGCTTTAAAACATTAGCACAGTCCATCCAGGGCTTGCTCATCTATAAAAATATGAGAGCACTGTCTCTTTATCTTACAAGTTCTATTGATATATACATATATTCATACATACATATATATGTATACATATTTATATTAGAACATTTCAATTTCCTCCCCTTAGGGCATAACATCAAACAAAGCCTCTCTCTGTCTAAAATTTGAACCCTAAAATCCTGATCAGTACCTGCGACCATTTTTCAGGCATCCTCAGAGAATACCATATAATTTCTTAGTAAACAGGTATTTAATGCATACAAAACCTGCTGCAAACACCATTGATGTATGTGGCGTTTGGAATACTCCCAGTAACTTTCAGACAAAAGCTGTTAATTAGAAACCTAGCTGCTGTTCCTAAGATGGATATCTCACGAGGTTTGACATAATATCTACATGACTCTACTTCAGCACACAGAGTACCCCATGGTTTTTCCTCAGAGATGATTTTTTAGACTGAGCAATGCTGCCCTAATATTTTCTGCATGTCACCTGCGCTCTACAGAGCTAAGGAAAATGACACCTCTGCAAAACATTCAGGGTCCCATCAGAGATCAAGTGATACGGAGGGCTTTGTGTCCAGCCATCTTCCAGCTCTTGTCTGGCACTGGCCCAGTTGTTAGGCAGTTGTGGAAGTCGAAATCTCTACCCCGTATCAAAAGTGACCTGTTCCACCCAACAGGCCCATGTCTTGGTCTTGTGTGTGGTATTTTTAGCCTCCACATGCTTTAATAGCCTCTGCCCAATCCTCTGGTTTGTGTGCTTTTGGAGGGGAAGCAAACACTTCAGCGTCACATGTGTGGATTACAAGCCTTACTCAAAGGTTTCATATTTCCAGGCTGATATGGGAAGACACTCCAGAAATTGACCCAGATTGCAAATTAAGTGGAAGAAATTTCCCCCAGTGCAATTTCTGGAGGACTTTTATTTCTTACTTATCACCGGAGAAAAGCACACTACTGGGTTTGTCCGCTTTTTCAACACAACCTGATTGCTTGCCTTAACTTTCAACCTGGCTAACAAAGCACAGCAAACGAGCCTTATATGATTCACACGGTACTTTTCTAAGTATCTGTTTTAAATCACCTATCTGAGAGTCTAAGACATGGTCCAAAGTTGGCAAGGTGGCAGCCAGAATTGCATCTCACTAATTAATTGGCTCAGAGTACGCGGGTGGATGTGAAACCATTCGTGTGCAGCATTTTTCAGAGCTTTTATGTCTGTGTGCTTTTCGGACTTGAGCTAAATGGATCTACAGGAAAAGCAAATGCAGCAACTAACACTCACTCAGCACAACCCCACGCAGCACTCCATGGTGGTACCAATCCAGAGGGAGAATCTTGGCTGGGACACTGGCTTGTCCTGAGCTAGTGGAAAAGCAGATCATTGCCAAGAGATATGGAAAACAGCTTTTTTATCAACTCCAAGCAGGCAGAGATGGAGCAACTGAGAGATTTTTGTAGCTGAGACATTTCCCATGGAAAGCTGGTGTTCCTGCTTCAGACTGTTAACATTGCCACCAAACTGGGACAAGGAAACCCCCTTGGTGTCAGTCTCAGAACTGACTTGGCAACCACAGGAATCCCAGTCCCGGGACCTCTGGTGTTCTTTCACTCGATCTGCAGCCACTGCAGTACTAGGATTACCTCATAACACTTAGGGGAAATTTTGAAGCTTTTTCCTGTGAAATTTCTCATTGTTATAATCTCTAGAATTCATCTAGATAGCAACTAAGTTGCCTTCCTATACATGTACTCTGATAACTTCCACCAGATGACCATAGGCATTTTCAAAATCTTACGCTATGCACATTGATCTGAGCAAAAATGATAAACATATTTATTTTCAATGGCATGAAACAGCAACTGGGAAAAATATTTAAATTAATAGTGTTTGTATTATATTCAAACCTCTGCTCCTCTTTCAGGAAATGAGAGCACCTGTATAAACATTTGATCTGGAGAAGTTAAAGGTCACATTACCACTACGTAGTCCATGGCCTCTGAAGGTTAACGTATCCTTTTACAAACAAAATATCCTTGCCTTGAAGAGGTTGAGCAGGTATTCCCTTGGCTGCTGTTGCAACCTTTGGCCTCAGTCCTACAAACACTTACACACATGCTTAATTTTAAGCATGCAAGTATCTCTACTGTACAGCTCAGAGGGGTGTGATGAGGTTCCACTTATTAGTGCTGTTGGGTGCTCTGATGTTATAATGTTGAAGACTCGATGCTTCCCAGTTCCCTGGTTATTGGGATTGCTTTAGACCCAAACCAAGACAACACAATCAACAGACTCTCTGTAACCCAAAGAAACCCCCTAGTTAGTTCTGAGATGGAGCTTCAAAGCAATTGACTCTTTCAGCAACCAGTTCTCATAGGAGTTTTTTCCTAACGCGCCTTCTCAGGGTGTCAGCTTTTTAAACGAAACACAAAGTACTGTAGTTATGAAGTAGCCATTTTGTGATTAGGTACTGCGTACTACATTTTCTCATTTTATATTTGGTATTTTTATGTTCTTTCTTTCTGCGTTACTCCTGAGGTGTTGGTTTTAGCTTAGCACAGAAACAGCTTTGCAACAGCTCCACTAATATTCTTAGAGTGATATTTTTCAAATGCCAGAGTGATTTAGGAGTCCAGTTTCCAAGTGGCTTGGGTGCTAATGGATCTAATTTGAACCTTCAAGCTTTATTTGAAGTCAGATCCTTTGAGAGTATTTTTGGATCTGATCTACCTTTTAGTAAATAGTGTTTTCCTCTCAAATAGTGTTTTGTAACCCTTCTGGTTACATTTCAGATACCTTATGCTGTCTCATTTGTACCTTCTATAATTTTTATTTCCTCTTATACATGGCAATGATACAAATATGACGGCTTACCAGATTGCTGAGTTCCTGGAATCAAAAGGTTTGTGATACCTACGCTGAAGTTCACATCATTGCACTCAATACGTGTTGAGCTTTCCAAGGGAAGGCAAGGGACCTCAGCAATAAAGTTTGTCTCCTGGCGCAGAGTGGCTCCATGGCGTTAACCAAGCTGTGTGGCTGAATATAGGCCAGAAAAAACATGGTTAATTTCAGTGGAGAGATAAAACTCACAGCTGAGGTCATTCCCCCAATATTTGTAAGACCCCACTCTGACACCTGAGAACTCATATCACCCTCATATCATCTGTCCTTCAAAAAGGCACACTAACCACCTGGAATGGGTTGCAGGTGGGTGCCCACACTGGTGCTGTCTCCAGTAGAGTCATATACCATCAAAAGATTTCTGCTTTGACCATATTTAAATAATTTATCAGAACAAAATAAACTTCTCTGGTAAAATGCCTGAGTATGGTTTCTCACTTTTTGGCATCTAGGTGGAATGAACTTTTTAAAGATCATGTTGGCGAATTGTTTTAGTGCTGGCTAGGTCCAAGTGTCTCCATAGAGCAGTTGCTGAAGCAGCTGGACTATCAGTGCTGGATGCTGCAGTTGCACTGGTGGAGAGTGGAGGCGAGATGACAGGCTTAAATGCTTAATGCTGCTAGGTGGGAAGGAGATGAAGGGCAGCTGCTCTTAGCTCTGCTGGTAAGCTGCCTCTGGCTATTGCTCTCCCCCACTCCCTCTGCCATTAACATCTGCGTAATTTCTAAAGGACTGATATTTCTGCAGTATAAAATGTACTGGTGGCATGAACTCAGCTTGTCCCAGGGCTCTTTGCATCTGTTACTGCACATTCAGGAATGATCTTGCTATCTTTTTTGTAGTGTCTTTGCTACCTCACATTCATTGCCAGAAAAAAAATAAAACTACTCTGGCTGACTGCAAACATCTGCCTATTCAGTGTTTCACTGAGTCAGTTGACCTTCATAGCTTCACATTCAGCTTATTGGTGCAGTGAGGCTCATGCTGGTTCCCTCTGATATCTGGAAGGGGTAAAATCAATTTCTTTGCCCTCTGGGGCAAAGTTACATTATTTGCATGGAGATTCCCTTCAGCAAGTGGAACAGTATGCCCCCAAAGAAGTAATCAGTTCCAGTATTAGCTGAATTTTCTAGTTTGTAAGAATCTGGCAGTGAAGATTTCCTGTAATGCTACGATTTGCATCTCAAAAGACGCCAGATTTAACTGCCACATGCATATCTCAGTTTGGAAGGCACAGGATCTCCTGATCATAATGTGTAAAATAGAGAACTATGATTTCTAGTCCTGTTAATACATATTTCTTGCATTTTTCTAAGGTTCAGACATGACCTAACAATATACACATTCTTAGAAGACAACTGTCCTCTCCTGGATGTGGTGTTTCAAAAAAGATACCCATCTATCTAGTTCAAGTCTCTAAAACCATGAGTTGTTTAGGTTTGCCAGTGTTTTAACTGCCTTACAGAACTTTTACTTTCTTTTAGCTAGGCAGAATTAAAGAATGGCAGTTAAGTTGATCATTTAATGAGGCTGTGAGAAAAAAGAACAGTTGCTAGAGACATTGATTTGAAAATATATATAAGAAAATGTTAAGGGGGAAAAGGCACATGTTTAACCTTGAAATTTAGTACAATTGACAAAAAATACCTGAATTTCTGAATCTTGAAAAACCTTTGTCAGCCTTAAGAAGCTCAGAAGTAATAGGTCTGCTGGTGTTTCTCATCTTCTGCAGAATTTAACTCCTGTATCTTTTGAAGACTTTGTTTATAGAAGTAACAAAAAAACCATCGTGGAACCATTGAGCACCAGTTTTCAACAGTGAAGAGACAGAAAAGGAGAAAAATAAGTACAGGATTGTACTTGCAACTTTCTGTATGTTAACATTTATCTCAGCGGTGACAGATCTTCCTTTCCTTTTGTAAATTCTGCTCAGATGCCAAACACAAAGGAGCAGAGAGGCTGCTCTGTGCATACACATTGTCCCTGCAGGACCAAAAAAAGCAGCAATGAGTTGGGGAGCAGATATTTCTTGATATATAAGGCTAGTTGGAAAGTCAGTAAGTCAAGCCCACTGTTAGGGATGTGTTTGTGCCCAGCTGGTTGGCCAAGGCCATGCCTGACTGATACAATCTAATCCTAAAGACTAGGGATGTTTAAAGTGCGTTACATATGCATAAATGGTATCTGATCCTCCTGGTGTTTCCAGACCATGGGATTGATAACAATAAGGCAAATCAGGCTGTTAAGCATTATGGAAACCTACTGCTTTTTTCAATCCATAGTACTATCTCCCTGTCATTTGGTGGACAGGACCACAGGGAGTCATTATTGTCATGTAGTAATTGAGAGGGAAAACCTGCTCTTCATTAAAGTGATGTGGAATGAATTTTGCGGGTAATGATATATTTGTGTTGGTAGCTTCAGCAGCTTCTCTGCCTTGTAATAACAATGGTGCCTTAAATAGCTCTCTGAGCCGCAAAGCCCTGGAGTCAACCCACACCAGCACCTGCCGCTCCAGAACATCTTTCCAAGTACACTGAGTCCTGCACATTAATAGCTGGGCACTGCTGCACTTTATTTTCCTGCTTGTGTTGGCTGGATGCTATTTTCTCATAGAGGTAACGCTAAAGTTTATTCCATGTTGCACATGTGAAAGCACAGTCACTGAGCTAGAAATGCTGATTGAGAAGGCACAGTGCACCTTGTTGTCTTGGGCTTTCTGCTTTTGCCAAGGGGGGCAATTTTCCAGAAATGCTAAGCATAACTTACCTTGTAAACTGAGCCTTTCTGAAGCTCCTCCCTCTAGGAACTCCAAACTCACTGCTATCTTTGAAAATAAAAAACAGCCTTTCGCTCAGTGCTTCTGAACCTTGAACATCTGACATTGAAAATTAGGCACCTGATGTTAACTATCATGTAAGACCACCATGATCTGGAAACCCAAGTAACCCCAGACACACCAGGACATGCAGTCGGCCAAATGCCACGTCTGCGCAGAGGCCAAGCTCCTACCCATCCATGGCTTTCCCAGAAAACCAGGCACACATTTCCATGGCTCATAAAGCTCACTTTGAGATGCTGTGTGATAGCAGATCTGGGCTTGCACATGAGACAACTCCAAAGGGTGCAAAGAAAGTGGAAGCTGGGTTTAGAAGAAAAGCTTCCAAATTATCCCATGAAGCATTTGTCATATCCAGATGGCTGGAGCCGTGAATTCAGCTCAGTAGCGTATTGGAACCTATTTAGCAAAAGACAATGACAGACTAACAATAATAATAAAACTAATGAAAAGCATATGCCCTATGAAGAAGTGACAACTGATTAAAGCAGATAATTTTGCAGATGTCTGAGAAAGTTAAAACTGTTAACATAGTTTTAATATAAGAAAGGAATAATACTTTCAGTTAGAGTATTCCACATGGATGTAGCTGGAGAAATATTTCTTGATGCCCAGAAAAACAGATTTTTCTCTGGTGTATCTCCAGCATGGCTCCATTCAAGGGAGATAAACAAATTCATACCATGCTTGCAGTGCTGAACAGGCAGTCAAAAGTTAACAGCAGATAAATCGCTGTTGGAAAATACCAGTTTGTGCTCTCAGTTGCCGGCTGCAGGTGGTTTTCCTAATCCCCCTTCCATTCACATCAGGGAGAGCAGATTTGGTCCTTTTACCTCCAATGGGACTGCAATTTATTGAGAGGGGAGGGCACTCAACACTTCTCGGTAGGGCCTCCCTCCTTCATCACAGCAGGACCTTTGTCTGCATCGTCTTGTCCAGGAAGCATAAAACGCTCAGCTAACCTTGCTGGCAACACTTGCAGGATAAACTGTATGGCTCTAGGGTTTGTCAGAGCTGTACTGAAATGTTGCAGAATGTGGCACTTTGAAAAATGTTTTCCTAAATATGCAATTAAAGTGATGACAGCTTCCTAGAGGTTGCAGTGTTACATATTTTACAACGTTACCATGTCTTTGTGCTGTGTACCAGTCTTTTATGTGCAGCTAAACAAACTGTGATGGAAGAGGTTTAAGTATTCATTTGAGAATAGGTCATTATAAGTACATCCATATTTATGATCAAGATGTATAGGACCACATTGTTTCTGGCTGCATAGCTATTATTCATCTGTAATTGCAAAAATACAGCCTGCCAGTTTTGCTTTTCAGTTACAAACTTTAATGGAGCAACTAATCTGATTACCTTTGAACAGCTGAGAACTCTGGAGTTGCTTTAAATGCTTTCTGTTAAACACTTTTCTGTTTGAAGCATTTTTTCATGATAGTGACATTTTATGTAGATAGCTGACAGAATACGGGTTTTGAATAGTTTTTTCAAATACCAAATTATACTCAGTGTACTGCCCAGGAGTTGCTCTTTAAAATCCGCTGATTGAATGCATAAATAAGTGTCCAATATGAATAGAAAACATCTCTCATTATCTGTAACCTCATAATCTGTATATTATTCAATATACTGCAGTAGTTAAGCCAAGAAGTACAAATACAAATGTTACTTTAATTCATAGAATCATAGAATCACAGAATAGTTTGGGTTGGAAGGGACCTCTAAAGGGCA
>NW_008795125.1:5172637-5178030 GCF_000699145.1 Aptenodytes forsteri | reverse complement strand
CTTTTTTATAAGCCCCCTTTAAGTACTGATAGGCTGCAATAAGGTCTCCCCGACGCCTTCTCTTCTCTAGGCTGAACAACCCCAACTCTCTCAGCCTTTCTTCACAGGAGAGGCGTTCCATCCCCCTGATCACTTTCATGGCCCTCTTCTGGACCTGCTCCAACAGGTCTGTGTCTTTCTTATGCTGAGGGCTCCAGAGCTGGACACAGTACTCCAGGTGGGGTCTCACCAGAGCAGAGCAGAGTAGAGGGGCAGAATGCCCTCCCTCGACCTGCTGGCCACGCTTCTTTTGATGCAGCCCAGGATACGCTTGGCCTTCTGGGCTGCGAGCGCACGTTGCTGGCTCATGTCCAGCGTTTCATCCACCAGCACCCCCAAGTCCTTCTTGGCAGGGCTGCTCTCGATCTCTTCATCCCCCAGCCTGTAATGATACCTAAATTAATAACCTATTTCTATTTTCTTCAGGTGCATAGTACCTTATAACCATAGACTATGTTATTTCTGAGTCCCGGAAAGATCTAACAAGCCAAGTGTGAAGAATTCTATCAGCTAATTTTGACATTAGGAGTAGGTACTCTCATGTATTTGACGATCGACAGGTTCATGGTTTATGAGGATTCAAATTGATTGAACTTTCTGCTTTAAATGTCAGAAACAAATCTGAAGGGAACTAATAAGTGTAATGTAAAAGCCTTATTTTCATGCTCAACCCTCTCCTTCATGTTAAGTGATTCGATATGATGAAGCTCTATGCCCCTTAGAGCCACCTACTGCCATTCATCCAGAGAGATGCAGAACCTGGATCATGTATAAGGTATCTGCTGCTTATTTCATGTGCCACATACCACAGAAGTGGAGAAATAAGTTGCATGCTTCCATATATATATGCACATATAGGCTATTAATGTGTATATATGTATTTGTGTTAATAGCCGTTACACTCAAATACTATTCCAAATAATATCCATGTGCTATAACTGGTATTATTTATTAATATTAACTAGAGGCCAGATTTATGATACACTGAGATGTAGAGCATGTGGTGTCTTTTAAAATGCATGACCACACCTAATTGCTGTATGTGTGTGTGGTGTCAAATCTACAGAGGTGACAAAACCAGAACTGTCAAGAAAATTGTTGGAAACTTCAGCATTTAATTGGTGGAATAATCAGTTTCTAGTTAGAAATTATTACTCTTCCTGACAGACTAGAAACATCCCAATGTTTCATTTGGAAGTACTGAAAAATAGAGCAGAGGGTTATTCCTATGTAGGCTGCTTTGTGGCTGCTATTCTTTTAGGGGAGACATTAAACCTTTGAAAGCATCTAGTGCGGACAATGTAATTAAAAGGAAATGGCAACCAGCTCCCCAAAGCATATGATCTTAGGCTAAGTTTCATCTGCCATGCTCTTGAAGAAGAATTTCTTTGGGCCACTGAGCTTGTGTGACAACCACAGAGACTTGGAGTCAGTCAGAAAATGTCAGCAGTGTCCTAGAAGACATGGGAGATGACCGGATTCAAGTGGCATCAAAGAAATGGCCACTGTCTGCACTCCTTACGAAATCCTGCAAGATACACTTGCAAGAGTAAGGTTTCAGTCTCCTCCTGTTCTGTTTAGGAGCAACTGTGCTGTTGGAAGTTTTATAAACCGTGAATAAAACCCAGAAAAAGAAGGAAATCACATGCCAAATCACAGCTGTCCCATATTTCCTCTGAGACAGAGATTCCCAGGAGAGGGACTTCTGCAACAATGTGGGCCCATACAATAGAAATTTCCATAGAGAGAGGGAAAATCTACCAATTCTCCTTTGCCAAGTTTGAGCAGTTAATGTTTGGAAGCTCCCACAGGGTGTGCAATAAATAACCTTGAGAAAGAGACCCTTAAGGCTGGAGCCAAAGGAATTCCTCATATTGGAAAAAAATTGCATGGAAAGCCCCTTCAGTGATGGGACTGGGAAGACGGATCTTTAGTGGAGAACTGTGACTGAATTGCACTGAGATGGTAAAATCCTTCCCTTTTATTGAAGTTCAAACAAGTTCCCAGCTGGAGTCCATCAAATTGGAAAGCGGATGGAGTTCAGAAGAAGGTGAGGAGTTATGGGACTTATGATTTTATTTCCTGAAATTTCTAAAGACTTTTTTTTTCAAAGAACTCATTTACTGCCTTTTGTTAGATGATAAAGACTGAAACAAAAATGCACAAGAGAAAAATAATGGGAGAAAGGTAAACTGAAGAAAAGTAATCTTAAGGTAAGCTACATCTGCTGTTTTCCTTTTTTCCAGGCCTCCAGACTGGTGTTGGGAAGAGTTTTGAATTTGCTCATTCTGCCAGTGTGATTACTTGCATATCTTTGAAAACAGATTTATACATGTACTTAGAAGAGACACTTCTTGAAACAGGAATAAACAAGTGTTTCCTCCATGGTATTGCATGTGTGTGCACACAACATACAGTGCCTGAGTAATGTGTAGAATAAACGGTATCCATCTGTTTGGAAGATGATTATCTGCCACTTTGATACCATCTATTTGGGTGCTTGTCTCTATGTTTGTGCTTATGGAAAACGCACAGCACTGACATGACACAAGATAAGCAAGAAGACGGGATTCCTTGTGTCGTGGTAATACAAAGGAAAAACTAGGAAAAAACTGACAATGCAGAGACTAAACCCCAAACAGATGAGCAGTTTGGAAACTCCTATAATGGCTCAGAGCAGTGTCAGCTGCAGTGCAGTGTGTGTAATCTTGTAAAGGGGTGTGTGTTTCTGTGTGTGCAAACAGATAAAGGTGTATGTAACCATCTGTCTACAACTAGGGACTATCTATTGGATACCAGGAATGAGATTTGGTTGCCTCAGCATAGGCATTTAGTCTAATGTGAAATACCCTGGAATATCCTGACACCCAGATGTGACTGGCAGATATGACAGAGGACCCTCTGGAGACTCAACGTCCTTCTGGGCCAGCAGCCAGAGGTCAGATAGGAAACCTGTGGCCATATAAAACAACTTGTTTAGTTGGCCAAATTCTTCAGAATGTGACTGTAAAAAAGACCCAGGTCTCATCTTGACAATACTGAGGTAAACCTGCCAAAATCAACGATACTTCGTTAGAAATTACAGGCGCAGATTTTATCTTCCATCTTCCACTTTATGACATTACATTCTTGTCACTCACTCTACATTTGACAGAGCAAATATAACTTGCATGTAAATACCATTTCTGTCAACATCCCTACAGAGGACCGAGTGGAAAGCTGAAGGCTTGTCTGCATATGATTATTTTCTCCAAGTCAGTCCCAATTCCAAACGAGAGTAAAGGAAAACTAATAATACTAGGAGAACTTCCTTGGGACACAAGTTTTTAACCACTTGCCAACAATAAAATACCCAAGTAAAGAAAGAAGAGTTTAGATCAGAATGTTTCCAAATAAGTATTCAGTGCTAGACCTGCACATTACTGGTAAATGACCATATCCAAGAACATGGGGGTGGGTTAGAGACTTACTTTTTTATTTCAAAATATTTGTGCCATGGAAGCCTATCTGGCTGAGGGAAGTGTTCTTATTGTTACTGAATATGAAGGGCCAATGTGTCATCTCAGCCCTGTCAGCTACCAGCTTTGCTCCTGCAAAGGCAACTATTGAGAATACCTCCTGCCAGAGGTATGTGAAGGTGAAGAACTCCCTCTGTGACTTTTCTACTCACCAATGATTACTTTACAAATTCTAATTAAGCCTTTGTGATCTGAGATTTGCAATACAGCAACCTTAATGTTAGATTTTCAGAATAACCAAGGAGTCTTCTCAGCGGTGTTCAGCTAAGGAAATAAGACCTCAGTGAAGGTGAGAGTTGAGCTCTGGCTGTGATGGCAGCTACATAGCTCACGATGTTCTTCACTCTTCTGTCAGCAGTGTGCAGACACTTCTATTCACATAGCTACTGCTGTTGTAATGCAATACAAGTTGCAAAAGCAAATAAAGCTTTAAAGGTGCTTCAAAGTCTGAAGAAATGTCCAGGAGAATTTAATTACAATTCTGTTTTTCTGATAAGAGTTTGTCACCCTCTATTTTTTCAGAGTAGTTTCAGGAGCCACAGAGTCTGTCACTCCTGAACCTGCAGTGTTCATGGAGTCCAGACTTCCTAACGAATTTCATAAGCTTGTGTTGGTGGTGCCAGTGAAGTGGGCCATCGTGAGAGCACTGATCATTCACCCCAGCTGAATTTGTTTGTCACTGATGCAAAATGTGGGACTGGGGTATGAGGAAGGGGTACCGAGTGTGGTCTGCTGATACTGTTCATATCTTTAAAAGTCATTACAGCTGTGATGGGAAACCCTACAAGAAATACAGCATGTCAGCAGAGAGCAGGAGTCACTGTAAGTGCTGCATGCCAGACAATCCGACATTTCCTCCCCAGCTGTTCAAGCCACCTGGGTGCTTCCATGCAGAGTAGCAAGATTTACTGGCAGGCTGTGGCTGAATCACCCAAGAAGAAAATCTATAATTTTTCAGCTCTGAAAAAATCCCCTGTGTAAGTTTTAGGGAATCTTAATTCTCAGATCTTCTTTTCCTGGAGTCTTATAAGAGTATATCAGAAGATTTATCACTTTGCAGACGGAAGATAAAAGGGGATTCCAGCAACCACTTGAACATCATCTGTTTAAGCCCAGGAGTAGTGGAAGTGCCTTGACTCAAATAGATTAGCCATGATCATTAACTTAACTCCACTCTCTCCCAAGAGGATGACTTATTTTCAAAATTCCCAAGCATTAACTTTGATGGACTTCTAAGATAAATTTGTTTTTCTTTATTGAGATGTCTTTAAATTTGACCCTCTTTTAAAGTCAACTGTAACAGGACCTGGTGCTGAGAGATGCCAGGAACTGGCCACCTACTCCCCAGCTTTCTTTGTGGGAAGTGGAAAAGAAACTTGACTCTGTCTACCAGAGCTGTAGAGTTTAGGATATGGTAGACTGAATGTCAAAGAGTAATGCTTTTGCTTTCAGCTCTTAATAACAAAAAGGGGCTTAAAATTAAGATTCAAAGATGCTGCTTAAGGCCTGCAGAGATTATGAGATTGCAGAGCTAGGTGCTACTGCATCTTGATGGTGTGTGAAGATCAAAGTCAATTACTTCAGCAACCAAATAGTGGTTTAGAAGTCCAGCTTTTGGCATGTATTTCTGAAAAACCTTGGCCTGTGTTAAGTATAACTGAAAGGAATGCAGCTTTGTAAGACAGAAGTCCTTGCATATGGGAACATTGTTTTCCACATGGAAACAATGTGTGCATACAGACTGGTGCTTAGATGTATAGTTACTTATCAATGCCTTTTTTTTTTTTTTTTTTTTTTTGTGCAGCGCCTCTGTCCTGGCCGAGGGGGCTTCTTCCT
>NW_008795125.1:5145565-5172461 GCF_000699145.1 Aptenodytes forsteri | reverse complement strand
AATACCTTTTTTTTTTTTTTTTTTTTGGTCAGAGCATCAGTAAATCTCATTCCAGCATATATTAACCTAAGTATTGTGTATAAGACACCAGAGGTAATTTTTTCACTCTTTTTGGCACTAGTCATCTCTCAGCTGAAGCTCTATATCCAATTTCCAGGCCCACACTTCTGTGAAGCTATGGACAAACTGTAGATAGTCCAGAGAAGGGGAACAAGGATGACAACAGTCTTGAAAAACATGACCTTTGAAGGAAGGTTTAAATGATAGAGTTTGTTTAGTCTAGAGAAGCGGAGACTACAGGCCGACATGATAACAGCTCTCTGATATGTATAAAGTTATTATGAAGAGGCCAGTGATAAATTGTTCTGTGAACATTTGGGAGCTGGACAAGAAGCAACTGACCTTTCAGCAAAGAAGATTCAGGTGAGATTTTAGGAAAATATTTTTTATAAACACAGTTAAGCATTGCAACATGCTACTGAGGGAGCCAGTGAAATCTCCTTCTCATGCAGATTTCATGACAAACATCTGTCAAGGATGGTCTTGGCAAACGGGAGACTTGGCGTCCACATGAGGGGATTGCCTAAATGGCCTTTGAAGTCCCATTCTGGTTTACTTTCCTGGGCCTGTAAATTTTCTTTATGCATGTCTCTTGTTTGCACACTCTAAGAAATACGATGGTTTTAAAGCTGGTGATTTGAAGGTGTGCCTTTGGATAGCTTCAGTCTTGATGTGTTCAATCCCTGCCACGTTTCCTCATCTGGTATTGAAGTCATCACTGGACAAGGTGACCTGGCAGGAGCTTCCTAGTTTCTCAGCAAGCCCCGGAGCATGTCTTGAAGGCCCCTGAGCCACCAGAGCCCTTAGGGCTAGGTGCCAACGAGTCTTTTAAGGCAGTTTAAAGCAGTCTTTTAAAGCCATCCTCTGCTTTCTTGTGTGCTCCCTATAGCCTATAGTAACAGAACGAAGGCACCCTGGAATGTAATTCCAGCATACAAGAAACAGAGCTACTGCAGGTCTTGCTGTACTGAAAGAAAGCCAAAAGGTTTCCTTTCTTCTTGTAAGAAAGTGTGATTTGAGGTAGGTGGGGAGGGAGGGGGCTCGAATAGGTAATGCTGAAGATTTGTGGTTTTTTTCTCTCCATTAGGTTTTAATGGCTCTGTGAGTCGCTAACAGCAAAGTACTAATGCAAACTGTTGCTTCCTGCTCTTTAGGTTGCTGTAGGATGGAAATAGTGGGGGAAGACCAGTACTTATGTTGTTTTGACACTGTAAATGATTCTCTGAGGCTCTGAAAACGTCAGTGACAAACAAATGCTGCTAGTTTGGTTTCACTTGAAGCTTCTGCAGAATTTGAACAGCAGAAGTCGTCAAAAAGACATGTTTTTCATGAAAAATGTGTTGCTCATAACATTTGCTTTTTAAGAAGAAAAATGACCCATTCTGGAACTTTTCTGACATTTCTGTGACTTTAAAAGTTTTGCTAATTTTTAATAAAAAATGAGTTCTCATCTATTCTAATTTTCTCAGTTCATTGTTTTGTGAGCATTATTTTATCATTCCCTCCTCCAACTTCCCTTTTTCCTCATTTTGTCATAGGCTTTTCAGGCCCTGCAGTACCCCAGGAACTGTCGGTGTGAGAGCACGTGTGCACACACGTGGTGCTTATAAGGATGCCACTTACTCCACTTGGTCCTTTAACTGTTAGGGTTTTTTTACCTTTGAAACTTTCCCTTACATCTTGTTTCTGTTATTACTCCTGGTGTAGAACTGGATCACATCTCTTTTTCTGTTTTTGTTCTGTTGGAGGATGACTGGCCAACAAAAATGTATCTTTTGCTCTGGTGGATTTTATTTCCTTTGACGACAGCATCTCTGTCTCAGTCCTCCTGGATCTGATCTTGGCTGTCTTTCTCTGATTATTCACCAGTTGTGCTCAGGTTTACTTCCATTAAATCTGAAGTTCCCTTGAATGACACATGCCAGTTGTACCTTACCATTGCTCTGTAGCTATATGAGACTGGATTGAGAAACACAACCTGTGTGTTGTCCTCAGACCTGAGTTTCCTACATTATCCTAACTTTTGTTATGTGCTGTTGGTCATTGCTCTTTGAAACCTCACTGTCAGGTACTTGGGAGAGTGCATAGCAATAAAAACCAGCATTTTTTTTGTGTGTGTGTGTTTTGTCTTTGTAGTCAGATTTTTTACTATGGTTTCTGTTTTCCGATTGCTTTATTGTTAGCCTAGTTTTGAGCTCAAACTCCCATTTGGCACTAGTGGGCTTAACTTTGCTGTGTTGCTCTGTGGCCTCTTGCTGTTACAAAATAATGTTACAAAACTTGCTCTTGGTTTCCTGGCCACAGTTGATACCTGTGTGCTGCCAGCAGACCACTTTTCCGAATGGGAGCTGTAATCCACTGTAGCAATATTGTTTCCTGACATTACAGAGAGGATATGCCAATTCTGTTTTTTTCTCTCAATATACATTTGAGACTTCAGAAAGCTGTCAAATCTTTGCTTTTACTGTGAAACCTCTTTGCTAATGCACATGATGTGTATGTGGTTTGCTTTAAGCTGAGTATTCAGGACTACTGAGTAGGCACATCCCTCTGTTTTATGATGTTAGATCTTAAATTTGGTGAGATTACTGCTAAGCCACCTTGAAATGAAATCCTGCCCTGCACATACATCCTGGCACCATCTATGTGGGGTAAAATATAATGTGTCAGGGCAGGTTTTCTTGTAAAAAGGCCAGGCTCAGACTTTGAATTGTTACAATCTGTAGAGCCTTGTCCCAGAAAAAGCCTTACGGGTTGCCCTAAAGCATCTAGCAACACCAGCTCTCAGAGGCAGAAACCTCTCTTCCTCTCCTGGCTGGAGAGTCTGCATAAAATGTCTTTGCTTGCAGATGCTTGTTGTTAACTTTTATACAGTACTTTATAAAACTTGTGCCATTCACCCAAAAGTGAGTAGAGGGCATACCTCCATTCTAAATATCATAACTGATATCCTTATCCCAGTATCTTTCTGAGCATACCTCCTTTCTCTGTTGGAGCTATACTAGTAGATGCTGTAGGCTGACTTTACATAGCCACTGATCCTACACTCCTCTGAGACATCGTGTGTTTACTCAAGATGTTCTGTAAGACTGTGGTGTTTTATGACAAATGCTTTCCTTTTGATCAGTTTTACTCTTCCAAATGTCTGTTCTTTGGTCTATGACTTTCTCCGTATTTCTTCACTTTGCTTTAACTGCCTCAAAGAGCCTGCGCTTTTGATAAATGTGCACAAAGTCCATACAGTTGGCTGCTCCTGTTGGTTGCTGGATTTGTTTCACACCTTCTCATCCAGGCATTTCCCAATTGCTTGTGTCTTTATGGATTCTCAGTAGGTATCACTCTGTCTTTCAATCTGGATTGCTCGCCTAGAGTCTATGTATGGCTCTTTACTGATTGCTGTCAACATTACGTCCCTTGGTATATTTTGGTTTACCTGCCCTTGCAGGTTGTAAGTATTTTTCCTAGGGCTAGATCTGCTTGCTTCCCCAGTCTCTCCAGTGAAATGGATTAGGTGTCCTGTCTCCTAAAAGTGAGGGTTTTATAACTAATTTTTACAACCTTTTACTAGGTACGAGCATAGCAAACATTTCTTTCCTGTTTTAAGCATAAATGAATCTCTAATTCCATTCTGCTCTGTCTCAGGACTTAAGTTGCAATGATGAACTTTACTTACTGAAGTGCTGTAGCCTTGATGGATATGCACACAGATTTCCTATATCTTCTTCAAACTCCTCCTTCCTCCAACACCTACTCCTTTCCCCAATTTCCATGCAGGGGTCTAACCTGTCCTGTTCACTTTCTGCCAGTGACTTCTCTAGTGGATGTTAATGAACAGTTTCCTAAGGAAGGCTGTGCATATATTTTATGGAAAACAAGATCTTGAATCACCTATTGCTTCAGGAATATAAGAGTCTCCTGTGGGAAGTGAAGAGTCATAGTTGCATTGAGGTCTGAATTATCACTTCATCTGAACATAATAATGTCCAGCTTCTCTCTGGCAAGTTAATCTTTCCTTCTGAATTCAGTGTATCCTTCCACCCACTCTCTCGTCCCTCAGAAGATGGCCCTGTGCCATTTAATTCCTCTTTCTGTTGATTTCCCTTTCAAATCTTAGTAATGAGAATGAAAACAAAGGCTTTTTTTAAAAAGGAACATTACCCAACAAATGCACAAGGGGATCACTTGGGCTTGAGTTTGTCTCATTTCATCTGCAACTCAAGCCTAGAAAACTGCTGTGACTTCAGATGTCACTTGAGATTATGCTTAAAACTGAGCACAAATTTAAGTTAACTTAAGTTTTATATACCCTGACTGTGTGAAAGAGCCACAGGTTTAAGAATAATATTCAGGGATGTCTACATGCATCTGAAGGGACTTCCATGCAGCAGGTCCCAGAGCCCAAGTGAGGAACCCTTGTAGTTGGAAGGACTCCGGGTAAATGCGGGAGGTTTCCCACAAAACATTTTTTGCAGGACTGG
Source organism: Aptenodytes forsteri (assembly GCF_000699145.1). Classification (NCBI taxonomy): domain Eukaryota; kingdom Metazoa; phylum Chordata; class Aves; order Sphenisciformes; family Spheniscidae; genus Aptenodytes; species Aptenodytes forsteri. Next base: position 5,167,923 of record NW_008795125.1, on the reverse strand, counting down.
GGCCTACATAAACAACAGAAGAAAATTTTCTGCATTTCTGTCTCATCACAGTGTGTTCCCAGCAATGAATTCAGAGAGTGAACAGATCCAAAGAATGAGGCAAAGTATGCAGTAGATGCTTCTTTGCTGATTGGAGACATGGGAATGGATGTTGATATTTTGGAAACTGTGAAGCATGCTTCCTAACCTAAACTGTTTCCTGATTCTCATGTGACTCAGAGACAAGTAAGCAGATCTTCTCTGCTTGTACTCCAGTGGTATTTAAATTACTGAAACTGCACAGGATGGTTTAAATTAGGTCTGAACAATAGAGCCTATTCAGGCTTTTGGTGAATCCACTAAATCCTTTTTGTCTGGTTATAGGAAGCCTATATTTGTAAATGAATTTATTTTCCTGCCATTTTTATGATGTTAATAACTGAAAATACTTTATAAGAGTGTATTTTACTACAGGATTAATTTGTTTGTTCCATTTACCAACCTTTCATTAAATATTTTTACTAAAATTGATTGCCCTATTATATGTTTGTGCTAATTAAATAAAATCTCAGAATCACCATCTACTAAAGCAGAGGATATACTTTGATGGAACAAAGTCTGCCATGATGCTGGACAGAATGTGGATTCCTGGCTGGGTTTCGTGTACTTCTGTTGCTCTGCAGGCTGCAGTGGGAGTCACTGCCTGTTCTGACTTAGTGGTATGAAAGATAAGAAATGGGAAGACTTCCCTGAACTATAGATTCATTTCCTTACCCAACCTTTCTCCCAACTGAAGTGTAAGAAAGGTGTACCATGTGCTAGAGAAAAACGGGATCCTGTTTTTCAGTATGAGTGTTGTCATGTCAATAAAATCACTGCCAAAGTCTCACTGAAGTAAACTGACCAGTGTGAAAGGCAGTTGGCTATGTGGCCATTTAATACGTGAAATCTTAAAAATCAAGAGTACACAGAGGAATAAAGGGTACTTACACACAGTGGATAATTCCGCATGCAAATTACCAGTTTGTCACTTGACTAATTGCTTTTATGTGCAATTATTTGACTCATTTGGACTGAATTGAAAATGAAATGGTTTCCAAAACAGTCTTTCCCTGATCATTTTGCCCTCTTCCCAAAGATGTGGATAGTTGTGCAGTTGCTGTCCTTTGCCCCAAAGGAGACTCTATTTCTGCTGTTGTTGGTTATATTTGGACAGTGCAGAGCATGGAAGATTTCAGATTTGCACTTGGGACAGCTAGGTGGTATTGCAGGGGAAAAAACCCCTAATTGTCCTCCTTTTAACAAAATCTTTCATTAGAGAAACATATTCTGTCTGTTGTGAGTGCAGGAACATGAAGTGAGAACCCACATGGAGGTTGCAGTGGATATAAAATAGAGTTCCAGAAGATTTGAGAGAACCAACCAAATGTCAAAGGTACTTTATATCACTTCTTATTTCACTGAGTTACAAATATATTTTAAGCCTATAGAACACCCATTGCTCTTTGCCATACTCTCAGTATGGCCCAAAAATCATTACCTACACACCAAGGGGCTCCCAGAAGCCCCTGAGGAGGTTCCAGCTTCTCTTTTACTCTCCCTTCTTTTGCTGCTGCTGCTCTGAGAACACAATCTGCAGGTTTCATCACTCCAATTGCAATGGGAGATTGTTAGCGTTTGGCACTGCTGAAATCAACAGCCTGTTTGAGAAGACCTTGGAGTACTTTGTAGCTGTAGGCAGAAAGCAGCCAGTTCTGCTGCAGAGGCTATAGCATGAGAAGCCCTTGCTCAGAAGCTGGTTGCAGTCAATCCTGGCTACTGCTGCAAAGTCTTACTCTCCCAGCAAAGCCTCCTGCTGGAGACACAGCTTATATTAGCAAAATTTGTTCTTTGATGTACTTTATCACCTCCATAAATACATTTGCTATACTGCTAAAATGGCATGGTTTGGGGAAGAGGGAGAGATAGTTTGTATTTACAGGTGAGTGTTTGCTGGCATGGATGTATTGGGTTGAAATGGTGAATGTCTTTGCACTCCTAAGTGACGGACTTAAGCTGGCAAAAGAACAATGTCACTGTCAGAGAGTGGAAGAGTTTAGTAGCACAGGAGCTTTGATTTCAGGACTGGAAATAAATATACATACATATGTACATACACATATATATGTGTATACACATATATATGTCTTATAATACTGATATGTGTATAAACATTTTATGTTATATATATGTATATGTGTTCTAAACAATATCTAAATCAAAGTCCATCTTTGCTTTCTTGAGACCATCCAGAAATACCAACCTATCATGAAAACAGAGAAATGGAATATAACGATATAAGGTTATATGTGCACATACAGTTTTGCATTGTGTCTAAATCCCGGAGGTGCAGTTAAGCACTCTGGTCATGCTCAACAGGTCATGCAGAAACACAAAACTACTATTTGCAAAAGCAAATGTTGTGTCTAGTCACTGTCCTTGCTAGAAAGGATATATAGCAAGCACGGATCTTTTAAAACAGTTAATTTTTTTCTTAGTCAGAGGTAGCCAAATGGGTCCATTCACATTTAGACACCAAAGAAAGGGGAAAAAAATCAGAAGTTGTCTGGGAAATCTATTTGTAAGTGCTACAGTTGAAGTCTGGCTTGGAGCTTTTGGGACTCTGTCCTTTATTTAGGTTGACTATATACACAGTGTGTCCTTCTGGGATTCTGAATGACTATGAGAAATATGTGATTTCTAATGACCCCTTTATGATCTAAAAGAACACGTCTCCTTACATTTTGACATGAGTGGCTTGTTACTCAGCCCGGGAATGACGGGGATTTTTGCCTTAGAGAGAACTGGGTGAGACTTTAAATACTGCTGCATGGGTAAGGTACTCTTAATTAGTTTCTGTTTGTTGCTTGGCCTGACTGGGAACATTAATAGTTGTGCGGAGCTGCAATGTAACTCAGTGAGACTATAAGCTGTCTTATCTTCCCACCACTGCCAATTCTTTGACACTGACTGACATCCTGAAACAAGGAGCAGAATGGCCAGACAAGAAAGTTGCTTATTGAAACAATGAGTTTCCTGAAATAAACAGAGCAGTTTTGCATCAGCAGGCCTGTTCTGTCCCTGGAACAATGCTGGGCATTTGCATTGGCTAAATGAGGTTAGTGTTTTGCAAAGTCTTCTGGAAGCCTGTGTGTCACTATGGGCACCAGCAGATAAAGCCAACGTGATAAGGACTGAGGTCATGGAGAAGAAAAGGGAAGGAAAGTGAGATCTGAACCAGATATTTAAACTGCTGTGATAGTTAATTAAAATGATGTAATTGCTCCTATATTAATTTCCCTTTCCCTTGCCCTGACATTTACCTCACAGCAACTCTGTGTTATCTAGTGCTTTTACTCATTTTCTCATACCAACAGAATAGCTGCACTAACACCCTGAAGCTATTCTAACTGTCCTCAGAGTGGAGCCAAACATCTTCAGTCTTCAAAATGAAAGCCAAAGGCATGGCAAGAAAAAAGAACAAATTGGGAGAACTTTGTTGGGTTTCCTTCCAAAGACAGTCCCCATATCGAAATTGTTTTGTGCAACACAGTGTGGCAGAGACTAGATAAAGCTTTTTAGTTTTGTTTCATGGTTGAGTTGTTTCTTGCTGACTTCTAAGAGACAACCTTGAGTTACTTTCAAGAAAGAATTAATTCAATTTTGTTTTCTTTATTTGTCAAATAACAATGAAATTTGGTCTCCTTTTTCTTCCATTGTCTTTATTGTTGATGGCTACTGAACATTGGTACATGTGCATGTGAACAAATATATATGTATTTTTTCTTTACAGGTTGGTCACAAATATCCCTGACTAATGGTGCTTGAGCTGAGTCCTTTGGTGGCACAAGCTCCCTGTTCATGCCCTGTTCCCCCTGGCCTGAGCACACGAGCACAGACATGCACATCCTGATGTAAACCGCTGCACTTCTGAACAGTCACATGAGCCAAGGCATTCTTGTTTCATATGTTTTAGAAGAAGAAAGAAGAAAAAGCCCCGTGAGATATCCCCCCAAAGCTCAGAAAGGATTGTTTGCAGGTTTGTATTCTGAACACTTCTAACTTGCTCATGTTCATGACATGAGCAAAGCCATTACCTGAGAGATTTGGTATTTAGGCTCTGGGTTGTATTTTCTAATGAGAAGTGCTTGCTGCATTTGCATCCACTGCTGAAACGTCCCTGGGGTGTCCCATCCTCCACTGTCCTCAAGTGGCAAAGATGGTGGTATCAGGTAACTGCCCTCAGCCCCGAAGACACTCGCTACAGAAGAAGAGCCAGTTGTGATTGTTGGGCAAAGAGAGACCATACAATCTGTCACTGTTTCAGTACTTCCTAGCTGTATCTGTTTGTACAAAGTACTATGTACAAACTGCCATTTGCCTAAAGAATTCAGCACATACAGAGTATAAACAGGGTTTAAACAGTTTGGTGAATCTTGTGCAAATTTCTTTTTTTTTTTTTTAAATGCAACAGCTGGATGTGATATTCTTAGAAAGTGCAACAGCGTCAGGAATTCATTTGCTGTTTTCAAGAGACAATTGGCCTTAATTACCTGATCCAAAGAAATGAAGTTAATGTGGTGCAACAAGGAAATGCCATGCCCCATTAGCAAAAGATGTTTTCAGTTAAACCAGTGTTGTGGTGGCACTGTTGCGGTGTGCTTATGTGAACAAGCCCTACTCTGGAAGAAAAACTTGGTTAAGAAAAAAAGATATCAATCCTGAAATCCTTGCTGGAATAAGTTATGTTACTGCCATCTAAACTGTTCCTAGGGGCAAGATTTATGCAAGTACCTGTGGCTGAGAGGCGGTGTTTAGGTAGCCAGATGGAGTTCAGGTAGTAGTGAGCAACTTTAAGCCCTGATTCTTTATTTCATCATCATTAAGCAGACCATTTAGGCAAATGTTTAGCTTCAGCTACACATGTAAAACTTCTTGAAGTGATTGCAGCATAAAACATAAAGCTATACATAAGCTTTGTTGCAGGCTGGATAAGTATTGTTCAAAGTGTACTTAAATGCCTTTTTATAAATTTGTGAGCAAATCTATACAATGCATACATCTATACTGGTAATTAATATTTTATATATATTATATAGTGTGGATATGATGTCGGTATATTTTTATATAAGTAAATATAAATATTTTTAATATTTATATAAATATTTTAAAATATGGAAAGTTCATGTTTCTTTTATGATGGAAAAGTCAATGAATTATATAAATGAATCATGTTTTGAAAAGCCAGTGAATGATATAAATTAATCCCATTTTATTATCCTTAATCTTTTGCTCTGAACTACAGGAAGCTAATAAACACAAAATAATGGCCAGCATCAGGCTACAGAATTAGAGCAGATGATATGTTCTATTAATTGGGTCTCTTTTCTTCTTATCTAGTTATACAGCACATGTGACTGCAAAATTGATACCTTCCAAACATATTGAAATAGTCTATAAAAATGGAGAACTGTAGGCCAGTCAGCCTCACCTCTTTCCCTTGGAAGGTGATGGAGCAGATTATTCTGGAAACCATTTCTAAACATATGAAGGACAAGAAGATGATTGAGAGTAGTCAGTAAGGGTTTCCAAAGAAGAAATCATGCTTAATCAATCTGACGGCCTTCTGTAATGAGATGACTGTCTCAGTGCATGAGGGGAGAGCACCGGATGTTGTTTAAATTGATGTCATCCAGACTTTTAACTGTCTCCCATAACATCCTCATAGACAAATGGATGAACAGGGTAGATGATAGATAGCTGCATAGTGAGGTCGTTGAAAACTAGCTGAGTTTCCAGGATCAAAAGGTTGTGATCAGCAGCACAAAGTCCAGCTGGAGGCCAGTCACTAGTGATGTACCCCAGAGGTTGGTATTGCCAATATTCTTTACCTTTTTCATTAATGACCTGGATGATAGGACAGCGCACACCCTCAGCAAGTTTGCAGATAACACAAAACTGAGACGAGAGGCTGATACACCAGAGGGTTGTGCTGCCATTTAGAGGGACCTCAGCAGGCTAGAGAAATGGGCTGACAGGAACCCCATGAAGTTCAGCAAAAGCAAATGCCAGGTCCTGCCCCTGGGGAGGAACAACCCTTTCCAGACCAGCTGGAAAGCAGCTTGCAGAAAAGGTCCTGGGGATCCTGGTGGACAACAAGTTGAGCAGCAATGTGTCCTTGTGACAAAGGTGGCCAACAGCCACAGGTAGCCCAGAGGGGTTGTGGATTCTCTATCCTTGGAGCTATTAAAAACCTGACTAGACACAGTCCTGAATAACATCCTCTAGTTGACCCTGCTTTGAGCAGAGGGTTGGACTGGGTGATGTCCAGAGGTGACTTCCAATCTCAAACATTCTGTGATTCTTTAGTATGGGAAGCAAAGCCATGAAGCTGAACCTTGAGAATACACAATATGAGACGCAATGTGCTCCACAATTGTGGTGGAATGGTGAGGACAGGAAACCTCACTTTTCACCTGACCACTGAGAAAATTCCCCTTCAGGGTGTGGATTGAGCAGATTCCCTTGGGCTGTTATCACAGTATTGTACAGGATAGACCTTTATCTCTCTTAAAACATGGGCATTACAGTATTTGTTGCAGTCCAAACCACCTGAACCTGGCCATGTGGTGCAGTGTCTGTATTTGTCCTGAATCTTACTCCCTTTTCTTGCATGAGCTGTATAAAAAGTAGGCATGATCCTTCATTTTCCAGTCTGGTCTTTAAGAAAGAAGGATTTATCATACTACAGTATAAATACACTTTCCTGAGTGTACAGTCTATACACAGAAACTGGTGTTGTAATATTAAAACCACAGTTTACCTTCCCTATAAGGACCTGCTCTGTTCAACTGACTTGTCACACCAGAGTAACATTTACTGTTTGCTTCATTACTTGCCTAATGCATAAGGTCAAGTATAAACCTAAGAAAGTAATAGGTTAAGATCTCTTTTCCAATGAAAGCAATGAATCCTTTCATATTCATTTAAGCGGAGCCAAGATTTTACTCTGTATATGACATAACAGTCTACAGGACCTATAAAAGGATGCTCTCTAACACAGCAGTGATATCAACAGGTCTCCAAGGATTAGAGGAGATACAGAGTCCAATTTTATGCAAACAGTATTCTAGTTTTAGTCCGTGACAGAGCTCTTTCATAACCACAATAACTTGGTCATCTCTTTCCCCCCCCCTTTGCTTATTTTGTGAATGTTTATAGATGTGGGCATTTACACAAAAATATATTTTTTGGCCTATAACAAAGCTGTTTTCAGTTAGTGAAACAGCAAAAACTTACACTTCTGAAAAGGGCACTGTAGTGTCACATTTATTTATTCCCTGGGTAAAGTGTGGCTCCATCACTCTCCTTTTCTGGTGGGTTTTTTTCGGTATCCATTCTGTGAAATATAGTTGGCTGCATGCTGAGTATACACCCATTAATTTAAAATGAAAGTTAATTTATTCAGCTTATTTATAAATCTCTCAGGATCAAAAACTATGGAGAAAAGAATGATTCACCTGATGCTACAGTATTGTATAGCTTTAGGCAAAACAGAGTTTGTAGGATTGCAGTCAGATTTGGAGGGGCTATGCTGTGTCCATAGGTTTTCTTTTTCTCTTTGAGCTTTCCTGCAAGTAAATCTCTGCAGAAGTGAAACACTTTATGTTTACCCCTTTTACATAGGGTCCTTGCCACAATCTCCAGCTTAGCTGTAACTCTAGCTGCTTAGAGGAGCTCTAACTCCTCAAGGGCCTCAGAGGAGTCTTGGGTTTTTGGCTGCCAGCTCTTCCCTGCAGGTTCCTACAGTTTTCTTCCTCCAGACGTGTTTCTTAGGCTATCTCCTTTGACCAATTGCAATTGCTGCAGAAGGTTTAAATTCATTTTAACAGCTGCAGTTCTATTCCCCAGGATTAAATGGGGGCCAACCAATTAATCTTAAGATTGGGAACCATTATCTCAGAACAAAAGCATTTGAGAGAAAATGTGGATCAAAAGAACAAGCAACAAGCACAGCTGGCTCCCCAGGTAGTCACCCAGCTCTGTCCAAACAAGCTACCATGGACAACCAAGTGTTTGCCAGCTCTTGGATCCATGCAATTTCTCATTTCTTACTTCTCTCTGTGATTGGAGTCTTTCATCATTGTGTCCTACTGAGCTGTACTGAGTGAGTCTCAGTTTCCTCTGCTGGGCAGCTAAGCTTTGAGAGATTTGTTACTTGACTTTCCTTTGCATTGGGTATTTACAATAATTTGGTATGCTGACAAATGAGGAAGGTGTCACTTACACTGCCCAGCAGGCCAAGCAGATGGTCATGAGCCAACTCATAAAGATTCACAGCGGGTTTGTGGCATATAGGAAGGAGTCCCTGCGTTGTCCATGGTTCCGTGGCATCCTTCACAATCCTCATCTCACATCACAGAAAGTTAGAATAAATCTATTACAAAATGCTGACTGAGAATGGAATTATCCCATCTGCAAGAGGATTAGACTCGATAGCCTTCTGGGCAGGGCCCATCTTGGTACATTTTAGCTGCATGTAGTACATTAGGTCCTTGACCCCTAGATATTAATGTAATACCAATCAATTAATAATGCCTCAAAGTATGTCTTCTTGGGATCTATGTAGTCCATGGACTTGTTCTCAGTAGAATTCCTCTTGGCAAGTTTATCTTTTTGTACTGCTAACAGCACTAATCGGTCAGTAGTGCTTTTGCTCAGTTTTGCCACTGTGCCCAGCCCGTACCCAGCCCACAGATAACAGCTGTGTCTACATAGACCTGCCTTTCTTTATGTGCTTGTGCTTGTGCTTTGTAATCACGGAAGATCAAACACAGCACAGCTGTAGCCGAAGTCTACTTGTTTTGTTGTGTTCAGATGATCTGGGCAGCGGGTTATTGCTACCTAAGACAGAGCAATCCTTTATAATTTCTGAGATCAGCAGGATTTTACGTAATTCATATATGGGTAAAGGGCTGACTGTATCAAAAAAAGTACAGTTTGCTTTGCTTTGGGAAAGTATTGAATGGCAGGCAAAAAAAACCCTCTTGCACAAATGAATTAAGAGTTTCCGTGATCTTTGTTCTGTGCTCTCAGCTTTGGTGCAGGTTTCGCCTTTACGGGATAGTGTTATCTCGTGTCACTACTCAGTTCCGGCCTGAGCTGGCCCCTGGTGACACAGCAGAGGAGGCAGCCTGATGGGTCGCCAGTGATCCCCCATCTCCGTATCACCTCGCACTCTGTCTCTAGCTTTGTTTATGCCAGTTTAGAGATACCAGCTATATGTTTCCATTCATTACTGCCCCCTCACTTTCGTAACACTGCTGAGCACTTCAATTTCTATCATGCATCCTCTTGAGAGGACAGAAGGGGCTTTTCCCTGGACATGTTTCACTGCATTTTGACAAAGGACTTACAAAATGTAATATCCCAAACAGGAAATACTGGGCATGTGAAAGTAACACACCTTGGCAATACACACACGTCTTTGTGCATAGCTAAAAAAGTTAGAAGTCTTAATAGGGAGAGAGGTTTTCACTGTAAATGTCAGTTCTGTTGCTTAATTTTTGCTTATTTCACTCTGACCCAGGGTTTCTTTGCATGCTGGGATCCTTTGTAGTGCAGTGTTTCAGAAAGAGAGGCTGAAACTCCTCGGTTCCCATTACCAGTTCTGTCCTGACTTTGCTGCAGGTTAACCTAGCAGGTTAACACGGATGATGCCTAACACACTTATGTGACTAGCACACTCAGTTTGTTGTCAGGGCTTTTTTAGACCCCATTGATCAAATGGGTACTCAGCTGGGTTTAGGGTTAGAGTTAGGTTTCCTTTTGGGCTGGAGAACCTAAAGGTCCCTAAACTGGGGACTGTTTAATATGGAACTTGCTTTCCCTAATCATCACATTCCCAATCGTTAAGATAGAGACAGCATTTGTTTGCCATTATATTAGAACTGTAGTGGGACTCAACTAATTATAAAAGGCTTAAAAATTTCTGTGAAGTCCTTGAGAGGTGTCAGACAGCACACGTTACCAAAGAGTTATTTGTGTGCCAAAATCCAAATTCCCCCTGTACTCGGCACTGGTGAGGCCGCACCTCGAATACTGTGTTCAGTTTTGGGCCCCTCACTACAAGAAGGACGTTGACGTGCTGGAGCGTGTCCAGAGAAGGGCAACGAGGCTGGTGAGGGGTCTGGAGCACAAGTCTTCTGAGGAGCGGCTGAGGGAACTGGGGTTGTTTAGCCTGGAGAAAAGGAGGCTGAGGGGAGACCTTATTGCGCTCTACAACTCCCTGAAAGGAGGTTGTAGCGAGGTGGGTGTTGGTCTCTTCTCCCAAGTAACTAGCGATAGGACAAGAGGAAATGGCCTCAAATTGCGCCAGGGGAGGTTTAGATTGGACATGAGGAAAAATTTCTTTACTGAAAGAGTGGTGAAACATTGGAACAGGCTGCCCAGGGAAGTGGTGGAGTCCCCATCCCTGGAGGTATTTAAAAGACGAGTAGATGAGGCACTTAGGGACATGGTTTAGTGGGCGTGGTGGTGTTGGGTTGACGGTTGGACTCGATGATCTTAGAGGCCTTTTCCAACCTTAATGATTCTATGATTCTATGATTCAGGATTGTTATGTTGAAATTAGGAAACTGGTGTTTCTGTTGTTTTCTGGTAACCTCGGGGATTTGTTTGAGAACTGGAAGTATGAGGAAGCCAGCTGCAACCCTTACCAGCCTGAGCTGCTGCAATGCTGATGGAGTACTTAGCCGTTTTAGAGCAATGGGTCTGTGTGAGTTGCCAGAAGCCCTTTTCCAAAGGGAGTCTTACAACTGAACGTGTTAGGTATATACCTCCAGTCATCCCTTAGCCCTCATTTTGTGATCTTAAGAAAGATGCTGTCAAGAATGGTAGAGCATCTGCAGGCTCTCTAGGGATGTTCTTCAAACTGAGGCAACCCTCAATGATCCAACAGCTAGTTTGTTTCTGCTTTGTATGTGTGTGAAGGGCACCTCACCAGCTATAGGAGCAGCCATCTTCTGTTGAAAATATTTGCGCTATGCCACACTTGTAGTTCAACCCTGAGATCCAGTCAGGATGGACAGCAATTTCCCCCAAATGAGAAATGCTGAATGGAGAACTCTGAGGGATCATGTGATTTGGAAAGTTTAAATTTCATCCCCTTTGTGTCAGCATTATCCTTCCCACAAAATGTTCAATTTTGTAAGATTAGGGAGATCATGCATTAAGTATTCAGTCGTGTTCAAATTTTATTTATGTGAGTGGCAGTGGGATCTTCTTACCTGAAGCATGGATAATTGAAGATTTCAGATACAGAAAATCTGCCAAATGAAGATTTTGTGGAGCGTTTACCTGAATTTCATTAGTTTGCTGTGATGTGTTTGATTTCATCAAGCATAGCTGAGATACCTCTTCATAAATGCGTAAATCTGTGTATATCGGTAGATGCCTGGCATGTTGAACAGTTGTTTAATGACAGGGTTTTAAAGACATGAATAAACAGAATTTTTAAACATGTTTGGTTTTCCTTCCACAGTTCCCTAATGACAGTGTTTGCATCGGTTTAACTGGTTCTGAGCATACAGCCTGTGTAAGGTAATACCAGCAAAATACTCCTGTGAGCAGACAGCTGGGGAATGTCCCCACACAGCCAGAGGAGCGGTAAGTTAGTAAAACCCATCTTTTAAAAGTAGCAGAGTTTGCAGGTTGTTTGTGGGATATGTGAACAATGACATACATAAACTGCTTGAAAACAGTGAGTTCAGATATCAGACTGGACTCAGATCTAAGAATTTCTAGTCTGTTGATCCAGCCTTTGAATCTGTTTTGCTTCACTGCTGCTGGGAAGCAGATGTAGAGGGCATGTTTACACTATCAGATAACTTCTCTGCCTAGTTTACACCTGGTCCCCTGCCTAAATGTTAGTTCATTCCCGAGCTTCCTTTTCCGGTCAACCAGTCTTCTCCAAAACAAAATGTAGATTTGTTTCTGGGGAGAGTTTTTCCGGGTGCCCATTTTCAATAGACTCTGGAGGTCACACCTGGGTTCCCTTTGCACTGTGCAAACCTCCAGCACTCCCCACAGGTTTTGTACCTCGATCTACTCCTCTGAGCTCCCATGAGGGCACCCTCACCTTACCGTCCCACACTATTTTAGATACTTTGGGACGATTTCTTCTTCTCCCACTCCATTGTGACTTGATGTCCAAAGCAAATGCGCAGTCAGATGCTGTGCAATGTAGACATAGTCAGTACTGGCTTGATATGCAGAGGTTGCTCTCGGGGATGGGATGTATGTAGAAGTGTAGACACAGCCAATGTTACCTGCCTCCACAAGTGTAATCAGGTGGTGTTTCAATCTTATTCAGACTCACATCACAGCAATGCTGTCCTAAACATCACCCATCTTGGAAAATATGGCAGAAAAGATCCACAGCACCTCCTGGAGAACAGTGTGGATCAACTGGACTGAGTACTGGCAGTGAATTTCAAAGTCTTGGGGCGGCTCTAAGTAAAATTGGCGTGGATTTTATGAATTGCTGGGTTTGTAAACATCATGTTGGACCACTTCTATTTACTCACAATGTGCAGATGTTCTCCTACATACCTGATCTTAGAGGACGCTACTATTTCAACCAGGGGTGGGGACACTACTTCAGACAGGTGCCCACTTTCACTCACAAGTGCCTTCTGTTTGTACTGCAGCAATGACCAGATGCCTCAAATAAACTCAAAGGCCCATTGAGTTGTACAAGGGGCAGCCAGTGGCACCAAACCACAATGCCCCTTTCCAGACAAACTCTCTGTTATAAGAGTGCTATTTTAGAAAAGTGATGATATTTGCTGTAGCCTTTGATTAGAAAAATGCTGTAGGGGAAAAAAAAAAAAAGGCAAAAGGAAATCTATACGTTGCAATTAAAACCTATTTTGCATTTCACCAGTGAACATACTTTTTTTATATCTGGGCCTGTTACAGTGAATACTCAGCTTCTAAAAAGGTGAATTTATTATTCCCATCTTTGGGAGCTAGAAGAGGAATTCTCCTTCCTACAGCATTACCTCAACCCATTGTATCAGCCAAGAGTGTACAGTCAGATACCTCTCTAGAGACTACTTGAATGAAGTGCCAGTTCCGGAAGAATGCAGCTGAAATCCATGCTGACTTGGGCAATAATTCAAGAAATCAGTCTCACTGTGTTTATATCTGCTCCCTTCCTATTAGGCCTTGAAAGTAATGTGTGAAGACTGGCATACAAAATACAAATGGGCCATGGTTTAAAAAACAAATTGCATAATCCTGTGTAAGATTCAAAGCATGCATTTTAACTTTGCAGCGTAGCTCCAACTTAGAACATAATGCCATAGCTCTAATGTCATCATATGCATTGATGATTACTTAGGCAAAAAAGAATTGGAAGAACTGGGGAAGAAAGAAAATATGGTTTAAGCCAGCTCAAATGGAAATTCTTTCAGGTATTGTACTCAGTGTTTTAATGCATCTATAACAAACGGGAAAGTGAGAAGTGTTAAAGTGATGCCTACATAAATAACTAGTTAGAATTTTGTGGGGTGGGGAAGCTGTTACTCAGGCTCTGGAGAAAAATCAGACGTATGCAGTGTCTTGTGTTTTTCTTTGCCCTCTCACTCTTTGCAAGCTTTTTCTTACTGCTTTGTGAGAGCACCCTCCGTTCTTACACTGGCCCTCCTGTCAATGCCACTCTGCTCCCTCGTGTGCTGTCTTGAATGCTGGCATCAAAGTGAGACTTTCTGGAATGACAGTCTTGGTGCTGCCTGGATGAGCAGCACTCAGGATCAACCTTCTGGTCCTGTTTGGTTGTCCTGGAAGCGCACTCCTCTCCGACATGTGATGGGGCGGAGGGGTGAGGGAGGGGGATACAGGAACAGCATGTTGCCACCGATAGCAGACCACCACTCAGCTGAGAAAGAGGTTGTGAACTACTGAGGGTTAGAACTTTCTTAATTGTTCAGTTGCCAGATATTTGCTGTTCCTATTTCAGTTTGTTCAAAAATACAGGGTTTGTGATTTAACTATCCAGAGCATGGAATAGGCGATCAGGTATTGCTGCTATTCATTTCTTCGTTGATTGCTTTATCATACACACAATACAAAGTACAGACATACAGAGGGCAAAATGATGTATGTGTGCATATGCATATATATATGTAGACAGACATAGCTAGCATATATCTATATCTATGTGCATGTATACATAAACACATAAAGGGAGACAGAGACAGAACAAGAAAGAGAAATAAATAAAACCACCATAAACATTCCTTGGTTTAATTCTGCACTTATAACATTTTCCCTTCTTGTTTCATGACTTGAGACTATGATAGAACTTGGGCTGTATCTTTTGGCAGCATTATTCCTAATGAAGGCCAGGCTGAAGAAATACAGTAAAAGATTATTCTGGATAACAGGAAGCAATAATTCACACCAATGTGAAGTTAAAGAAACTTCAGCCAGACTTGCTTCTACAAAATCTTACTCTTTTTTTTTTCTTCCCTGACAATCAGATAGATTTGGCTAGCAAGCCACAAAGTCTTGTAAAATGTTTAGTGCTGTACTTCTGAAAGCAAAAGTGGAAGCGTGACCTTCATGCAAATGTCCTGTAGGTAAAAAGAGGAATGAAGAGCTGTCTCATGGATCCAGTTGTGCCAACACAGTTGATATTTCATGGAAATGTTGGTGTGATTCTATGCAGTGATTTTTCAGGGGATTTCCTTAGTCTTTTTCTACAGGAAATCACATGAACACTCTCCTCAACCTATTAAGAATAAGAAGAAACCTGCATTATTAAGACTGTGAAATCAAAGACTGATAAGAAAAGGACAGAATTTAGGTTGCTGTACATTAATTAAGTTCTGTTGGGCTGAAGTGGGCAATTCTTAATATTTTTTTTTTTACTTTTGGCAAGTCTTTCATGTATCAAAGACACACAGCACTGAGGAGGCCGAAAGGCTTGAGAATTCACCCAATCTGATTAATACTATATCTGAAACAACATCTGGAGAAAAAAAATCAACACAGTTCATTAAAGCATTTGGAAATGGAAAGTCTTGTTGGGGCAGTCAGTTTTCAAAGTAGGCACCATTTCCTAAGTCGGGGTGCAGGAATGATGCACTAAACTTCCCATTCTTTCCAAATTAATTTTGGATTATTCCAGAACATATTTAAAATGAGGAGTAAATTGAAATATTACATATTTATATCTAGGGTTTTTTTACAACACAAAGGTTTTCAGGTGCTTTTTTTTTTTTTGTAGAATCTCTCCCTCACTGCTAGGAAAATGTGGTGGATGGCCAAGCAAGAGGATGGGAATCCTCATGGGGTGAGGAACAAGGAGCTCTTCAGCTTAGGCAGACGGAAGACATGAACTGAGGAGATCTGGAAGGGGCTGTCCTTTTATGCCTCCTTTCAATACAGCCAAGCTCCCTGGAACCACGCAGAGAGAATGTCAATAATGATAAATATGGGAAAGTGGGGAGATAAGGGTGTGGGCTAAATCCTCAGCTTGACCTTCGTGAGGTAAGGATGTCAAGTGCTGCCCTTTTGACAGTAGGTAGAGTTGCATAGTGACCTCATTTTTGTTCCCATGCAAACAGTAAGAAAAAGCAGCTCTCTTGTTTACTTGAGTGTTAGCCTTGTTACCCTTCCCCTTCCCATATGAGCGGATGTCTCCCAGCTCAGGCAAGTCTTCTCCTCCTATGTACAACCCTCGGTGCTTTTACGTCTTCAAGTGCTTTGGCCAGTATGCCAGGCTGCTATCTCCGCATCCTCAGTTACAAGCTTCTGTACACACAGACTCTCTTCATGAAACACAACCATGCTTGAGATAAGCGTGCTCTAAAAGCTCGTCCCTTCCTCTCAGTGCACTGTTGTGTGAGGGGAGATGGGCCCCTTGTAGAGCCTGGATTTTCCTTCCTAATTCCTCCAGTCTGTGGAGGGGAAGGGAGATGGACTGCTATGGAGATATTCCCTTCTGCCAAAAATGATCTGATAGAGTGCATGTATGTTATCTTCTTGTAACCATGGAAACAGACGAAAATTAGTCAGTCAGATACAACCAGACTGCTTTCAGTTTCTGGAAAGCCAAAGGGCTCCCTTTCATCCTTGGTCTGGAATTGACAGTTCTGCAACTGGCATGGGTCAAAGTTATGTTTACTGCATGGAATATTTTTACCGTGATACTAGATCCTAAAGTGCACTTAGCTTCAGGAAAGTTTGCTGCTCTTGACTTTTGAATTTCCTTTCTTTTATTTGTTTGTTACAAACCCCCATATTTAGGCCTCCTCGGTAATGTATTTGCCTTGTTAAAATCACAACCTGTCTATGACATCATTGTAGCACACATCTGGATAGAGCGTTATGAATACACTCCAGGAAGCCTAGAGTGCAATATATGGAAATTGCTTTGTAATTTTTAAATTATATTAGTTTTATATTATTGTAAATAAACAGCATGTGAAATAAGTTATAAACTTTGTGCAAATTGTGCTAGTACCTCCTAAATGTATTCACTTGTAAGTGTATTCACTTGTAAGCATTCAGACCACAAATCAGTCTGTACTTTAAAACTGACAGCATAAGTTCTAACAACTGAAAACTTACATCCGGACAACAAAATATGCTTTATGGTGTATGTACAACTCTGTTTTGGAGTTCTTATCTTGGGATTATGCTGCATAAAAATGTACAGAGAAATCAGTATCCATCACAGCAGGGTTCTGGTTCGTGGTAGAAGGTTGCAAATTCTATAAAATCACTCAGAAAGCCCCAGGCTGGGTGATGTGTCCAAGCAGACACAAGGTTCAAGGAAATTCACTTTTTTCCCTGCAACGATTTCAGAGCTGCAGCTGAGACTCAGCTGTATCATGATCAAACTGAAGCAATTTTCGGTTGCTGTGATTCATGGAAACAAGCCCAGGGCTTCCTACGGGCTCCACCTCGGCCAAGAATCTCCAGAGGGCTGAAGACTGTAGCTATGTCCCGCCTGCTCTGATAGGCCCCTACACAACTTCCAGCTCTATCTCCTCTACTTTGATAATGTGTGGAAAAGATAGAGTGAGACTGTGTATGTAAGCCTCCGCGCTGGTGCCATCATCAATCATTTTTGACTCTGCAGTTCACGACTACGATGAATAATGTCTAGAACTAGGTCTACGCTTGTGCAGATGCCCAAGGTGAAGGACAGCACACCCTGCTTTATTAGTCTGCATATAGCAATCAAAAACCACCAGTATCATGTAATGCAAAGTAATTACTTTCTGGAAGAAGCATTAATGGAAAATATCTGTAGAAGAATCATGAGCTATATGTATATATATATTTTTACACACAAACACACACACAATAGTAGATATGTGTATATATAAATATGAGTGAATATATACACATATATGCATATGTACTTCTATATTTGTATATATGGATATGTGTGTATATGTATATATGTCTAAATACCTTTCTATATTATGTGTGTGTATATATGTGTGTGTGTACGTATACATTTACCACATATCAGGGAAACTACTGCAGACTACTTCTCGGTTACATCTGTTTCCCCTTCAGTCCTCTCAGCCGGTGTGTTTTATCTCAGTGTTCCAAATTTGTGGCACATCAGAAATCTTCCTTACTGTTTACTCAGTCAAAACTCATAATGTAATTGCTGTCAGAGCCTGGCTGCTTGCAAGGAGTAACTTGGAAACTCTTTCCTCATGAATGTGAGTTCAGAAAGTGAACTCTAATGAGCCCTTTTCTCCTCAATTAACTCACCATGGAAAGAAGTCTGGTGCTGGCTGCTTTGCCTGCAGTTCTGCAGCTGGAGATGGGGATGGAGGCTGGAAGATGTGCATGGTATTAGCACAACTGCAGTGCTTGGGAAAGCTCTTTTCTGGGGTAGGCAAATGCTCAGGATGTCTGTGGAAGGTTATCTTCCCTCTGCAGATAGGCATATTCCTTCTTTCAAATAATCTCTCTCCCTTTGATAGTGCCTCTAATTTCTACTGCTTATTTTGGGTGCCCTGCTTCCAACAGAAGGGAGAAAAAAAGACTCAGAGAACATTATTTGGCAAGAAGTATTGCTGTTAGTTATTAAATGAGTGTGTTTGATTTGGCACTAATGGGCCTTGGAGTCTAGGCAAATGTCAGAAGCAAATAAATACTGGATCCTTCTGAAATGCAACAAATTTCTTTATTTTGTTGAATTCTATCTATTCTCAGCATCACAAAAATGGCAAGAAACAGAATCACAGAGCCATAGAATAGTTTGGGTTGGAAGGGACCTTAAAGATCATCTAATTCAACCCCCCTGCCATGGGCAGGGATACCTTCCACTAAATCAGGTTGCTCAAAACCTCATCCAACCTGAACACTTCCAATGATGGGGCATCCACAACTTCTCTGGGCAACCTCTTTCAGTGTCTCACCACCCCCATTGTAAAAAATGTCTTCCTAATATCTAATCTAAATCTACCCTCTTTCAGTTTAAAACTGTTACCCCTTGTCCTATCACTACATTTCCTGATAAAGAGTCCCTCCCCATCTTTCCTGTAGGCCACCTTTAAGCTTAAGCCTGGAAGGCTGCTATATGGTCTCCCCGGAGCTTTCTCTTCTCTAGGCTAAACAACCCCAACTCTCTCAGCCTGTTCTCATATGGGAGGTGCTCCAGCCCCCTGATCATTTTTGTGGCTTTCCTCTGGACCCTCTCAAGCAGGTCCATGTCTTTCCTGTACTGAGGACTCCAGAGCTGGATGCAGTACTCCAGGTGGGGTCTCACCAGAGCAGAGTAGAGGGGCAGAATGCCCTCCCTCGACCTGCGGGCCACGCTTCTTTTGATGCAGCCCAGGATACGCTTGGCCTTCTGGGCTGTGAGCGCACATTGCTGGCTCATGTCCAGCTTTTCACCCACCAGTAGCCCCAAGTCCTTCTCCACAGAGCTGCTCTCAATCCACTCATCGCCCAGCCTGTATCCATGTTTAGGATTGCCCTGACCCAGGTGAAGATCCTCATCCTTAGAAAAGAGGAGACTGTTTGAAAGAAAGACTTAGCAGTTGGTTGGTAATTGATTGATTTTTTTTTTTAACTGTCTAAAGAAATGGACAGACCTGTAAGGTATCATGAGAGCTTTCCTAGTCTCCCTCTTTTCCTTAGTGTCAGGATAGCTAAACCTACATCACTCTTGACAGACGTTGTCCAGTTCTGTGATGAAAGGCTTCAGTTGTGGAGAGTCTACAGTCTCCCCAGGCAGCTTATTCCAGTATTATTCTTACCAACAGAAAGTTTTCTTTAATATTTAGCCTTAATTTCCCACTTTTTTTTTTCTCTGACCACACCAGATACAGATAACAGTTGATTCCCTGCTCATTTTCAATAGCCTTTTATGTATTTATGTCAGCAAGCCATCTGTTTCCTGGAGAAAACATGGTCATCTTTTAAAACACAAAGGCACAATGGTGCAGAACAGCAGTTATTACACTCTGCGGATCTGCAAGAAGCTCTGCAGACTGTCATGAACTGGTCTGCTACTCAGCATGGTTTCACAGGCCAGGTGTGGATCACTTACTACACATGAACCACCTATTGTCCATAGGCCACAATTTGGAAACCACTGATATAAATTACTTTTTCAGTGAGAACTCCTAGGTGGGACAGCCTATTCCAGTAGTGTGTTACTATTGATATTTGAGGTATATGGTACTTCATGTACACTGATCTTTGTTCAGCCACTAGACCTACAGGGGACCTTGCATTCCTCATTCATTTGTTCATTCATTTATTCATCCATCAGCTAACTTTGTGACAATTATTCCTGAAATAGGACTCTTAAATATTGAAAGTTTTTCAGAATTCCCCAGATATCTCAAGACCTCAATACTTTGTGGCTTCTGCCTTTTTAACACCCATCCAACTTGTTTCATGCTTACTGTATAGTGAGTCATTTCTGTAAGAGAAATATGAGCCAAATATGTTTTAACTGAAGGTAGAATAATACTGGCTGAGGTACACTGAAAAATAACATCACATAACATCAAATGAAACAGGAATTTAAATTCATCTGCTTTTCATGCTTGAATGACTTCTGAAATCATTGAAAACTGTGACTTGTTAAAAGGCAAGGGCCATGTGCCATAATGACTCTTGCACACTTGAATTTAACAGTCAGGTTGGAAATCTTTCCTCTTTCCATATTAAATTTTATTAGGAATATTAGAGCTAATAACGCTTAATGCGGGTTTTGCCCCTTGTAGCAAGGATCATTTTCAAATCCAGTTTGACTGTGTAGGGTGCAATATTGTAAAACTGGATAAGGATATAGGTGAAGCTGACTAAACATTGTTACATCATAAATGTTTAACCAGGAAAAAGCCTGATGACTCTGAACAGGGTATCTGGAATCACCATAGAATCAACTATGGAGAGTCTACTATAGATGAACACCAGAAATACATAGTTTAAATCTATTCAGAACACATCCATACAGTGCACTAACTCTCATGGCTAAAGAAATTTCTCTCTTAGGTCAACATGAACAATTTTTTACCTATTTGACAGAGATTTTTGTGTCTAGAGTTAAATCTGTTATTTTAAGGGATATTCAGGGGATTTCCAAGACAGTACTAACACTGTGAGAATGGAAATGTGCTTACTTCAAGGCCTTTTAGTGGTGTGGAAATTTGATGATATATTACTGCAAATATAAGTCTACATTTATGGTCATCACTTACAGTTAATCAAAGGCCTTGTGTTATTTGCTCTGGGTAGGGCTTATGTTAAGGTTGATCCTGTCCAATATATTCAATGAAGATCTGGAAAGGGGATGATGTGACAATTTGTTGATGAGGACAGCTACAATGGGTTACAGAAGTATCTCATGATACTAAATTACTCGATGATGAAATAACAGATGAAATTCCATGTCATATAAAGTGATGCACAAGGGAAAAACAATCTTGTATTTATATATCCAGTGATGAACTTTGAACTTCTATTGCCATGCAAAAATGAGATTCTGGAGTTATCACAACCATACTCAGAGCAGTAGTCAAACCAGAAAATCAAACCTAGGGATTTTTTTAGCATGGATTAAAGAACAAAACAGACATCATTATGCCTCTGTACAAATCCATGACATGCCTTCATCTTGAATACACCGTATAGTTTCTCATTCCTTCACCGTCTCTTATTTCACTAGATAGAAAAGGATAGTAACAGAACTGGAAAAAACGTACAAAAAGGGCATCAGAAATGGTCAAAGATATGGATATTCTGCTCTAGAAGAAACAAATAAACAGACTAAGATTCATCAGCCTTGAAACTCCTCAGAGGAGTCTATAAAACCATGAAACGTGAAGAACGGCAATCCGAAATGATCTCTCGTAACACGATCTGTAGATGGTATCAAATGAAACTTGTAGAAGTCTGGTTCAAAATAAAAAGAAGTGGGTGTTTCTCTAAAGAATGTGATGCTAAGGCTGTGCTGCAGGACACTAATTAGAAAAAGATGATATGGGTTCAAAAGGTGACTGAATAAACTCATGGCAGAAAAATCCACGGCAATCTATTCAGTACAGAGATGCCATCTTTGGCTCAGAAAGTTCATGAGCCATAAATCATTGAAGTCTGGTGAATATTCTGGGGAAATATCATTATATCCTTGCACTGTCCTTACGGTCTGTGCTAGGCATCCACTACTGGCAGCTGATGGAGACACATACTGGGTCTTCATGTCTTAGCTTGGCTGCTCAAATGCCTTAATGATTTATCAAGACCTGCAAGGTGACAGTAAGGATGAGAAGAAGCCAGGAATATCTGTTAACGGCTATGCTAGCAGCTGGCCTTCATCCATGTGTCATTAAGTACCTGTCTCACAGCAGGGTAAGTCACCTTCTGGAAGTGCCTACCTCTTCACTGATTTTGAATCAACCTTGATAATTAGCTTAGACTGGGTGCCTGCAGTTAACAGGAAAAATCCCAGGCCTCGTGAGGAGGTGAAGCCTTCAGGATCTGAGAGCTCTGTATTGAGCAGTGTTAGATTGCAACTTTGTGCTGTTGCCTCAGAGGTTCTAGCAAAATTTGTTTAGGAATGGTAATACTGATTTAAATATGTGTGAATAGCCATATAAGTCAGGTGAAGAGAATCAGCATCAGGTCTCCAGCATTGCTCCTTTCCAATCTGTGTAAACAAACTTGCCTAAATCTCCCTGGACAACAGTTTGTTCTCAGCTTACTCCTTCACCCCTCTACAGCTTTCCTTGCAGTCATCTGGCTGGCAGAAGTCTCCCAATCGCTAGCCCTTGTTCTCGTGGGGG
>NW_008795125.1:5129761-5142021 GCF_000699145.1 Aptenodytes forsteri | reverse complement strand
GGCACTTAGGGACATGGTTTAGTGGGTGTGGTGGTGTTGGGTTGATGGTTGGACTCGATGATCTTAGAGGTCTTTTCCAACCTCAATGATTCTATGATTCTATGATTCTATGATCTTGTTTCAGCCTTCCATAACTCTTCACTCATCTGTTTACCTAGCTTAGTATATTTTGTCACCTTCTGTTCTTTCCGCAGTGCTAATAGTGAGAGCCAAGCTGTGCCTAGTCCCATGGGAGAAATGTTTTTCCTGTCCCGAGAACCTCTCTTGTGAATTCCCATCCCCATTGAGAAAGATCCCTCAAGACCTTCATGGCCAAGTGAAGACCATAGCATCTATCTTCCGAGACCAGGCTGGCCCCAGCCTAGGATTTGAAACCAAATCTCCCACATCTCAGGCAAATACAGGAAACTAAGCTGAAATCTACCTTCTGTTGGGAGCAGCATTTTTCCTAACTGTACTGATCACCCTACCGAGGTAAACGAATCTTTCTGTCATGATCTGGCCAGAGATGTCATTAAAACTGACACATCCTCATGAAAAGTTATGTGACCCACTGTAATCTCTTTATGTTCGCTCTTTGTTTAATACATATTTACATTGTGCCACATCCTACTCATGCAAAAGACAGACATCTGTGCTTCTCCAGTTCTTCCCCTCATTCAGCTTGCTCTTTTAGCCCTACGTTTTACCATCAGGTCTTCAAAAAGTGATTTTAACAAGGCTTTAACATAGGGCACTTATTTTAGTTCCAACATTTGTTGTCTGCAATAACCAGCCAAAAACGTGGTTGAGTCACACTGTGAATACATTTATCCTGTAGTACATATATGACTTTATTCTTTCCTTTTCCACTTCCACCTCATTGGTATATGTGTTCTTTCATTGTATTATATATGAGCTTGAATTTTAAACTCTTTGAAGTAGGGACTGCTTACAATATTTCCCTCTTTTCAGACACAAAGGAACAGTCCTGGGAACCAATAAATAAGACTTTAAAAGTGTAAGTGGTGGTAAGTTGTTCCCTTGAAATGGGAAAGAGGAATGTTGCCCTTCATTGGCAACACTCCTACAGATCGCATTCATTAGATGAGTAAAAAGAAGGCTCCAATATCCAGAGCAGTCTTTTTAGCCGCACGAGAAAGCACTACCTTTATTACACATATCCGCTCAACAGAAGCAATTCACTTAACATGTAAATGGCTTTTTTAAACCAGGAATTCCTTGTTCCTGTGTGGCTGCCTTTTTTCAGCCTGTCTGCTTTTTCTGCTGCCTAACAGCGGCTAATGGAGCTGCAAATTGTTATCAGCTTGATATTACTGTAGAGCCAGCTTACACAAATACCTGATAAGTGCTGTAACACATTTCAGTGGATGAAAATTCATTGTACAGCATTGTTTCCTTTTACTTTAATGTGTTCCAGACCACTTGGACAGCTCACTTAATGAATCCCATTTTGCGGAGGACAGCCACGTTTGAGAGGCTGCCAGCCTGAGATGCTGGTGCCCGCATATTGATGACCCAGGTGAGATCATTTGACAGCCGACAGGGCTGTGCTGACTGTCTTATAATGAAGTGAAAACAGACACTGGAGGGACAATGCTTATAACAGGGACAAGGTGTTTAAGAGTCCTATGTTTTGTCAGGCTCCTGTGCACTGCATGGTGAGCAACAGCATTACAGAAAGTGCTTCTGCAGCAGCTGCAGAGGCTGCTGATCTGCTGTTTGGACCGTTAGCTGCATGTCTTACCCTGCATCAGCATAGTCACATAGCAGCAGCTATCTTCTATTTTATGTGTTGAAGTATTGCATTATATGTACAGAGTTTTCTTCACGTCTCCCAGGTTGGATAGAGGAAGGTTATCTCTGTTTTACTGGTGGGGAGCTTAGATGGAGGCACCTCAACTCTATCCATTCACCTGAAAATCAGGCTTCAAGGCTTAGCTGGTTTTCCAGCCTTTCTACGGAAAGTCACAGACTTTTCTGAGGACTATCCACCCCATGATAACATAGACATCTATTCTTGATGGGATTCATTACCTTCTGGCTGCGCTTCTCTCCCTGTTGATTACAGCTGAAGTCAGTTGGGATGAACACAGCGACACTAACAGGTCTAAGCACTTTCTGAAGGCATTTAGCCATGCAAAGATGCAGACCAGGTACCTAGGAAGGTTTTAAAAGTGTCTTCTGCAAGCCCAGCTCCCAGGAAAACGAGTGCTCCAGCAAGGCCCGGATAAGCTGTGGACTGTCCTGCTCTGGGACGAGTCCAGGATGCCCATCCTCCCTCACCCATGGAAATGGCCTGAGTGACTACAGGAGGCAGCACTGCTCTGCCTGACCTTGTGCCAGCTTGTCCTAACTTCATCAGATGGTCTCTGAGAGAAAGGGGTGAGGGATCTCTCTTGGACAGGAGGAGGCAGGTCCACAAGATTTTTCTCCAATGGTAGGAAGAAATTCTTGGGATTTAGGTAGACATTGCTGAATGATGGGGAATGCAATTCTGAAATTTATGGTAATCTTGAGATGATTTTAGAGTTTCTGAAAAGAGCCAAAAGTTCTGATAACTTGGGGCTTTTGAAAGTAGCCTGGACAAATTGCTGTAAAAATGTAATTTGGGAAACCAGCCAGTATTGGCAGAGAAAAGAAGTCCTGTTTCCAATCCATGTGACTCTAGGATTAATTCTTTTCTGCCAATTCAAATCTTTTTGTAGTTTTAATTGCCTTCGATTACTAACTTCTTGTTCATGCATAATGTGTATGATGGCTCAAGTACTAAACAGTATCAACATTTCACTTCAGATGTGGCTGTTCTCCTGGGGAAGCAATGTGACTCCTGTAGAGCTGTGGGGAAAAAATTTTGAAGACAAGAAAGAAATTTGACACATGACTTACATAGGCTTTCCTCCGTGGCAGGGTGTCTACCTGACCTTTTTGCCTTTGAAACTTTTCCTTCACTGTTGCTAAAATTAGTCTGTAAATAACTAAAATAAATATTCATGAAGGTACTGTTAGAATAATATTATTAGTTTGTTTTCTCTTTTTAGGAACCTTGCAGAGCATCAGATTCTGATGCCATTCCTGGACTACAGGCTCATCCTCTGGACCACCCTTCATTTTTATTTGTACAGCACCTAGCACTAAAAGAACTTACTTTCCCTTTAGCCCTCAAACCAAATAAATACATGTAAACAGTAATAACTGGCCACCAATGCACTTCAAAGTGGACCGCAGAGATCAACAGAGGTCAGATCCTCTTTAACTGCATGGAAACAGCGGCAATACCCTTGAAAATTAGTAATGGAGGAAAGTGATAGATATTTATTCCTGAGAACCAACTGTCTGTTTCCAGAGTAGAAATCAACTCATACTTTGTAAGAGAAATACACCACCTCTCTAAATTTAGATTTAAAAGTGGCAGCCTCTCTACTCATGAAAGTGTGCATTCATTGCTAAGGTACACAGTGGCCATCTGAAAATCTTCATGTCATTAAGCTGGTACTTAATTTACCTCTCTCTTGTAGGTCACTTGGAATTAACATTCAGTAAATTGTTTTTAAGGGAGAGGTGGTAGGGACAAACTGAGGATCTCAGTTCAGTAAACTCTGCTTGTCCCTTGCCTGAATAAATTAGGACTATTAAAAAAAGCCAGTGTCCTGTAATGGTGGATGTGTAATAAAAATAATAAATAGTATCTAACAATTTAAACATTTCACTCATCTGTTCTTCTAGCAACATCAATATGTTATTTATTTGCTGAGATTTGACTCAAACTGTTTTTTTAATGACCCTTGACAAACGTGCCCTATAGATGGAAGCACCCAGGACCTCAAGGGAGAGGGACAGGAGTGACCTCACCACAATTTGTAAGTGCTGACACTAGGTAGAAAAACCCACTTGATTATGTGTTGCTCGGTCTGTTAGATAAAATTATAATGAGATAGGAAGTTTGGGCTAGAAAGTTCAAAACTGCTCTAGACATGTTTAACAGTGTGGGTGTTTAGTCAGTGGAGTCAGTGAAATCGGGGATTTTTTAAGATCAGAGGAGTTGTTTTTCTAAAAGGATTTCTCAGGTTAACAGATTATGAAGGAACAGATCAGATCAAGTGGTCAGAGTGGTCCCTAAAATCTACACTCATACTTTCAAAGCAGGCAAATTTCCAAGTAGAAAATGTGTGATTTTTCTGCGTGGTGCCTATAACACTCCTCTGGGGTGTGTTTATAGTCAGTGGAGGAAAACAGAATTTTTAGGGCAAACCCCATTTTTTCCCTAAGTAGCTATTGAAAACAGGCCAGCTGACTCTCTGCGGTGCCTTGTCGCTCCCCATTGCTATTGACAGGGTTCAGATGAGCAGCTCATCCCACCCATGACTTCTCAGGAGTGCAGAGAGCTGTGAGCAGCAAGCAAAGCTGGGGAGACATACCTGTGCAGATGTTCTGGCAGGACAAGGCTCTCACTAGTCTTCTCTGGCCACGTTTCAAAAAGTTTGACCCTCTCTTGCCTTTGTCAGGGTGAGCCACCCCCTCAGAGAACCCATCTGGGGCAAGGGACTGCTTTCTCGGTGGGCAGTGCTCCGCTGTGGTAGCTCGGGTGCCAGGGACTGAAGCCCTGAGCTGCAGATGTGAAATCCTCGGGACAATTCCCAGCTCAAGGCCCTCTCAGACGTCAACAACCTGGTGAAAAAACTCCTGCCAAGCAGCAGAGGGGAGACAAGATCCTCTGCAGAGAGCAGGAGACAGGACGTGCAGCTGGGCACATCTCCTTGCAGGAATGACTTGACCCAGAGGAAGGATATTGGAGGTGGAGGGATAAAGTGTTTATCTGGAAGGGCGGCTTGCCTGCCAGTGAGCATGAGCAGCACTGGTAGGGCTTTTGACACCAAGTTTTGTAGAAAAGCAACACTAATAATATTTAGTACACTTTGGTATTTCAGAAAATCACACTGCTGCTAAATAAAAAGGAACCAGCTGGACAAGCCAGTCAAGCTTGGGTATATCTGCTGGGGTATTTCCTGGGATGCTTTTTCAAAAGTGTTTAAAATGTCAAAACATGTCTCAGGCTGCTGGGACACAATTGCCTATACTGGTAACCTGTTAGCCTGGCTGATGTTGCACTGGGACAATTCACACTCTCAGGTAGTTCCCAGGAGTGTCTTTGAGTTAGCATAGGCAGAGGACAATTCTCATCCCTGTTTTGGGCGTGACAACTCTGTTTTGGAGGGTAAGAGCGTGTGGTGGGTAAGGTGGAATCTGACTGGCTGATCTCAGCATCAGAGAGAGATTGCTGCTCAGTGTACAAGTACGGATGTAACCTGAAAGCCTCTGTTGTCAGGAATGCATTTTTCTAGTCCCTTGAAAATACTTCTGGGTGAAAACCTTGCAGATGTCCATCACCATGAATCTGCAGATTCTGGGAGGTTGATTTTAATGTGTAGCATAAATAGCCTGTTCAACAGTGTTGGCTAGAATTTGTGATGCCTTGGATGGTTTTTCAGCCTTTTGCTCCCTGAAAGTCTGCTCACCAAAAGGGACCTGTTTGATCAGCTTCTAAAGATGCCTTTACCTTCTCTGCAGGGACATCCCAGCACATGTGCCCTGCATGGACACTCAGAGCCAGGCGACACGAAGAGGAATGGTACAAAAATGAACTTAGCACTGTTTCATTTCCTTTCTTTGTTAACTTTTCACTGTACTCTTCTTCTCACATATCCTCTCTCCCTCATGTTCACTGACCACGATTGGAGAAGATTTGTGGGAAGAAATGCCCTTCTTTCACATATTAGGAAAATCCATTCTTGCTGTCCCACCTATGTACATGTACATTACATACATCATACAGGTTGTATGAAAACACCGGACAGGTATCAAGTTTTGCAGTGTTTTAAAGTGGGCTAACTAGAAGTGCAGCTGTTTTTGAATTAATTCATGATGTATTTCACAGTGGTTGCAATTAAATTTGAATGAAGCAGTTAATAAATCAACATTTTTTACTTCTTTTTCTAATTGTAATTATTGGCCAAGTTAATCTATTGTAAATTCTTCTAGAATTAGGCATGGGACATGGCCAAATATGCACCATCTGCAAGAAAATGGGTCAGTGTCATGGCTTTTGTTAAATGTTTCGTATTGTAAGGCTGACTAACACGCACAATTTAGCAACAGTATCCACCAAGCACGATTTGAACAGGAACTCTTGCAATCCAGAAGCGAAGATGGCAGCATTTCGTTTGAAGACTCTTTTGTATGCTAATAAGCTTCCATTTCCATCTCTCCCAAACTGGAACAGAACCAGGGAGGAGCTCATTCTTTATTGGAGAGCCTGTTAACCAGATGTAAGCCATGACCTTAAAGTGTACACCTTCCCACTATACCCTGCTGCTGACATCTGAGCCCATATCAAAGCTGCATCTTAATCTTTGTAGCTGGTAGCTAATTCATCTCATCTAGTGTGTACCATACTTACACATGCCAGGACTTGACTTTTAGTTGTATTTTCAGAAACACCAGGGCTGCAAATCCGTATCTGAAATCAGCATGTTGACATTCGAAATATGACATTATGACACGCATATTGATCTATTCAAAATTTGCCCAAACTCAAAAGATTGTTATTTTCCAGGTCCCTGAACATATGCACTTGATAAACATACTTTTTGTGTATATATACACACATATGAAAATGTGCGTATGTATAACTAGTACAGATGTTGCTGGAGTAACTGTTGAGCAAGTTATATAACAGAAGGTACTCTCTATACTGTCTTGAAGGAGAGAAGTGATTTCTGTTCACTCCAAATCAGAAGAAATTGATGTGATTTCTGTATTTCTGGAATTGGTGCTTCAGAGTCTCTTATGTAACAGTAGATTAGATAACTAAAATAATTACAAAGCAGGCTTATGTATGTAGAAATCAACATGCAAAATTAACATTGTTAATACTAGAATCAAATAAATACTATTACAAAGCTCGATCTTGTCAGCAATTTTTTTATCATTTTCCTGGTCACAGCATCCTTGACTTGCCAAGTAAGATGACTAAAACTTTCCTTGAACATACCCATTGATAACACAGATTTTCATTTATGAATTTGTGTAGAACTAGGATGGATAGGACCATTATAACCCACAGAACTTTGGAGACATCTTATTTCATTGGCAAAATGTAAATTAATTTGCCAACACCATCACCTTGAACGTCTCACATGCCTTGCCACAATCCTTAGGGTGAGAAGGATCCTGTCTCACAAAGTGCCTTATTGAAATATCCTCATCATCCACTGTACACACATGTCAGTCTAACATAATAAGTTGCTGCCCTATCCCTTCTGTCTCAGTAAGAAATTGTTACACAAATTTTCTGACTTCCATTTTTGTCCTCTGTCTCAGGATCGTACTTCTCTCTGTTCATGTTACTACAGTTTGCTACAGAGATTGATGTGGTAAAGTAGTTGTGGAGAGTAATCACAGGAACCTGAAAATGGACTGGTTAGGGCTAATTAGGAAAGTCATATCTGATACATATACAGAAAGGACCAACCTCAGTGTATCAGGATGTTGTTCAACAAGACTTTCCGTTTCTTGCAGATTGTGATGCTGCCATGATGCTATTTGGGCACTGAAGCAAAGTGAAATATCAGCCATCAGGTACAATGGGAAGAGAATAATGAGCAAATAGCTTAACTTTTAAGATTTTTGCCATTTTTTTATATAATCTGTATTTTTTTTTAATCTTATTGGTTAAATACCTATAAAGGCTTCCAAGTAGGAAATTATTAAAATGTTTCTTACCTTAAATGGTATTAATAACAATAACAATGGTTGCCTATACAAACTTCCCAGTTTTCAGTGTTCCACAGTCATTGCCTACATGGCTTTCACAATATACTGCATCTTTGTTTTTCCTTTTAAGGGGCAGATTTATGAGCAAAGATTATTCAAATTTAACACACATTGCTTGAACAAATGTCTGCTAAAGGAGTTTTGATAATAGATTATATGTTGGCAAGGACATATCCTCAAAGACAAAAAAAAAAGAGATGCTTCATAGCAGTACAATTAGGAATAAAAGAGATTAAATAAAACAAAGGAAAATGGAAACTGCATAAAAGAGAGCACTACTTCCATCAGGAAGTCATCATAAGAAAGTGCACTGTGCAGTCATCAGAAGGAAATGATGGAAACTGCATTGATTCAGTCTTTTACAGCTACAAGAAAGAAAGCAATTGAGAATTTACTGCAGAGAGTCACCTTTTTTTGGTGGGAGGTGACTAAGGTTATATTTCTTTCTCTGATTCCTAAGACCCTATTAGGAAATGGTTTGCTTTTCCATGTACATACATGTTTAATCTGATTCTACAGTCCTTGTAAAAGCAGATAGATGAGAAATAACTTCAGTACTGGGAACACAGAATTACATCCATACTCACGTACATGGTAGTGTGTTTGTTTTTTCAGAATGCACAGAAAATATGTAAATGTATAAAGTGGCTGTTGTTTTCTGCACTGCTGTTCAGTAAAAGAATTTGTCACTTATTTCACGTGAAAGAGAAAAGAATGGGAAACACATGGATAATTGTAGTGGAGTAAAGAGTTTCAGCTAAGAATGATTGACAATTACCCACCAAAGATTTTTTTTCTAAGAAAATTTATCTTCAGCTTTGTGTTTTTCCAACCATGGAAATATGATACATTGGGGAAAAAAGATTTTTACTAAAAGCTATTGTTTTCCTTTTCTTGACTTACAATAGAATTTTCTGACATAAATACTTTGATCTTTTTTAGTAATTTTCTATGGATAAAGAAAGCACATACCAGCAGTAGTTCAGAAACAATGGCTAGAGTGAAAAGAGGCAGTAAGTTGTAGAAATAGGAAAACTCCCTCCATTCAATCAAAATAAACCACTTGGCACAAAACAATAACAGCTGAGGTTGTGCTGAATTCCTTCAGGAGTAAGAGTGCCATGTTAGAAAAGTAGGTTTCCTCCTGCATAAAATGTAGATAGTTACATTTGAGCAATTATCAAAGCATCCTTTAATGTTTCTTGAACACTATTTGATGTAGTTAATGGACTTAGTAGCAGTTCAGGTCATCTACAACTGGCCAGAGGGAGCACAGCTGTTCCTAGCCCACAACTCAGATGAATGTGTCTACGCAATGGCAATGGGCAAAAGCTGAATTACAGGAGATTCTGTTATATATAAGAAAATATTTTCTACTGTGAGTGTGGTTCAACACTGAAGCAGAGAGGCTGTGGAGTCTCTGTCCTGGGAGATATTCAAAACCAGATGGGACGTGGCCCTGAGCACCTTGCTGTAGCCAACCCTGCTTTGAGCAGGAGCTTGGACTGGATGATCTCCAGAGCTGCTTCCAGTCTCATCAGCTCTGTGATTCTGGGAAATACAACAGAGTTCTGCTTTCTGCTCTGTCCACAGCTTGTGTGTTATACTGGTTTTGGCTGGGATAGAGTTAATTTTCTTCATAGTAGCTAGTATGGGGCTATGTTTTGGATTTGTGCTGGAAACAGCGTTGATGACACAGGGATGTTTTAGTTATTGCTGAGCAGTGCTTACACAGAGTCAAGGCCTTTTCTGCTTCTCACACCGCCCTACCAGCGAGTAGGCTGGGGATGCACAAGAAGCTGGGAGGGGACACAGCCGGGACAGCTGACCCCAACTGACCAAAGGGATATTCCATAACATATGATGGCATGCTCAGCAATAAAAGCTGCAGGGGAGAAGGAGGAAGGAAGGATGTTCGGAGTTATGACATTTGTGTTCCCTAGTAACTGTTAAGAGTGATGAAGCCCTGCTTTCCTGGAGATAGCTAAACATTTGCTTACCAATGGGAAGTACTGGATTAATTCCTTGTTTTGCTTTCCTTGCATGTGCAGCTTTTGCTTTACCTATTAAACTGTCTTTATCTCAACCCACGAGTTTTCTCACTTTTACCCTTCCGATTCTCCCCCATCCCACGGGACAGCTGACCCCAACTGACCAAAGGGATATTCCATAACATATGATGGCATGCTCAGCAATAAAAGCTGCAGGGGAGAAGGAGGAAGGAAGGATGTTCGGAGTTATGACATTTGTGTTCCCTAGTAACTGTTAAGAGTGATGAAGCCCTGCTTTCCTGGAGATAGCTAAACATTTGCTTACCAATGGGAAGTACTGGATTAATTCCTTGTTTTGCTTTCCTTGCATGTGCAGCTTTTGCTTTACCTATTAAACTGTCTTTATCTCAACCCACGAGTTTTCTCACTTTTACCCTTCCGATTCTCTCCCCCATCCCACTGGGGCGGGGAGTGAGCGAGCGGCTGCGTCATGCTTAGCTGATGGCTGGGGTTAAACCACAACAATAGTCAAGCTAGTAGGACTTGATGCTGAATTTATTGCTTTAAAATCTTTCCTTAATTTTTCTTTTTTTTTTAGTGTGGAGTGGGTTAACTAACACGAACTGTGTTTAAAATTTAATTATTTCCCTGAAAAAATGGGTTCAGGGCTTCAGTAGGGGAAGAGTAACTAATTCAGTTGTAGGTTCTCAGAGAATCCTAAAATCATATGTTTATATTTAAATAAAAGTCTAATCAAAAGCCCAAGAAGCCAATAAGTACTCTTACATTAGTTTCACTTGGCTTTGGTCATGCTTTATATAGAGAAATCAAAATTATAGGATCTTTTTTCCAAAGCTTCCACATTTTTTGTTGGGGACAGTAATTATGTTCTCAGCATGACAGTTAAGATAACGCACGAATACATCAATGCTGCCAAACACTAAATGAAATACACTTGTATTTACTATTGTACCCACACTGAAGGAATGGAGATGTGAGTAAAAAGCAGAGAGTGTCATGGCATTGCATGACATAGCATCAGCTGGAGGCTGTGCTTTCTTTTCACTCCTAAGTTCTTTGATGTCCCAAGAGAGGCTGAGCAAAGTTGCAGATTGTGATGGGAAAACGAACAAACTGCTGATGTGGCTGCTTTTCCTGCAGAGGTCCAAGATCACTGAGTTTGATGCTCAGCTAGCGTCAGCTCAGCTGCTTGCACATCGAGTTTCAGGCACCACAAGATATTGGGCCCAAAGTCTTCCACTTCTGAAAGCATGCATACCCAAAGTGCTTGGCTAAGATGCACAGGCCTATTGTTTTACAGCTGTGTTATTAAAAATAAATCAGCTGCTGTGTAAGCAGTGCTTTTACTTTATAGAATTTTGTTGGTAGTTCATTAAAAAACAATGGTTGCTATTTTCTCATCTTGGACTAAAACATCTCATCAATTTATGGCGATTTTGGTGTTGGCCACAAGGAATATGTCATCAGGAGGAGCAGAATTCACAGTTCTGCAATCTTACTTATTCCTGATGAAAGCAGCTTTTCAGAGGATTTGAATGTATCCCAAAAATATTTATGGATGTACCAATGAGACATATTCCTGGCTAGACATCTGCATTAGTGTTTTTACTGTGTGTCTGTTAACTTTGAAGGGAAGAAGTTAGCAAACGTGCTATGCTCTCTTCTAAAAACAGTGGTGTAGCACAGCTCTGCAAGCCCCTGGAGGAAGATATAAAAGTATGTGCTAAAGGAGACCTTTAAAAGGCAAGACAGTGAAAGTCTTGCAAAGCTCCACTGTAAGGCATTTTTTCTCATTCTAACATACTGTTTCCTTCATGGTGATTTTCTGAAAGACTACCCATTCAGCTTAGAGAAAGTGAACCCCATGAAGTCTGAAGCACCAACTTCATGTTGATAATACAAAACAGGGTAATGTTTGGTTGCAGATTCATCTCACCTAGTTGTATGCATTTAGAGGAGTGAGCGTTCATGTCAGAAATCTTCCTTTGCTGATGGTTCACAGAGACATGTAGGTCTAGAAGCTGATTTACTCCTTAGATGGCCTCCAACATGTCTCTAACATAATATTCCTCCCTCTAGCTATCCTTTATCCTGGGATTTTGGATTCAAAACTCTATTGTGTCTTTGGACCAAGAGAAACTCTGATTAACTCAGAGTTTTTGAATTGAATTTTGTCAGTTCCTCCTTTCCTGAGTTGGACACATAAGGAAGTGAATCCGGTGGTACTGCTCCATTCCAGAATAAGGTGTGTTATATTTGTATTTTTGTTGAGGGTAGGAAGGCTCTGCAGAGGGACCTGGACAGGCTGGATCGATGGGCCCAGGCCAACTGTATGAGGTTCAACAAGGCCAAGTGCCGGGTCCTGCACTTCGGCCACAACAACCCCATGCAGCACTACAGGCTTGGGGAAGAGTG
>NW_008795125.1:5121873-5129066 GCF_000699145.1 Aptenodytes forsteri | reverse complement strand
CCTCATTGCTCTCTACAACTACCTGAAAGGAGGTTGTAGTGAGGTGGGTGTCGGTCTCTTCTCCCAAGTAACTAGCGATAGGATGAGAGGAAATGGCCTCAAGTTGCGCCAGGGGAGGTTTAGATTGGACGTGAGGAAAAATTTCTTTACTGAAAGAGTGGTTAAACATTGGAACAGTCTGCCCAGGGAAGTGGTGGAGTCCCCATCCCTGGAGGTATTTAAAAGACGTGTAGATGAGGCACTTAGGGACATGGTTTAGTGGGCATGGTGGTGTTGGGTTGATGGTTGGACTCGATGATCTTAGAGGTCTTTTCCAAGCTTAATGAGTCCATAATTCTATTTTTATATTGTAATGGAAACAAAGTTTTGCTGGCCTGGATTTCTGCATGGTTTATGTTCTTTTGAAATGCAGATTTTAAGATCCCATACACTGGTATATAAACTACTGCGCCAGAGGTTTAATTTTCTTTTTCTTCATAATCTCTGTAGAAACAAAGAAATCAGAGATTAAAAAAATTCTCTTAGGTTATTTGTCCAGCTCCCACTCTGATTTAATGCCAGTTCATTTATTCCCTACCTCATTGTTCACTCTTGCTCTAAATGACTTGTAATAAACCTTTCACCAGTTTATCTGGGAGGCTGCTCCTCATTGCTAGCTTGCAGAGACTACGCATATTTATACCCATGGACTCTTAAAGAATTATTCTGTTCCTGCCTTTGTTTTTAAAATAGAATAGGTCAAAGCCTTAGATTTCTTTTAAGGTGATATAGTATCTTTTGGAGGGGTGTGTTAAAAATGGCCCCATTTTGTGGGTTTGATTTTTTTTTCTTTTTCAACCCTAGCAAAGAACTACAGGCATTTTCCATTTACCACCTCATCATGCCTGTAGGGTTGCTGCAGCCTTACCCTGTTGTTTATGGTCTCATCTGTCGATTCAGACTTCTCTCCCTAGAAGGCAGATTTCACAGTTCTCCCACTATGACTGTCTCAAGTCAACAGCACCCTTGATAGCCTCTGGGCTCATCCAGGATGTGTAACTGGTTTACTTAAATGTTGTTCTTCCTTTCAGCCATACAAACTTGTAGTGGACCTGCAGGCAGACGCATCAAGAATTTCTCCTCTGGGAGATGGGACTCTGGTCCCAGCTACCCAAGTTAATTGTGTATTTTGTCCTATGACTGTTCACTGTCAAATGTGTTAGCAGTTTTGGCAGCAGCATCATGCCTGGGAGAACCATGGCCTCCCTCTTCCAAGTGAACATTCTCATCATAGGTCCACATGGTGTGAAACCTCCCACTTCCTTTCCCTGGATCTTCTAAATGTTTCATTTGTCTCAAAAGTGACATTGCTTTGGTGGGAAAGGTGAACATTACCTCTGTAAACATGGTTGACATAGATCTGAATACCCTGAGCACAGCCTGGCTCCACTAGCTGAACACATGAACTACATGTGTATGTATATATACACACATGTTTAGAGATTTAGGACTCTAAATCCAATTTTATGTAGGCATCAAACTCAGACTAAAACATGATCAGTCTGGGACAGAAAATAAATTTCCGAGGCTCTCCTCTGTATCCCACTGGTATAAGCTCTGTTAAAATGGCAGCTGTGGTGAGTCCCAGTCTTATATACCTACTTCTCCTAGTACACCTTGTGGAAATCTAGACTGTGACTATACAGTTAAGCGGGCACAAGCTAGAACCATGTGTGTACCAAAAACCAAGTGCCATGCTTTTACCTACTGGTCCTGTAAGGCCTTCTTACAGAAGCACTGTGCCAATGATGTTCATATTGGAGCCAAAACTGAGGTCCTTGCCTATGTTGTATAAGTTCTCGTATATGATGACAAGAACTTTTAAGTAGGAGCAGATTTGTCTGAAGCTGGCCTTATTGAAACATAAGAAGATACATGGTTGGTACAGTGGTCACAGCCATACATGTATCTATCTGCCCCATCTACACTATAGGTGGGCGTGTGCTTAACCCAGACTATAGTATTAAGCTTTCTCCTCTGTGGTGCTTTTGAAAGAGTTTATCTAAAGGTGCTGTCTCTCTGTGGGACTGCATCCAACCAGTCTGAGCACCAGTCTACTTTGGGTGGAAAGCAGCCTTTCACAAAAGATACCTACCTGTAGCCCCTGATGTCTAACTCAACATTATTGAATTCTTGCAGTTAGGTTGAGAGTCAAGCATAGCAATATTAAGAGTCACTACACCCAAGTGTCCTTTCAGTCTGGCCCTGAGTGTTATGTGATGTGACCAAGGAAATGTGCAGCAGAACAAGAACCAGGTTCCACTCCACAGCATTACAAACTGCTGTCGTAACCACTGGAGCATCCTTTTTCCTTACACCAGAACTATGTATAAAAGACAAGCGGTCTATTGGATATGGTGCCTGACCACTTACTCACTCTCTTGGTACTGATTCTACATTCATCCTGAATCAAAGGCAGCCTCTTTCATATTTTGATATAGAGAGTTTTAAAGTCCTGGGAATGGAGAAACTCAGCATTGAATTGTAATGCCTGGTTGACATCTGTTTTCCTCAACACTTGGCACTAGAATGGTTAAGTTAAAAACAAATCATGTTTACAGTGAACTGAGTGGCACTCACACTCCAGCTCACAGCAATCTCTTCTGGTATTTTGAATTTATTACGTGAAATTAAATTAATTTTCATCCAACAGAGGCTAAAGCTATTACAACACTCTTTTTTAATATTTAATTTACTCTAGGAGCTTTCCAGAGCTCTATCTCTAAGTTTGTTTTTTTTAGTGAAGAGTTTGGATTCCTTGCCATTATCATAATTTTAGATTGGAGTCAGGGATAAAATGCTGGACAGCTCATCAAATGATTTGTTCCAAAAATAATGCCTGTATCTGTGATGAGTATAATAAAGTATGTGTGCGTAATTACAAAACGTATAATATGTTTTCCTCCACCTCTTGCTTTGGCTATGTGTTATCATAACCTCTGTCAGCCTATTCACAGCAAACAAATCCTACCATTGAAATACTGAAATTAAAGTTGTTACTCTTTTTTTTACAGGGGTGGATTAAATGGAAATATCAGTGTCTCACCATCCTGCTTCAGATAAAATCTAATCTTTCTTCAGAAAAAAAGGATGGATTTTGAGGGGTACAGCACAGAATGAATCAATTCCCTGATTTTTTTTCCTAATTTACTTATCTTTATGCTAAATAGAATATGGAAAACATGGTGTTGACTGTGAGTAGTTGACTGCATAGCGACTGTAAGCAGAATTTTTATTATACACAGAGGCAAAGGGTTACAGTCAGCAAATGTATCAGATTAAAACCAACACTACAGTTTTTGAAATGTTCCTAGGGTGTCAAAATACATTGGCTTCTGGGTGTCCAACCTGATATGTCCTTAGAATGACCTGATTTTCTGAAAATAAAATCTCTGTCATATCACTAGTCACTTTTGAAACTTTGGAACAAATAGTTAAGGTATTTTGGCTTGATATCAAAATGTGCAGTTCTCATGGAAAGTATTACATACTCCGGCGTTATATGGTGGGTGTGTTAAGTTTTCCATCTGATCCAGCAGGAGCCTTGCCTTTTTAAAACTTTATGCTCTCAGCTCAAGGGATTTTATGTCATGGAAAACTTTAATGATGGAATGAATGAAGTATTTTACCCTAATATGGCTTTAATTTTCATTGCTTGCCATCTTCTGGGCCTTCACGACATTTTCTGCAACAAGTATTCAGAAGTTGCACAGGAGCTTGAATATGCAAACACATCTCCCAAATTCATGTCCTTTTGCACCTCACTTCCTGGTTCTCTTTCTCGTAGTTATATACCAGCCTGGGAGGAGAGAAAAAACTGGTTCCTTAGAAGCCCTATATAAAGAAAAAGCACCCCAGCATAACTGAGGTGGATGTAGAGTCCATTGCTAAACACAGACACCCCACATGGCTTAGGCAGGGTGATCCTCAAAGTCCAAATCAAGCTACACTATTCTTCTGAGCACCTCTCTGAATGGGATGCAGACATCACTACTGAGTTCAACTTGAATGGGAAGGTAAGACAGAGAGTGGACGAAGTTATAAGACAATAAAAATATCATCCATTGCATAGGAATTCACAGTGGATTTTTCAGAGCTTAAAGTTTGGATTAGTGGTGATTAAAGTTTTTTTTAAGAATTATTTTATGAGTGCTTTATGGGGCTAGAGGTAGAGATGCTCTCTCATTTTGTAATCAACATCCATGTCACCAAGAGACAACTCACAACAGCATGCGCAATGCAATTCTATTCCATAGTTTATATGTGGTGAAAAATTCACCTTTTAAATTCCAAGTGCTGAGCTGTCTGAAGTGGGTGAATTTTCATACTGAATGGAAATGGATGCTGACTGACATTTTGCAGCACTTGCATTTTGCATTGCTCAGTGCTTCCAAAAACTCCTTGTTTTTATTCCTATTATGACTGCTATCAAGAAGCTTAGAAATTCCACTGCATGTTTTAGAGATGCTAAATATTCCTTACTGCCTTGACAGTTCTTAGAGGAAAATGGGTACACTTTTTGTTTAATCTAAACAAACGTGTGAAATTAATTCTGACCACATCAGAATTTTTTTTTGAGAAATCCCTGTGATGGAGCTTGGCTAATGCCTTGTTTCTTTTTTGGCATCTTCTTGTTCAACTTCTACAGATTATTGCAGTTCCTATAACACAAGGGCTGTTTTATGGGGAAACTGTGTGATGCAACATGCCTGGTGCCTCTGCATATGGTAGATTTTTTTTCCAGGGGACAAGCTCAGTCTTCAAGCATGAGAAACTCTGTGAAAGATGCCAAAAATCGTCTCTGACCAACACTTTTTTATATTTTATGAGTCTCATTAGTCTTAGTTTGGCCATCCACTTATGCATTAACATATGGTATCAATAAATACTACAAGTGTTCACAGTTCATGCCATCCTGTGAAGCACACACAATGGGATGTGAATTACTCTGAGATAAAACTACAGGAATTATCTTTATAGGGAACCAGAATCATCATCATTTGGCCAACTGCTGACAGTTTTCAACTCTAAATGAGTTTTGGCTGGGTTCAGTGCTATTCAGTTGGCGACAAGGCCATGTATCCAAGCACATCGCTTTTTGGTTTGGCTTGCAGCAGTTAAAGGCACTTTAGTCCTAGTCAGCCTGCTACTATTTCATGACTGTATACGACTCTGCCTAAAAGTAAGCTGTTAATTTTTACTTTCATATAAAACATTTAAATCACAGTGCTGGAGCACTGTTTCATCTCAGGACACTGCTGATACCACATGTGGATGTTACCTCACTAATACAGTTCTTAGCTAGGTTGGTACTGTCAGAAAGACAGCCCTGATCTAGCAAGGTCTTTTGGGAGTTGAGGTCTGTTGGAGATGGGCAGTTGATCTCCATCTGGCAATAAGGGGAGAAAACAATGGGCTCTTCCTTGGTCCATGTGGGCTGCTAGTTCTCAGAGAAGCTGAAGACTGAATGAAACTCAAAGTGACAACTGACCATTGTATCATGTCTAAAGGACTTGTCTTGCTCCTGGTTTAGCTGTGTAATACAGCAGCAAGACAGCTTGGGGAAGTGGAAATAAATGGCCAGACTGTGTCCATGCTATAAAAGTTTAGGTGATGATTAAATCTTGAATTACTCATACTTGCTCATACTAATGTTATTGAATTTAGCACAGAAACAACAACCATGGCTACTTTTATCTCAAAATATGGCTGATGATGGTACCGCCTTTCATATAGTAATTTTGAGCCATCAGATCAATGATGGCAGAAACCTGGATCTCTCCATCAGGTGAATGCACTATTCAGTACACTATTGCACAGGACATTTAGACCAGGATAAATAGTTTAGGCAACTAATTTTAGGAGAAGGTTTTAGGCTATTAGTCCACATTTTACCCAGGCCCTTTATTTCAGAGATGCAAGAAGTCAGACTTTCAGAAATGTTAACTTTCCTCTAGTAAAGGTTTCAGGAACGTACTTTAGTAGAAGTTGACAATTTTCAAAATTAAAGTAATCTCTTCAGATGAAAGGTCACTAGCTTTTATTTTAAAAGTAGCACTATTCTGCATTCCTGATGGCTGTACACTTTCTAACTTCCTTTCTTTATCTTTGCTTTTCTAGGGGAGGGAGGGTATTAAATGCGAATTAATGAAGATCCAAATAGTCACCCAAATGGAATATTTCTGCAAGCAGCAGATTTACCCCCTACTAGCTCTACTAGCCAGCTCTACTTGAACTCAATCTTTATCACACATTATTAAGTGTTTAGATAAGAAGACATTATCCTTATCATTCAGATGGGACTAATGATAAAGGGAGCAA
Organism: Aptenodytes forsteri; assembly: GCF_000699145.1. Classification (NCBI taxonomy): domain Eukaryota; kingdom Metazoa; phylum Chordata; class Aves; order Sphenisciformes; family Spheniscidae; genus Aptenodytes; species Aptenodytes forsteri. Next base: position 5,122,706 of record NW_008795125.1, on the reverse strand, counting down.
GTGCTACACTAAACTTTATGTATAGGTAATATAAGGCTCAGCGAATCTATAAGTGTTTTGGAGCGGTGGTCAGAAAAGATTCCAAGTTTCTCATGAAACGTCTGAAGAAAACAAAATATATTTTATTCATCCTCATTACAAGACAATTTGAACACTCTTGAGCCAAAAGAGCTTGGAAATTTGCCAAGTATCATGTGAACAGATTACAAAATTTTATGAACTGCTGGGGCCTAGTCAGAGCTGTGTAAATGGGCTGTAATAAAGTGACTAAAGGCTTTACCATCCTAGCATGCAGCTTTTCTTTGCCTAGTTCCATCTCTTGGATGTGTTTACTGGGGATGTTCATATTTGGCCCAAATCATCAAATCTATTTAGGTGATCTAGTCCAGATTCGGAAGGTGCCTTAGGCACCTCTCAGCACTTCAGTGCTTAAGTGTTGGGGTCTTGTCATGCCACAAGCAGAACTCATATTCTTGTGTCATGTGCAGTGAATGAAGAAGTATAGATTCCTAGGAATGGGATTTACAAGAAGCAGGGGTCTAAAGGAGTATACATTTGCCAGTTGGTAGGAAATGATGCGGAAATGCCTTGGTCTTAAATTTGGTCTGCCTGCCTGAAGTGGGGATGACGGAGTCAGAAATGTTTTTCTGGCCATTGTGTATAATTCATGTAATTTAGAAGGAATATAATGCTGCAACATGGTTGGCATGGGAAAAGAGAAAATTGATTTCTGATCCTTATTCGAATCATAGAATCATAGAATCATTAAGGTTGGAAAAGACCTCTAAGATCATCGAGTCCAACCATCAACCCAACACCACCACGCCCACCAT
>NW_008795125.1:5101909-5114628 GCF_000699145.1 Aptenodytes forsteri | reverse complement strand
TTGTGGCCGGCCGCCAACTGGATTTGACTCCATTCACCACAACTCTCTGGGCTCAACCATCCAGCCAGTTTTTTACCCAGCAAAGAGTATGCCCGTCAAAGCCATGAGCAGCCAGTTTCTCCAGGAGAATGCTATGAAGGACATATGAAGGACAAGCAGGTAACTGGGAGTCGTCAGCATGGATTTATGAAGGGGAAATCATGCTTGACGAGGCTGATCGCCTTCTATAATGAGAAGACTGGCTTAGCGTACGTGGACAGAGCAGTGGATGTTGTTTACCTTGTCTTTAACAAGGCTTTTGATGTTACCCTCCACAACATCCTCATAGAAAAAGTGAAAAAGTGCAGGTTAGATAAGTGGACAGTGAGGCAGATGGAAAACTGGTTGAATGGCCAGGCACAGAACGTTGTGATCAATAACACAAATTCCAGCTGGAGGCCAATCATTAGTGGTGTATTCCAGGGGTTGATAGTGGAGCCAGTACTCTCTAGCATCTTTATTAATGACTTGGATGACATGGCAAAGTGCACCCTCAGCAAGTTTGTTGATGATACAAAACTGGAAGAAGTGGCTGATACACCACTGATACACAGGGTTGTGCTGCCATTCAGAAGGTCCTGGACGGGATACAGAAATGGGCAGAAAAAAAGCAAAGGAGGCAATCCAGAAAAAGCAAAATGACAGAACACTCAACTCTCTTTCAGTATAAGATTATGGTCTGGCATGCAGACCTGCAGAAAGCAGTTAGTAGCTTTCCATGATCTCTTGGCTCTCTCAGGCAGAGAAAGTGAGTCCACAGAGGCACAGTGACCTTCCCTTGTGACAGCAAATGAAGGAGAAAAAGCCCTTCCCTTCCTACTGCTTTCCCTCACCCTGAAAAAAGAAACCTATGGAAAGTCCAGGGGGAACAGTATAAATCCAGGTTGCTCCCAGCACAGAGTGATGACCTGCTGTCCTTCCCTCAAAGTTGACTATAATTTGTATGTGAATTAGTTTTCTTCAGCAATAATTGTCCTTGTCCTTCTGGGAAGAAAATACTCAGCAATGAGCTCTGTTGTTCCACAGTTTAGGGTCACTTCAAAAACAAGAGCAATTATTGATGAGGTTGCTCAACGGCTGGCGTAGATGTGGTATACATACTTACCTCTCCACTGGCGTTTTTTCTCTCTTCTCAGTGAACCTTCATCTGCCAACAGAGATATCAGTCTTTGGGGACAGCCTTACTGCTCAGGATATGATGTTCCACATTAGTTGAAATCACCTCCATTTTATATTATTATTTGTGTGTACCATAAAGTGTATCGTAAAGCAGTTATAAGTTAGGTTTGTCTGCATGGCAGGGGTTGGAAGGGAAGAGCCTTTTTCTTTTTCTGAAACCATGTACCTCTGAAAGCATGGGCCAGGCCCCGGCACTTAGCAGGTTTAGACCAATAAGGATGTGAGATACTTGTGTAGTTGAGGTGGGCTGATGGTAGAAGAATTGCAAGACTGACAGTTTTATTGCTGGTTATTGAGTGTAACGGTAGTGGCAAATGATTATTGCTTTCTGTAAGAGCTTTGATTCTGCTATCAGGCTAACAGCCATCAGAGGCTGAAAGAGCATCTTGGCCCAATTAAGTGGTCAGTAGGACAGAAGTAATACCGTGTGAGAGATCTGAAAAAGCCATCAAAACTGCAGGTCAGAGGCAAATGGTCAGGAACCAAAAAGGCAGGCAGAGTTTAGGCTTTTCACACAAGGCCCTGTTACCCTCAAAAAGAAAGAGAAAAAAAAGAATATTTACAGAGGGGGCTGGGGATCATATTACAAGGATATTGCAATCCACTCAGATCTATTGAGTCAGTATTAGAGTCCATGAGACAAAAGTGAGAAGGACAGAGAGATTAAAACATCTAATACACCTAGTAAGCGATAAGTCACTATTAAAAAGTTAGAAGGGATGGATCAGCCTGTGGAGGTCAGGCTCTCTCTTGACTGTGGAGGGAACAAAGTATGAGTGGGTTCCTGCCTTTGGCATCTCAGTTCGGTAAGTAAAATTCAGAAAAACTTGATGAGTGGATGTTGAGGCATCCACTCATTTCCAGGCAATGAAGGAGGTGATAAACAGAATCAGCACAAAGAGTGCAACACAAGAGTTTTGCACTTACCCTATGAAGAAGTATTCATATATCACTTATCCTGTCTTAGGGTAGAGGGATAGATAAAACAAGGTGCCCTCCTGGCTCACAAACCGAAGTCTATATGGTCCAAGGTCTCTTGGAGGCCACAGCATTCTCGCAGGTCTAGGCTACAGATGAAAAGTATTGCTGGGATAGCTGTAGTGCCAGGACAGATATAGTTTAAAAGTAGTTATTTGTGGGGAGAAGTACTTTACTTGTATAATTTATACCATATGCCCAAGTGCCTTGGCTCTGACTGTGCCAAAACCATATACCTAAGGAACAATATAAGAACTGGGGCTATACATACTGTTTTTTTCCCATGGTACTTTCCCAGCCTCTGACAATTTGACGCTCAGAGACTTTTGGAGCCTGACATCATATTTAATATTGTTCAATAGATCTTTGTCCTATGAATCGGTGTAATTACTTTTTGGACCCATGCAAACTTTTAGCACCCACAGCATCCTGTTTCAAATCTACAACTGGCTCATTTGCTTTGAGGTCCTCTAGTTCATGTGTTAGAATGAAAGGCAAATAGCTGTTCTCTATTGACTAATTTCTCAAAAGATAAAAACCATGGATATTTTTGAAGGATTTCCATTCAGGAAAAGGTAATATTGGCATGATAGTCTTATTAGATTTTTGACCTTTGAGATTATGCAGTGTATCCTCAAACCAGAGAAGTTAGAGTTGAGTGGTTATGGTACCTAATGTGCCCTCAGTATAATATGAAAAATTTCAGTTTAGATTTTTCAAGGACTTAAAAGGCAACTTAAATTTAATTTTATACATTGTGTTTCTGAAAACTTTCCTGCTTACCTTTTCTATCCAGGTCACACAGAGGACGGGAAAATGGTTAAACTTCATACATCAGATACAAAAGTGTACATTTTATATGATCAATGAGTAGGAAGATATTTAGTAAAATTTTCTACAGCTGGTAATATGAAAAACATTTTATTAATCTTTTTATTATGACCACTGTCAATTTGCTGTAAAGTTGTGGGCTTTGTGTGTAAGTCATAGAAAGCTTTGATGTGTTTGGGGTCTTACTGTTGTACAGTATGAGTTTAAGAAAGAGTGGTTCCATTTCAGTGATAATGAAGCCAGTTCATATATGAAAGTGGCTGCTACTCCAATCCTATGTTGACTGACATATTCCCTTAAATCACTTCCAGATAGAGAGATCTTTCTGAAATGAAATAGCTTAGCATCATGATCAGATTTATTACACTTCACTGATTCTGGACTGGATCCTAAACCAGGATGACGTTGCCTGGGATCAGGCACTTGGAGGGCCTAGCTTTCTGTTATTTAGTTTAGAAAATAGACACAGTGGAGAAAGAGAAGAAAACTTCTCTGAGGTAAAATGTAAGGACACTAAGTCACGGAAATTGTATATGCAAACAAATTTATGATGATAGGTTCCTAAAAAAATAATGTCAAACACAGACACTAAACTAAGTTTTAATGTAGCTTTGTGGCCTTGGTTTCTAAACTTTATCTTTCATCTTACTGTCAAGCAGAATACGCTGTTGTAAACCATGACCATGGAAAGCACTTCAGATTTAAAGTGTTGCAAGCACAACTTAATTTGAGACACTTGCACGCTCATGAAAAACATCCATACTTGTCCCTGGCTTAACAAAAAAGGATTATTTTTCCAAAGGTCTATAATTGGGTTTTGAATAAAAGACATTACTCTCCATAGTGAATATTTTGTGTAACACAGAATGAAAATTATCCCAACTTTGAATGAATAAAAATGATGACGTTTTTGTGATTGCTGTGCATTGTCTGCTCTTACCCATCTCCTTAACATTTTAGGCTGTTGACGGCAGAGTAAGGGTCCAAATTCCTACCGGATGCAAATGCAAGCTATAATTGTTCAGTATGGGTGGTAATATGTCAACCCTAAGAGAGTTTACTTTGGTCGAAGATGTTCTGAGGTCTATTATGCAACTGTTTTGACGTGGTGGATCTGCATTTGTATACATAGCCAATGACGGGAGATAAATACTGGATGCCCACTTGACTGGATTCCCTTACAGAGGTGCCAGCTGGTTCAGCTGGGCTCTGGGCCTTGTCATGGACGGTGGGATCCCTGCACATCCCTACCTACTCCCATCAATCCATGGACAGTGGGATCCTTGCACATCCCTACTTACTCCCATCCACCATGCAGCTCCAGCTACCCTCGTTGTGCAGCCTGTGGTCAGGCCTGGTACCCACTGTGCGTGGGAGAGAAATTAAAATAGCACATTCCCGTCCACTGATGACAGTTGGCATAGGGTGAGAAGAGGATGAGAAAGACTTGGATGAAATGACTGGATGAAAGGCATCTTTTTCAGGTTATGCTGAAGCAGTAAAATAAGAAAGATAAAGATTTAACCTTTCTCACTTTACAGAATACTGTGAAAAGCTGATGTTAGGCAACTAGACACAGAGATTTATTGGAGCTGCATGACTATAGCAGTGCATAAAAAACTTAATTTCTTGTCTGTCTTCAGATAAAAAACAAACCTGAGTTTAGGGTTACAGCAGGAGTGAATGAACAAGATAAGAAAAAGAGACACCTCTCTTAGACCTCACATTTGAAACCAAGTTTTTTTGCAAATGCTTGAACTTTTTTTCAGCTACCAGAAGCATTACTGCTAAAATATTTGAAGAAAGCTGATTTCCACAGCATTTCTGCAGGTATGCCAGAAATCAGTTATTATAAATTTATAGCCTCAAAACAAGTAAGCTAGCTTAAATCAGCATTAAGTACATTTCAACATTTTATCAGGTCTTAACCCTAAGTAATTCCACTTTCACTCATCATCACTTTGCTAAAACATAGATTTACTTATTATTGATTTTGCTCATGTGACAACAATTTCATATTGCACCAAAGAGTAGGTGTTTGATGATCTGTTCAAACCAGAGAGCCAAAGCGAGTAGTGTCCAGGGTCTCAGTCTACAGCTGTGGTTGATGGTTGTTTTCATTTCAGAAACAATGTTTCAGTGAGGCCTTTAAATCTGCAGATTTCTGTGGTCTAAAACTTTATGGAGTATTTTTCTACACAATGAGAATGTAAATGAGGGGGGATAAGAGGGACTAAAGAGAATGCAACTCAAACATTGATGTGGCCAGGACAGATACTGCACAGAGTTAAAAATGTCTTGGAGATGAATGAGATTGTATGGAAATCATATGAGAAAGTACAACGAGATTTTCCTGAAAAGTAGCAGACGTTTTTAATTTTACTTTTTTTATCTCAATCCCTTGTGGAGAAAAAGAAAAATGGGGAAATAACTTAGTAAATAGCACCATGCACTTCATGTTACTTAGAAACATGGAAAAATACTCCAATTTCAAATATTATACAACAGTTTTCCTCAGAGCAATGATTTATATCTGCTCTTAAGTTTTGTATGGAAGATAACCTTAGTTTCCACCTGATACTACACCAATGAAGATCTTTTTTTTCATTTTGAATCACTATTACCATTATCCTACATAAAAAAAAAAATCTAAATAGTCCATGCTTGTAAAAGCATAGGTTACTGGGCTCAAGTAAAGTGAGCAGAAAGTGATGATCCATAATGAAAATACTTTCAGGAACAGCTGATTTTGCCTTTATTAACTTTAATATGTGTATTCAAATAAATTCCATTCTACCTTCCGGGCTCTTTACAAGGGGATTTATCTGACAGCCATTAGGCAAAACTCCCATTACTAATATCATTTTAACTCACTGGAAGCTGGAAGAGTTAGACATGATCTGAATACACTCGGTAAATCATGTTCTTGCAGAAACTTGAGTACTAAAATATCCAAACCTAAATAGCTTTTGTCAGGAGACTGGTACCAGGCTGGTCAGTTCAGAAAAGTATTTCTCTATGCGTTATTAATATATCTCTATTACACCTTTAGCTACCTGCCTGAAATGTTATACATCTAATTTCAGGAGTATAAACCTGTGCTTTCCTAGATTTTAACTCCTAATTTTGACATGCATGGTAATCTGGATATCTAAATGGTTTCTTGAAAAGCCTGTCCATGTAGCCAGCACAAAAAGGAGCTACTCACTGGTCTTCCATGGAATCAGGCATTTTTAGAACATTATTTGGAGCATCTTTCTCAGGACAGTGCATCTAGAACATTTTTTAGATTCTCATTGGCAGGTCTTGGTGAACTGTGAATCCATGGACTGTAGCAGCTAATCTTGGGGTGCCAATAGCTGCACTTTGAAAGTAACATGCCAGTCAGAGGCATGATGCTGCTTGTAGTCTCAAGACTTTCAGTACAGTTGACTTCACTGCTTAGTAACAGATATTGGGGAATGGTTTTCTTTCAGAAAGCCATTTTATCAGAATTTCCAATTTTCAGAAAAGATTTTTGAAGATCTAAAGCAATTAAAGAAATTACACTTCCTTTAAATGATAAAACTTTTCCCTTTTTGATCTCCTCCAGTAATAGGCTTTTTGCTTTAATTCTTCTTTTGATATTTAATAGAGATTGATGATGAATGTACCAGAATGTAATTGGCAGGATTTTGTTATATTCTCTCTCTGCTTTTCTTTTTCTTTTTTTTCTGTGTCTTGTCCTAATGACAAGGTGATAGCAAGCTCTTGGCTTTCTTACCTCAGAAGTGAGTTATACAGTTCTGTGATTTAATGTTTCTCTGCACTGGGAAGGAAGAAGGTCAGGACTTTTTTTATGTTTACAGGTTTATTGAAGTCTTTAGAAACAAAGCTAGAAAGTGAGCCTTTCTCAGAGCTCTTTCAAGTGCACTCAGACATGCTGAAGATCTCAAATCCACACCATCCAATTATTTTTATTGACACAGAAAGTAACAATAAGCTAAAACCCTGTTATTCTAGATAGGGGTTTCGTAACAAAGCAACAGATTCATTTGTGTGGGTTTTATTGCATTTTATATTTGAACCTGATTTATTGCCTTAAATCTAAATGGACTTGTCCAACCAATGCTGGTTGTAAATCCATGAATCCTTCCTGTAGTCGATATGGTTTGCAGTTGTTTCATATCCCTGTGCACTTTAAGCCTTATTTACACTTTCATCACTTGTAATAGATTTTTGACTTATAGCTAAGATATGCCAGCAGTGTTATTGCTTAATTTGCCTGTACATGGCTCCCTGTGTGAAACTTATGTAATTCCAGCTCATTCAATCCACATTTTTTTTTGGCCTTTTTCACCACATTCTCATCTCTTATCTCATCCATACTTTAACCTCTTTCTCAGCATCCCTCTCAGAATCATGTCCCCGAGTCTGTGTGCCGGTGAGGACCACATCTACTTTCCCCTTCCCAGTAAATCTGTGGCTGGAAATGTCCCTTTCTAGCCCACCCTCCTGCTCTTGTTCTTTCCCACTGATCAAGAGGCAACTGTCTCTAGGGGTCTGCCAGGGAAAGTGCTTGTGTGGGGACTGAGTCATCTGCTTTAGTCGTGAGCAGTGCTGTCTGTAATGCCTGCATTAATGCCCCTGGTTTTAATGGAGAAACAGTAGGGAGCCTTCACCTCAGCAGGGCAGGAAAGCTGCTGGTGAATGCATTCAACAAGCGTGAGCCTCTTCCAAGACTCAGGCCTTGGTAAGGGACAAGGGCTCACAAATAAATGGCAATAGCTAAAAGGAAGTTAAGGAGCATTAGGTTGAAAAAATGTAAAAAGAAGAGTGTTCAATTGTTCTGCTTTTGTTTAGGCCATCACAAACCTACCATCTCATTTCTAATATGTAACTGAATTCTGCCACATCATTTTCCATTTATCAAGCATCAAACACCTATCTCAGCATCCAGCACTGGCCTCAGAGTAAATCCTAAGGAAAATTATTAGCCAACCTGAAAACTTCCAACCCAACCCCTCTCCTAGTTTTCTGTAACGTGCAGGCTCTGAGGGGTGTCCGAGCTCTGCGCTGTCTTCCCTTTTGCAGATGAAAGAAATTAGTTCTTTTGTCTAGATTTGATCAAAATACTTCTAGGCACTGAAATAGGGACTTTGTTTTAATTCAGTGTATTCCTTCTTGAATGAAAAAAGAAAAAAAAGGTGTTTCTGTTTTTCAAAATTTTGCTGCAAATGCTGTTTTTGTTGACTTTCAGACCTGACTTAAGAAAAAAAAACAACCCACAAAGTGAGAGGAATGGATTTTGCTTTCTCTCTTTCATTGTTGACTTTTTTCCCCTTTGTCCTCACACCCCTTATTTGCTTGCACCAAAAAGGGAGTGGGGTATTCAAGTAGGTAGCTTTTAAAAATGGAGTAAAAAAGCCAAGCCAACCAAGCTGATACAATTCAAATGAACTCTGCTTTCCTTTCTCAATGGGTTAGAGGGCTGCTATATTGTTTTCTTCTGTATTTGGTCTGAGTCCAAGAGCTGATGAGCCTCAGGGTTAGTAGTTTACTTTCATTCTTCTATTTGGCAACTGATTCTCATTCAGACCAAATCCTTTTTGGATAGTAAGATCTGATATGAAGATCAATCTGTTCCATGTTAATACAGAGTGCAGACTATTTCTTTGAGTGGGCTGGACAAGAGTTTTGGAAGGAAAATAAATCTCTTTATATATTCTTTGACCTGCTGGATATGTATACATACATGAACTTCTTACCAAGAGCTTTTCTACCTACTTCTGGAGAATAAAAAGTACTCTAATTGGTAGCCGGCAGAGGTTGATATAGGGCACATTAGATGCTCCACAGTGGAAATAAAGGTATTTAGACTTTGTTGAAGCTTGCTGAATGCTTGTAAGCTTAGCACCATGAAAACCTGTATTTTACCTGTGATTTTTACAGAAGAGGCTAGTTCTCCCAGCCATTCTTAGTTGCAATCATAATAATGAGCTTTTAAGAATATGCTGGTGACATCCTTAGGTTAAAGAAAAAGGAAGCACTTCAGTGCCTTCTTTCTGTACCCTTTGTAATTTCATGCTCCTCCTCCCTGTCTGAGCTACTCTCACATTGTCAGTGAAAGCTTTGTTTAGCCAGTAATACAGGTAAATTACTAAAATGAGCAACAGCACAGTTGTAGATCAGCTGTTGAATGGCACAACTGGGAGCTAGAGAGATTTCTAGGTACCTGAACCCAAGTGTTTTCCTGAAGGAATTTTAATAATACAGAAGTTTGCCAATAATGTACATAAGGCCTTATGTACAACCTGAGAGGTTGTCTTGGTTAAGTAGCCATTTAATGCCTTTTCAATCATAGTCCAGGATCAGAAGCAACTTTAAGTTATTACCAACTGGAAACTGGTTATTGATTGCCTGTGGGTCAAATATGTTGGTGGTCTTCTGTTCCTAAGAGAGGAGAGTTCACATCACACGCATATATTCCGGGTCGTGCACACACACGCACCCCTTACCTCTAATTATCAGAGCAGACACTAACCAGCTTCTTCCTGATGGCCTTAGTGGAGAGAGGGATTGAAGTTTATCAGGGAATTCTTACAAGGAAACAGTAACTGTGAAAACAAGAGTGTTAAAAGAGGAATGTCCCTAGTGCAAAGGAGAGGAAAGAATATATTCTTTGTTCTTGTGTCAGCTGTCCAACTTGGTCACTGCTAGCATTTCACTTTCACCCTGAAGAGCAGCTAATTGTTTATGAAATGACCTTGTTATTCCTGCCCTAGTAACCTTGTCTGGAAGGCCACCACATGCATTTATTATTCTCTGAAGGAAAATGTGCTTTCTGACATCTGTTCTGCATTTGTTTTCCTTTAATTTCCTTTAACTTCCATCACCCCCTCCCCAGATTTCTCGTCTGTGCTGCTCTGCACAGGGTGGCATGGGCTGTGCTAGTCCTACAACCCTGCCTGTCTTCAACTTTACCTTTTCTGAGGTTCTGCCATCATGTGTTGTAGTCTGGTACAAAAGGACAGAGAAGGGCACTGTGAAATTGCCTTCTCCCTCATTTCCCTCCTGTGGTAGACTTTACATCCCCTGAATTATATATTCCAGTTTAGGATTGTAAGAGTTTATATTGAGACTGTATTGCGGACAAAGGCTCCTTCTCTCTGAATTTGCCCTGGGGATTCACTCTCCTCTTACTTTTAGTGCCAGAGAGTGCAAAAGCACTGGCAAACCACATTCTCCTTCCCATGTAATTTTTCTGCCAGAAATAATGAGCATCTACAGCATCAGTTCCTGGCTTCTGAATTTATAAGAAGGCTTTGCAAGAAGTCTGTGACCCAAATGTCCTTCTCAGTAAAAAACCTTTATTGTTGGTCATGATGGCTTTCAGCTCCTTCAGATTTCTTGTGATGAGCATTCTAACAGAATGGCCTGGCTGTTCCACAGGAGGCTCTGGGCATCTGTTAACTAAGTGATATTTCTTCAGCAATGCTAGTTTAAGTGACTGACACCTTTGCCTGCCCCCTCCCAGCAACCTGACCTCCAGCCCTGGCCATCCTCTGCACTGTGCTAGTATAAGTGGTTGGATGGTGATGCAGTGAATCTGATTTGGGAGGATTTTTGGGGTAGGGTGGGTGGAAAGGGCAGGATGGGGGGAAGGTTTTACAGAAGATCTGGGTCAATGAGTGGTGACACAAACTCTCATGCTGGCATCTGGAAGTGGGTCGTGGGTAAATGGGAACATGCAGCACAGAGTACCAGCAGTTTATACTGGCTTGAGCAGGGCTGTCTAGCATCTAAACACAGGCTCAATTTCAGGTTTAGCTCAGTGGGCATAAAAGCAAAGCTACAGATTTGAGAGGAAAGGGGAAGATGCCATTATCACTCAATCTTGCCACAAGAGGGAAGTAATGGAGGGTAAAACAGTGCAGGAGGCTTTACATACATTGTGTCTCTTTACTCTTTGAGACTGCCCACAGCCTCATGAAGCCAGGTTATCTGCATGAGATCATGGTCATGCCTGCAGAAATCTTGACTCTTCACCCAAGCCTTTAAGTCTACTTAACCTCCCAGACATGTTTTTTGGGTCCAGCCTTCCCAAGGTCACTCAAGGTGCACATCCATGAAACCAAAGTGGGGGTGACCATTTCTCCTGCCTAACTCACACCTCGTCCAGTGAGGAGAGCTGTTATGGGCTTTTACACTAGTCCGTCTCTGCCTCCAGTTTTTATGAATCCTCATGGGCAGGCTTCAGAGACAAAGACCTTGTTCGCAAGACGTGAGTAGCCTTTCTTCTTTCACACGGTCAATGAGACAGGTTATAATAGTAGTTAAGTAGTTTTACTTCAGAGCATATGCATTCAAAATCTGGTCATCCTTCGGAAATAACACAGAGTCTTCTAAATAATTCCAGAATTGTTTCATAATCTCTTATTTAGGAAGGTGCTATGCATCTAGCCTTTCATTGGGTGATTTGTAAAAATGCTACTTCATTTTTGTCACGATTTAGGCTGGTGCCTTGAGTAGACTATATAAAATTACAATCTTTTTCCTTTTCTTTTCTTGTTTATTTTGGCTGAGGTCTGTTGTTAGTTTCTGTGCAACAGCTATGGGACTTGACAATGCATGGGCAATTGATATCCTGAATATCTTAAATGATCCGAGACAGCACCTGGGTAATTTTATATGTTTTTAATAGTGCACTGATGATAAATATGTGGGGAGACACAGAGAGAAATATGGCACTCCAGCTTTCCAGATCAGTTCTATACTGGCAGGATACACAAGGTGTCAAAGGAAAAGAAATTCTCTGCATCCATTGCGAAAGATGTTTTTGAGACAAGTCCTGTGGCTCCTTGAGGTCCCTTCCAGGTTCTTAGCCTTTTTCTTGCTTCGTTTCATTTCATCTTCTGTGCTGTTTACTGCTGCATATGGCATGTGCTCATTTATGTTTGTTAATGCTGAGTTTTATTTACTGCATAACTGTCTGATTTCAGAGGAAACCCGGTTACTTTTTCTACTCATTCACTTCATGTAATCAGTGAATGCAGCTTGCATACTGTTTTCCATCTGTCTCAGTCATTTATATAGATTAAAACCAGCAAGGTCCAATGGCTTTGTGGGGAGGATTCCCGACAGTGGGGAGGTTTGCTTTACAAGTCCTCAGATTTCACTTTGTTTGCTTGCTTTTTCTAGTCTGTGCATTCACCATTTGCATGTTAATAGACTTGGAGAAGATTCCCCTCCAACATCTCCATAGCCTCATCTGTAACATCAGACAAAGTTGTTTGCTTATTCTCTTCTAAAACTCAGTAATTTGTGTTTTATTAAAAAATATCATCCTTAGTTCTTTCCTTGTCCAGAAATGCTCTTATGGGATTATAAAACATTAATCTAAATGAATTCCTAAAACATACCTACACAGTTTTTTAAAGCTATTTTGATGTTATACTATTTGTAGATAATGAATATAACTATTAAAATCTTTATGCTATAAACACTGTACCTCTTTGAAATCCTTGCAGCTGTATGACTCTGTTCATTTTGACTAATCTTGACTAACCTGACCTCCTTCCATGACAAGGTGACCTGCTTAGTGGATGAGGGAAAGGCTGTGGATGTGGTCTACCTGGACTTTAGTAAAGGCTTTGACACTGTTTCCCACAACATTCTCCTGGAGAAACTGGCTGCTCATGGCTTGGACGGGC
>NW_008795125.1:5093401-5101519 GCF_000699145.1 Aptenodytes forsteri | reverse complement strand
TCCCAAGTAACTAGCGATAGGACGAAGTGAAGTGGCCTCAAGTTGCGCCAGAGGAGGGTTTAATTTGGGGGAAAAATTTCTTCACTGAAAGGGCTGTCAAGCATTGGAACAGGCTGCCCAGGGAAGTGGTTGAGTCACCATCCCTGGAGGTATTTAAAAGACATGTAGACGTGGTGCTTGGGGACATGGTTTAGTGGTGGACTTGGCAGTGTTAGGCTTATGGCTGAACTCGATGATCTTAGAGGTCTTTTCCAACCTAAATAATTCTATGATTTTAGTAACAATTCCAGTAAATCAATGAAGACACCTTATTTTTCAGTGTCATTTCTTCAAGTTACTGGTGATGGAGATTATGGGCTATATTTTCACACATTTGCCTAGTCTTTATGCTTCAAGTGTCTGCCCTACCTTTTTCTGTTAAATATTGTATAAAACTCAATTTGAAAGAGCAGGATAATTATTAGTCCAAGTGTTCGCACTATCACAGGAACTAGTCCCTCCTCCATCAGCAATTCAATAAGAACAAATGGTTTTACGCCATCTAAATTGAAGCTGAAAATTCGGTCCCATTGCTAGAGTGGCAAAACTATGTATGATTTCAGAAGAACTCATATTTTGTCATAAATGCATGCTACTATGTCTTAACTGTGTTGCAGGTGCTTAGAAGGAAAAGATATCTAGATGTGTAGGTACTCATGTTGAAGACCTGTCTTTGATCTGATGATCATCCTTCTCTTTGTCAGTCAATTAAATTGAGTGTGTTAGCACTCTTCATATGGAGCTTAAATATAGTTGTGACACCTAAGACAGTAAAGCAGCAGTATTAAGTGGCTGACAAATACTGGCAAGCTGAGTGGTGCATGGAACCACAGAGGTGTGAGGAAAACACATTTAAGCAAGTTGTATGCTGGTAAGGTTGTATGTGCGTGAGAGACATCAGTTCTTGAAACATCAGTGAAGATGGAAGTTCCCATTGCAGAGGAGAAATATTTACATCCATAGTTACTTTTTTGCTTTGCCCAAACAGATGGATACCATGTAATGTGCAGAACATGGCCAAAAGATTTGTTACGCATACTTGGGGTATAGGGGGGTTAAATAACAAAATGCTAACCCTACCACTGCCGCATGAACTAGCTAGGTCTGTCCTCATTTAAGATATGGTCCTAGGCATCTTAGTCCACGGGCAGTAAAACAGGGGTTAAAGCAGGGCATCTTCAAAGCCTTGCTGGCTTTAGTAGAACATTTTAGGGATTCACCGGTGTGTAAATCTGAGTGCAGCTTCAAAGTTCGTTATTGGGACTAAATATTGTTGTGGCAAAGGCAGATAATTTTTCTCTGTGTAGGAATAGATATATGAATATGTTACCTATGCAATGTATGGAAAAGTATAATACACAAGTGAATTAGAGATTTTATGCTGGCTGTTGCCTTAAGAGTCCCCCAAGGATACATCACCCTTTCCAGCAATTTTTGACCATCAACAGGCTATCTGGTTTCCAACAGGAGTTACTACAAAATAAAAACTGCTTTTAGCATGTGAAAACTCAAACTGGCAGTGTCTGCTCTGAAAAGAATCATAATAATTTATTGCTCTTGGTTAGATCAACTCTTAAGGCATTTCAGTAGATCAAGGAAAGGTCTTTCAGCCAATTATCAAGGAGCTATTCTTTGAAGGCCTGTTACAGAGACTATAAATCTGTAAATGTGTTTCTTAGTCATTCAGTTAGAGCTGTAATCAGTTATCATACCAGATGAGCTCTGAAGTCAGCAGATCAGTTGCACATTCCCAAGAGGATTTTTTCTGTCTTATCTTTTCTATTTCTCTGAAAGACACATAAGATTTCACATATTCGAAACATCTATTCATCTCAGCAACTGCTCTGTCAAACGAACAAAGCTAGGGAAGATAATGAAGTACAGTTTGGTTGATACTTATCAATCTGGCTTTTCCATGCTTGAGGTCAGCTCTGTATGGAAGCAAAGACTTGTTCCTCTTCAGTAAAGAGATTTTTTGCCTTTATGGACAATGTGTTATGTCCCAAAGGTTGTCAGGAAATGCTGCCATATCAGTGTGTTTCATTCATCCTCCAGGGGAAACTGCACTGAATCTCATACAAAAGAAATAACTTGCAGAAGTGGCACATTAGCATAAAAATAGTGTGGTTTAAATGGAAGCTCCTTGAGCACCTAAGAGATATCACTGAGTGTGTGGATAATTTGTAATAATCTGCAAACCTATTTTGCATGTTATATAACCAAAACATTGCTGAAACTATCAATCCAAGTATGGCACTGTTCTATTAATCCGGTCTGGCTTGTGTATAACTCTGGAGTAAAACCTTATAAAGATTCAGAGAAAGCAGAGAGTACGTAAGAATTGTTAGAATCTCTTCAAGGCATTGAAATAAATGCCTAGACTGTGTAATGTAAGCTTCACAAGATCCAATAATTCAAATAACAAACAAAGCAAATTGCAATACATCAATAGAATGATGCAGCTGAAATCTTAAGAAATTGCAAATCCCAGTAAGCTTAGACACTGGATCCTCTCAAAAACCCTCAGTAAGTTTCAGATGACACCAAACTGGGGAAGGAAGCTGACATGCTGGAGGACAGAGCTACTCTTCAGACAGTTCTAGAGAGGCTGGAGAAATGAGCTGGTGGAAACCTCATGAAGTTTATCGAAGACATGAGTGAAGTCCTACACATGGTACGGAATAAGACCATGCAATAATGCAATCTAGGGGAGGAGCTTTGCAGGAAAGGACCTGGGGGTCCTGGTGGTCAACAACTTGAACTTGAGGCAGCAGTGTGCCCCTGCTGCAAAGAAGAGCAACCACATACTGGACTCTACGAGAAAGAGTGCAGCCAGCAGGTCAGGATAATGTTCCCTTGTCTGGCACTCGTGAGACCACATCTGTAGTACTGCATCCAGTTTTGGGCTCTCCATTACAAGAATGACATTGACAGACTGGATGGGTCCCATGGAGGGCCACCAAGAAGGTCATAGAGCCAGAGCACACAATGTATGAGGAGAGGCTGAGAGAGCTGGGCTGAGAGAGCTGGGCTAGCTTAGCCTGGAGGAGAGACAGCTCAGGAGGATCTTACTGCTGTCTGCAACTACCTAATGGGAGGGTATAGAGAAGATGAAGTTAGTCTCTTCTCAGAGGTAGACAGTGAAAGGATGTGAAACAATTGACACAAGTTGCAATGAAGGATGTTCTGACTGCATATAAGAAAAACATTCTTCGTTCTTCACAACAAGGGCAATGAAACACTGGAACAAGGGTCCAGAGAGGCTGTGGGATCCCCATCCTTGCAGATACTCAGACTGAACTAGACATGGCTCTGAAAAATGTGCTCAAAACCAAACCCTGACTTGAGCAGAGGATGGTACCATATGACCTCCAGAGTTTCCTTTGAACCTAATCCATTCTGTGATTTTGTGTTTCTCAGAAGGGCTGTGCTGGCCCCTCTTGTAGGAGGGGCCTTCCGTTATTACCTGTGGTTGCAAACTGTGTGTTCAAGGTGGAGTCTTTGAAGGTTTCCTCAGGCTGTTGTCCTACTTTCAGGTACCCATATATCAGTCAGTGTCATTGGGTTCTGTTCAAAAGAAACATTTTTGGTTTTTTTTGTTTTATGCTCCTAGTCAGTCTTTCTTTGAAAATCTACCCTCATGGGCAAAAGACAGAGAGAAGAACTTCATGATCTTGGGGCACAAGACACTCTTACTTCTAATTCAGACTGCTTGTGTGATGCTGGAGTAGTTAATGTGACTGAGATTTCCAAGTGATGAGTAATTTTAGGATACTTTTATAGAAAAATAATGATCAGCCCTGATTTCCAGCCTATTGAAGAATTCAAATTCTTTCAGATGTTAAAAGCTGGGCTCCCCGAAATCCCAAACCTTCGAAAAAATCACTGGCCACTTTGAAAAGTCCTTCTTTAATCTCCTCTTGGCTTCTTCTGCATAATAGAAAAGGTGGAGAGTTGGGTTTTTTCTTCTATTTTTTTCTTTCTTTTTTTTTTTTTTTCCTTGTGTTGTCCTTTGTGAACCAGAAAAATCATAGATTTCTATACTAGGTCCCAATTACAAATTTGGACTTCATCAGTAGTGGAACAACTCCAGAGAGGGAATGAGAATAGTAGAAGAGACAAATCAGCATGGGAAAATATCTCCTCCTTCCCATTCTCCAGGGACAGGTTCCAAAAACACATGGCTTTTGGCTGTCAGCTAGCTTTTGGCATCTGTACTCCAGCTGAGTGCTTGTTTGGCCTTGCATGCTTTGATGCAGTAACAACACAGCCCACATTTCTGCTGATTAATCATTCGGTCATTCTGTATCTTAACCAGCTGTGATCATGAGCTATTTTTCCCCGCAAAGATTAGAGATGTCACTGTTCATCATCTTCATATTCTTCACTCCCTTTGTATAATGGCTGAAGGGTCTCATCCAAGCAGGTGCTGAGGGTCCACATCCTCACTGAAGGCAGGGAGGGGTGCATATGTCTGGCCCCACTCAAAATCAAATATTATCCCCCTACCCCTTCAAAGATCATAACAAACAATTGTTTAATTCAGCTCATGAGGAATTATGCTCTGTGTCTAATTTTATCCTAGGAGTAGGAAACCCCGTGTCTATATCTTTAATTTGTGCTTCGGTTTTGGCATTTGGGGGCTGCAACCTACTGCCAGCAGATGGAAAATGTCAACCAAATGCACTTCCTTTATGACTCATGCACCCTCTGGAGTGTGTCACAAGTAAGCCCTCCACAGAAGATTTATGTTAAATGGAGGAAGATTGTGCTGATAAACTGTTGCAGCTTTTTTGATTTCTTCAGAACCATTTCAGTAACTCTCACTACTTGTTTTAGTCACTGGGGTGGAAGCTGCTGGCAGTGTTACGTTAAAACAGAGAAGTTCAAGCTTCCCCCCTGGAAATGACAGTGTGGTCTTCAAGCAATTCCACTTGCAGCCAAATGAATGTTGAATGCATGATGAAGTTTTTCCAATGTAATATCTGATTCATCTAAAATCACCTAATAATGGGTGAACCCTGACACAGGCAGTAGTATTTTTGTAAATGAAAACACCCAATATATGTCAACTCTTTGTTCCTTTATTCAGAACAATGGTCTTTCTTCTTCAGGAACGCATAGGTTAATTTTTTCTCTCCTATTTTGTCCAAAGTAACTGGTCTAGCTCTTGCAAACTGAGTTAATTAAATCACTCTTCTAAAGAGAAACAGAGCCTGTAAGTCTGTAAATAATATAAAAACTACTTACTGCATCCTGGGTGCAAAGTAGAAAAGCATGTGTGAAAACACTCTGTCCCTCCCAGAGCATCTATAAAGAACTTTGCTTCTAATCATCTGTCATAAGAACAATATTTTCCCCCTGAGAAGAACAGAAACATGCCCTTCACTAAATGTCATTCATTTGGAGTCTTTGTTTAATACTTTGCCTAGTTTTAGTCACAATAACAATCACTCCCATGGGAGTATATTTTTCTTTCCACTTTTTCACATTGAAAGAGAGCTCCTTTCTATGCTGAAGGAGCAGTGATATGGGAGGGTAGCTGTAAATGTAATCTAAATTAGCTGAAGACCTTGATGATATACTATTGTCATTAAACTGGTAGATTGCTAAGGGGGGGGGCGAAACGGCCTTGAGAGGAGATGCAAAGGAGGAGATCGAGAACTGCAGATTCCATTCTACCTTACACATGGAATTACGCAGGATTTATGCTTTGCAGTAATCAGATGTCACGCCACAAAGATGGCAATTGCTGGCCACCTGTGCAAGACCCAGCCTAGGCTAAGACATCAGCTTTGATGAGCATAATATCTGAATGTGTCTCAGAGAGACTGCATGACTGATGGATACTAATACTGCTCATTTTTCTAAAACAGAGACATTTCTGTGCTGAGTAGGAAGCCCTCCTTGCCTGCTAAAGCTGGGGTGGGAGGAAGCGCTGGAGGAGACAGATCATGTCGCCTTCCCTAAGAACGAGCAATAAAAAGCTAAATTATGAACCTTGTCTCTTTAATTATTCTTTAATGATTTGTAAGCAACCCAAACCAGTTTGGAAGGCATTGCCATGGCTATAAAGGCCTTGGCAAGGGTTTGGAAAGATATTTAGTTCTTTCATCTCCCTGAGAGAAAATAAATCTGCCAGGGACATTAAAGCACCAACTTCATTTTTTGCTCAATATTCTCATGTTTGCTGTCTGTCATATCAGTGAAACAGCAGGAAAAAAGGACCTTTTTTACATAGCTGTCTTTGGAGAACCTCCCTCAGAGGGCTCCTAAGAGACCAGAGTCAGCATTTTGGGATTTTGTGGAACCATGGGCACAAAAAAGGACCACAATAAAGAAGCTGAACAACATGCCTGCCTGGACAGGATGAAGACAGAAGAGGAGAAGGACAGTCTGTGACTCAGCTCAAGACATCAACCGTTTTTGCTTCCCATGATTTCTTTGCTGTTGTTTTTGCAGAAGGGAGAAGGCAGAAAAGTAGCACGAAGGAAGGCACCTAAAGGAGCCTGCAGAAGGGAAGATTCAGCAAAAAATGTGCACTTTTATATAGTGATGAATTTGCCTTTAGAAGAGTGCTTGTGTTTGCCTGTAATAGTATTCAGAAGTGTTTCTTCTATCCATTTCAAACAAGCTGTACATAACTATACATATATAAAACACAGATTCTGTGTCTAACTATGCTTGTATTCAGGCACTTGTTACTTACATTTTGTTTTATATGACTTGATCAACTTGTGAGCACTTGTCTATGTATTTAGTTGTTCATGGCAGTGGTGAGAGTGCATATTCTAAATCAGGATTAAAATATCTGGAATTAACTATTCTCTTTGAAAAATAAAGGATTGTTGAAGAAGGCTTTGAGTCTACTTTTGACAAACATCAATGTCATCTTCTATAACGTTTGAATGGTTTTCTACTTAATGAATAGTCTATTTTAGATATATTGATGGCATGCTTCCATTCAGTCTGTCTGGACTGTAGATCAATAAAACAATATATTACGGATATACATTATTTTTATTGATAAACAGAACATAGTTTTCTAGCACAGGGCTAATTCTGATAATTATTATGGAAACTGGGCCTTTTCAGCTCTAGTGTATGAACTTACAACATTTATCTGGGAGATCTGGTGGATGGGCATGCTGTTATATTTAAACAAAGGAACCATTACAGTCTAATATATCAAGAAACTTCAGAGTAACCAAACTAATGACTTGAGCAATCTGCTTGTGCTCACTGCACTTAATAAAAAGAACCTGAGTTTACCATTGCAGTGGTTTCTAGGGATGTACAGCAGCTGCTACTCTAACCGGAATTACTTAACCATTTGAAGTAATTACAGGTGATTATGGCATAAGGAGCAGTGGACGAGCTAAACCATCTCACATGTGTTATGTCTCAGCCTGATCTCTTCCTGCATGCCCAGAGACTACAGTGCAGGTGGGGATAGAAATGTTTCTTTCATGCTCTTCAGAAGAGCTTTGTAATGTTTTACAACTGAGTAATTTTTTCCATGAAAAAGACCGGTTTACTATGATTTCCTCTGACATAAAAAATAATCCAAAAAGTCCCAAACCATTTAGCTTTGATATTTTCAAAATAAAGCCTGGCTTTCTTTGCTTCGTTCACAAGGACTCTGTGAGTATCCTTCAGTGCTCTGAGTCCTGCATTCACCATGCTCGTGGTGCCTAGACATTACATTAAGCCAGCACATGTAGGTTGCTGATCTCTCAGTTACCTTCTGAAAGAGAGGTTGTGGATTAGGCTGGGGAATAACAAAAATATCTAGGGACAATAGCGCCGCATGTTTGCAAAGGAGAAGACTAGGCTTGTCTTCTTAAGACTGAATAAACCTGGTTCTCTCAGCCCCTTCTCATACATCCTGTGCTCCACTGGTGGCCCCACAATGGCCTTGCTCTAGTATGTCAATATCTGTCTTGTGCAGGGGACCCCAAAACTGGACACAGTACTCCAGATTTGATCTCATAAGTTTTTCCATGGAGGAGAATGGCTCTTAGCTGGTGTGGTTTAACCCTAGTTGGCAACCAAGCACCACACAGTCACCCACTCACC
>NW_008795125.1:5085643-5093172 GCF_000699145.1 Aptenodytes forsteri | reverse complement strand
AACAGTTTAATGATTGAAATAAAATATAATAATAATAAATAATAATAATAATGTAATGAAAAGGAAAACAACAAAAAGAGAGAGAGAAACAAAACCCAGGAAAAACAAGTGATGCTCACCACGCACTGACCGACGCCCAGCCAGTCCCTGAGCAGCGATTGCTGCCCCCCGGCCAACTCCGAGCTACTGAGCTACTGAGCATGACGTCACATGGTATGGAATATCCCTTTGGCCAGTTTGGGTCAGCTGTCCTGGCTGTGCCCCCTCCCACCTTCTTGTGCACCTGCTCGCTGGCAGAGTATGGGAAGCTGAAAAGTCCTTGATTAGTGTAAGCACTGCTTAGCAACAACTAAAACATCAGTGTGTTATCACATTATTCTCATGCTAAATCCAAAACACAGCACCGTACCAGCTGCTAGGAGGAAAATTAACTCTACCCTAGCCGAAACCAGGACAGCTGGCCATGGCTCCCACCTGGCCAGCTTGAAGTACAGGCAGAGTGAACTCATGTCTGCCCAAATCTACCTCACTCTCTTCAAAATACCCCTAAGGGTTTTCCTTCTTCCTCCTCTGCATGGCTGCAGATAGTCTAACCATTATTATGTCTCTGCACAGTGTTGTTTTTTTACCAAAACACAGAAAGTGATGATACTGCTCTGCTTGGTGACAGAGACCCTGAGCTGGAGAACTCTTCCAACACTGGGCATGAAAGGTGTGAGTGCAGCAGGGAGAAGCAAGAATAAACCACAGCTTTAAGAAATAAAGCTTGTGAGAAGAAAAAATGACAGATTTGAGCTAGTTTGGTTTGGAATAGGGAGGACTGAAGGAGGATGTGCAACAGTTTTGCAATATGTATAAGACTTCTGTAAAATGGACGGTGATTGTTTGGTTTCCATGTCTCTAAGGGGAAGAACAAGAAGTTAGTGGCTGTGATTTGCAGCAGAGAATATTTCTGGAAACACAGTACTGAAAAGAGATAACCATAAATACAGTAATGCATAGGAATATGTTACTCAGAAAATCTGTAGATATTTATTTCCTGGAGATATTTAAGACCGATCTAGAGTACTGCTGCTCAGTGGTGCTCCAGAGATCATACATGGACTTTCAGATCCATGATGGTTTTACATTTCAATGATTCACTCACTGAAGGAGGGTATCTATCTCAGCATAGAAACATGGAGATGATTTTTTTCCTAATAATAAATTATGAAAATGTGCTTTGAAATATATCCTAGGGTGTACATGTGCTTTTACTTTATCAGAAACCTCCAACCCTTATGCTTTTTTTCCTAGCCCTGAGGAAAGCATCTTCTATTGTTGTGAAAGAGTGTGGTGGCTTGGAGGAGAGATGGACAATCATCCTCCATTTTAGAGTAGCATTCAGGGATGCAAAGTCCCACAGTATTTTCAGCTACAGGGTATGACAGACTTAGGTGGATTTTTTTTTATTTCATACTTTAGGTAGAAGAAACAACACAAATCCTCATTGTAATGCTAGATGGACTTTACAGTTCTCTCCTACTCATTTCATAATATCTTCCCCAGCCATAATTTAAACATCCCATTAGAGAGTAAATAAAGACTCATGAAACGGGAAGAGCACTGTAAAAACAACCACAAAATACATAATACTATAAAGGAACAAAATACTCCTATTGGGCTTTCATAAGTAATGAAGAAACACAAATTCATTTTACGGAGAAATCTATGAAATTTCCTAGATTACATTGGTCCTTAATATGGAATTACCATTCACACTCCAGAAAATGTTCAGATTTTAATACCATGGCATTGATATACATTTGACAGAAGTTAATGGAGGTTTTTCTGTTAGTGGTGGAACAAGTCTCCCATGAGAGGATACAATATATTTCCTTTTTGATGCCAGTCAATGACCGTTATGTCTAGAATTCAAGGATTTTAGGCATGGTTGTGGTTAGATATATGTTCTCCTTTTTACCATCAGGTAATGCCTGTGTTCCTGCAAGCTTTCCCTACAAGAATCTTGGTGTGACTTCAGCAGTTTGGCACTTTGTTTTCTGCTTCTCATTTTTATTGGTTATTTCTTTTCTGAAAGTATCTAGCTTTTCTGCTTGGCAGGGAAAATCTTCAAAATAAGGACAAAGTCAGAGACACCTGCCACTATCTACAAACCTAATCAATAGCTCTGGGAGCTGCAGTAGTATCAGAGACATAAATGGGTGCATGGACAGAAGGTGGGCTCCACGTGCATCGCTGACACACCAGTGATGTGGACACTGTGGACATATGTGTAATTTCTGTACCCACTATGCCAGCAATGAAATATGGAGTGGATGCTTTCAGACCTTGATAGGATTGGCCTTGAAATACCACAAGGACTGTCCAATCTAGAAGCATACATCTCTAGAATATCAGTAAAACTTTCTGAGTGTTTTATTGGAAATAAGAGGGCTTTAAAGAGGTGTAAGTATTCTACAGATTTGACAGAAGAAGTGAGAGAGAATGAGAAATTTCTAGCAGGTAGCCAGAGCATTTTACTGTCTCTATCCAGTCAATAGTTCTCAGGGATTTGGCAGTGACCTTGAATAGCTACTAACAGCCCATATATATCCAAAGTAAACAGAGCTTAGGAGAAGCACAGGAACTAAACAGAGAGAAGGCAATGTAGTAACTGCCAGCATATTCCTAGAAAAGGCAGCATGTTCAGACTCTGAAGAGGCCCAGTTAAAAGTGACTTCTCCATTGTGTTATGAACCATGCAGTTGCCTAGATCCAGGGCAACAAAACAATCTAGCACAATGGTGTAATTTTATTGAGATTGCATTGCATAAGTATTTACAAAACCTCTCTGTTATTTCTTTAGGAACTGAGACCCATGTGGCCTCTGCAGTTAGCTTATTGTAAACTGTACAAGGAATTGTGTTTATTAAAGCAACATCGCAGTCAACAGTTGTTTTAGCAATTCCACAAGGATCCTCCATTTTCATCAGTAGTCTGAGCACTTGAAGTGAAGCTAACCTGATTTTAAATCGTCTTGGTTTTTCTGATGATATGTGTGAGTACTATCTCCATTACATAGAATGAACGGGCCACACTCTACTCACTGAGTTGAAGAGCCATTTTTATTTATATAGCCTGCTCTGGATGCCAGTTCACGGCATGTAGCTTTCTTCCTCCTCATTCATAAGGCCCTCTAACTAGTACTAATGTCCAAATATACCCTCCATTGATGGGATAACTAGCCATATGCTGACCCCCTTACAAAAGGCGCTGCTTAATGCTTTACGATCTCCTGGATTTGGGGTATAGACTACCTCTGTCCCCCTGAACAACTCATTATTCACCATCCATTGTTACTGTGGCTGCAAACTTAGAGGTCACACATCTGCTAAGGGAGGACCCTAGATATAGCTGTACATTCTGTTTTTCTTTGAGTGATGAATGAAATTTGCCAGGGCAATCTTTTTTTCACAACAGGCACCACACTGATGAGTACAAACAGTGACAATTACTTTCAGGAGTTCTTACTCCTTGCTTGAAATATCTTCTACATCTCTTTATAATAATATATAAACACCCAAGCAAATTAAGGAAATATTTATTAGCATTTCCACTATGTAGGAGGAAACAAAGACACAAATGGTAAGTGAATGCAGCATTTGTTGTATAGTAGAATAGGTGGGTCTGCTCATCTACATGTAGATGTTTAAGTTAGATGTTCAGTCCAAGCTATTCATCCAGGATCTCACCATACTCACTGGAGGAGATGAGTGCTTCCAGGAAGTGAAACATCTGACCCCAAGACAGGTGTTTAAGGTAGGTAGACACAATGTACAATAAACAAACACTTTACAAAGGATGCCAACTCTACACTTTGCTAGAATATCAGAAAATGTCTCTGTTCCTTTGAGAGAGACATTGTCTCGGAACAGGAGCAAAAATGTGCCAAATATACCTATTTTAGAGAACACTGATTGGTAATATTTTCCTGTAAAGAAGATATGCCTGAAACTAGTTTACACACAGTCCAGGGATACTAGTAATGAGCTAATGTGTTCTTCATCTGTTAAAGCTACATTGAGATGGTATAGACAGTAATGGTCTTATGCAAGAGAATCCTTGTCCGTTGAACGTGTGGTGCTTTGATATATCCAGCTAGTCTTTTGCACATAGAGTGTGTAACATACAGTGATTTCTGCTCCATGCCAAGTCTTCTTGTCTGTTAATGATGGTGGCTGACAGGACTTTAAACCCTTCTTGTTAGTGGTCGAAATACTTTGTGACTGTTCCAAGATTTCTTGTACCTTGAGATCATCCTGCCTGCCTCATGAGTGTCTGAGGTCTCACTCATCAGTGAAAAACACATCTGAAAATGTTGGTCTGTTTATCTGGATGACTAGACAGTTCTCACCATCATGAGATCCCTTCCTATAAAATGACAATATTATCCTTCTTCCTTCCTTGTCATCATATTGCAGGATTTGAATTTAGTGCTTTTTGAGCCTGTTTTTCTGAGGAAAGGAAGTCAATGCTTTTGTGAGGCCTATTTGTGTGCCTGTTAGTCACTTCTCACCCCAAAGAATACTTGGACCTGTTGGGCCACTTCAACCCAGATTGAAAGGTGGGTAGAAGTCTCGCAGATCTTGATCACCTGTATTTTGTGAGAAAAGATGTCTGGCTAGACAAAAACACCCAAATAAGAGCTCAATTTGGTTCTAGGAAAGACAGGTTTAAGGTACCAAAGGCCAAATTCTGAGATGCGTTTTAGTAGCATAGTTATAGACCATTTCATTGAAGCAGTAGAAAAGGTCACAGAGTTTCCTTTCTTACATCCTTGCAGTTGACAGTTTCCTGTTTTCCTTTAGCATAGGTCACATTGACTGTTATTGTTGGCTGTGATCCCTCACTGGCTGGCTGATACACACTAAAAGCTGCCTTTTAACCTACAACGCTCAACTACTAATCAATTGTCTGAGCATAAACTTAGACCAATGTAGAATCACATTACACAAGTTGTGCAGTGTACTTGGTAGCATCAGGGCTGAACTGTTGAGGCAATGTAGACAAAAGTCAATTCTAATATCAAACTTGGAGTCAGATGTTTCTCCCTTTGACCCACATCCTAATTTTGTGCTTTTGCATTTGACTCAAAAGATGACATGTTATTTTGGTAGGCTGCCCACAGTATAAGAAAGAGAGGCCTCTTTGAAGACCTGTCCCTTCTCCATGAAACTGTTTTGGTTGATAAGAGATTTACCAGAAAACGCCATTTTGAGATAAAAACATTCATAAACACAGAGGCAATTTATGACTAGCTTCAGGAAGAAATAAAAGGGAAAGGGGAGAAAACATCAAGATATATTTTGCGATTTTCAAAATAGAACATAACAACTTCTCATGATGAAAAGATGTTTTCTTTTATGAAACGACCTCAGGTAAGAAAAATGGTAATTTTAAATATCCAGAAAGCAAAGCAGAGCATTTAGTTTTCAGCTAACCATTTTGGTTTAGAATAATTTTTAAATTCTTATATATCTGTATTTTTCTGCAGAAACTAAGTTAAAATTCCACTGTGCCCACGGCTCTACTATTCCGATGACAGATATTTACTCAAGGTAGAAGCCAATTTAAGAAATCTATACAGACATTTTTTAGGAAATAAAAGATGACATGCACAAACAAGACAGGGCATGATGAAATTGTCACACATCCTAGAAAATTGCTCTCTTCAGGGAAAAACTTGCTACAGTAAACAGAAAAGATGAAGTATTTGTGTACATATTTTTAAATCCCTTGTGCCCTTCAGAATGTAGTGGTTAGCAGTAAGTTAGTGCCAGTGGCCACATTGCATGGCTGACTACAGATGTAAAGTATTTTGATTACTCTGTTACAAGGTAAATAGCTTAGTTATGCATTTAACAATCTGTAGTTGGATTTGTATTTTACTGCATGAGGCATATGCAACTGAGATGAAAACATTGTTTCTGCAGGAAAAAGTGTGAACTGGGTAGGGGCTGTTGTCACTGAATTAACGAAGACAAATGTAACTTCTGCAAGCAGCATACTGAACATATGTGAAGGTGAAAGGAAGAAAACTTTTATTGAACTGAGGGTACATATTAATCATGTCAAGTCACATACTGATATATTAAATCCATCTTCTAGCTCTCAAATAATGCATTTTGTTTATGAGAGATTCTACCAATTAATGACTGTATTTGTCATTTTAAAAGCTCTCATTGGAATTAGGTCTAAGCTGTAAAGTGTTGAGCAAAGTTGTCATCCACTGGGGGTTGCTATAAGAGGGTCATGCTTCCTTTGAGTTCACACACAGGGGCAAGCTGTACCCTGCACTGGGATAGGTGTTGAAAAGGGTCTTAAAGGAAAGGCTCGGTGGTGGCTGCAGAGCTTGCATACATTGTCCTAGTGCATGAGACCGACGTGCTGTGCCACAAGACCATTGCCTGACTGGCATGTTGGGTCCCTTCTACTAGAGAATACTATCATAGTAGTTATACTAAACTCTTCTACCAATAAACTAAACAATGCCAAAGCATGAGCACTGGCACTGGAACCAGTCCAGGCTGATTAATTGTTAGAAGGATCCTTGGCACTAGGGAAGGTTTGGCTTGATCAGGTTTAGCCTGGACCAGTTAGCACTTACCCAGTTCTTGTGGTCAGAAATTAGCAAAAACCAGAGACCATTCCCAATAGATAGCGTGGGTGCAATTTGCCTGTTTTGAAGGACAACGGTTTAATAACATAAAGAAGGACTTTTGTGTATGTGGCCTCAATTCTAGATAACTGTTTCAAAAACATTTGCTTTAACTGCATGGGTGTAGCCAGACTGAAGAGGTCTTTTTCATCAGTATAAGTGACACAGAAAATTTGAAGTGTTATAAGAAAAATATCTACAGTGGATCATGGATCATTATTACTTGTATAAAGTTATCCCAAATAGTGCCCCAGGGAGATTATCTTCTGTGCTGAAGCAATATGGATGGCTTTTCCAAAACCCCTCATTTTTTAATATGATAATAAACTCTTTAATACTGTAATTCTGGTTAACCTCATAATCCACATAAATGTCCACTTCTACTTTGGCCTTGCCAAACTTTTTGCTTTGATGAAGTCCTGTGGCAATGAGTTCCAGGTTGATCGTGAAGATGGTTGACAAGGCCAAACAACTTAGGAGATACAGGAGGGAAAAAGTTTGATTGTAATGCTCTTATTCTCCATATCAGAAGGGACTTAGTCTGTTTCCTGCCATTTTTTAGCGTTCTTATTTTCTCCTTCTGTTGCTGTCATGCATTTGGCCCTCCCTAGGGACTGAAACAAACCTGCCCATGAACATAACTGTTTCCTAAAGTGCACGGTTGTCCTGTCAACCTCATTATTTACCCTGTAATATTGCTTTTCAATTCCCACCAACTGGCTGTGAGCAACTTAAGATGTCTCTGGGGCAGTAAATAAACAAAGCCAGCTAAGCATGAAAATGCTTCGCTTCTCTGAGTGTCAAAAAAAAAGGGGGGGAGGGGGGGAGA
>NW_008795125.1:5080070-5085575 GCF_000699145.1 Aptenodytes forsteri | reverse complement strand
TCCTTCCTTCTGTTGCTGTCATGCGGCCCTCCCTAGGGACTGAAACAAACCTGCCCATGAACATAACTGTTTCCTAAAGCGCACGGTGTCCTGTCAGCAACTTAAGATGTCTCTGGGGCAGTAAATAAACAAAGCCAGCTAAGCATGAAAATGCTTCGCTTCTCTGAGTCTCAAAAAAAAAGGGGGGGAGGGGAGGAGAAAGGAAAGAAGAATATTGTTTGTAACAGCTGCCAGTAACAACTGGGTTTGCAATGTATTATTCTGTGCCAGCTCCCAATTTATTTGTTAGCTATTGCTTGGTTTTCCAGCACGTTTTTATATTATCAGTTTTCAGCTTTGTTTTCTGTTTCAAGAGATTTTGATACTGGGTGTCAGAGAAGTCCTAATCATGGAGAGGGGCTGTTCTGCAGTTGATAGGCACTTTGTCCCTGATGGAAGAGCTTTCATTTGCCTATGGATGTAACAGGTATGGTGTCATCTCTGCCACTTTTCTGAGGAGCCTTGCAACTCCATCCA
Organism: Aptenodytes forsteri; assembly: GCF_000699145.1. Taxonomy (NCBI): domain Eukaryota; kingdom Metazoa; phylum Chordata; class Aves; order Sphenisciformes; family Spheniscidae; genus Aptenodytes; species Aptenodytes forsteri. The sequence continues at coordinate 5,085,059 of NW_008795125.1, read as the reverse complement.
GTTCTTTATTGCACAAGGCTATGCTGAATCTTTTGCTATCAGCAGAGCAAGTGGCAGGTTGTGCTCGGTGCCATGGATTGACTTGGGATTCTGCTCATCCTGACACTGAGTGCTGGCTGGGAGAATTGCTTTTTTCCCTGAAATAAACTGACCAAAACCCCAAAACCATTTCTAATTTTTGTTGACATTACTCTGGTTTTTGCAATAAATAACCAGCTTTGGAGTTCTCAGCAAGGAAGATTTTTCAGTTAATAAATTAAAAGTCAGTTCATTGTCAACTTTATTTTATGAATGTTAAAAACAGCAGATGAAAATGAAATTTCCTAAAAAAAAAATGTTCCTAGGAAAACATCTCCTCCCTTTGCCTTTGTCATTTGGAAGACATGGCTTTGAGAATGAGTGTTTCCCTATGTCCTCTCTCTCTCTCTCTCTCATGCTTGACTCATCTATGAAATGTATTTGGAGTGAGAATCTTGAGGAAAAGGGGATTAAAGGGCCAGAAGGAGTATAACCATGTAGACCTGCAATATGGTATTACTAATGCTAGTAATAAGCCATAAGCTTTGTACTGAGTTTGCGAGGCCTTAGGACAGGCTTGTCAGATCTGCTCTAGCCAAACCTTTCTTGACCTGCCTATAGCTTTGTTTGACTTGGTTCAGCTGTGACAGCAACTTGTCTAACTGAACAGGTGTCTGTATCTAACTTTTTTAAAATTTTTGTTTATCTTTGTGTCATACAACTACAGTTTTATATAGTTAGCAGTAACAAGCAGTTCTTCTAGGTAGAATGAGATGTTTATGACCCTAACACGATGATGCAGTGTAGAGAAGTACAGGTCTGGTACAACAGGAGAGACCTTGAGAAATGGAGATGTTGCAGGCTTGGACAAAATTGGTTACAGGGGTAACAATGACAGCAAATAGTATCTAAAATGTGTAAATGGCACTATGTGTAATAAATGTGGATGTAACCTGGAGCAGCAGACAAATGGGAAAAAGAAAGCTAGAAATATGTGTTAGTGAACATATATATAAATGACACTAAATTGAAGGAAAAAAGAAAAAAAGAGTTAAAAAGGAAGAAAGCAGCAGATGGGAAGAGGAAAAACTTTACATAAACATCTTATTCCTCCTGACAAAGGACTCTAGATGCTGTCTACTCCCTGCAACATCCCACTACTGTCAACATCAGTGTGAAACCACTCACCTTAGCATGCAGAGGGGCAGGAGAAGGGTGAGCATAGCACCAGGAAAAGGGGTAGACCCTAAGAAGTTTGTACATTATGATTTTGATTGCATTATTATTGTTATTTATATATATGTATATATAAATAAAAAAAATGTGCCTCCTCTTCAACAATAAACAAAATTTTGAATGTAGCAGAGGGCACACAGCCAAATCTACCTCACGTGATCAAGGTGGTGTCCCAGGTGGTGTATCTGGGACACTCAGACACAGAGGGGAGGGCTACAGCATATTAGTGTCATGGTATGCAATGCTCAGACCTCTTCATGGGTGGAACTTTTCAAGTCCAAGCACTAGAATAGAAAGTGTTATGTATTACACAGACAGCTTCCAACAGAGATGGATTATAACTGGAGATGGACCATTAATTATCACAACACAGGTGAAATAACAGCAAGGTGTCTCTGAGAGGCCAGTATCAGCTGGCAGAGCTGCAGATCAAATGCTCCTGATGGGTAAATTGATTTTGTATATCACAGAGCTATTCTGGGAGAGGAAGTTGGGTACAATAACTATAATTTTTTGGGGGTTTTTTTTTTTGCTTCTGAGTAAGTTTTTAGTGCCATTTATTGGAGAAGGAAAATAGGTAGCCCAGCTGGGAATAGAAAGTGGAACAACTCAGCATGTTTAAGAAGAGCAGAATCTGGTTTAGAGTGAAATCCCGCTCACCCAATCACAGTTGACTTTGGTCTCCAAGAACGGGCATCATCTCATATAAATCTCTGCTCTCTGGAAGGTAAGTCTCCATGCTGAGCTGGTAATATGGAGTCCTTCCCTAACTGTGAAGAGGGAGGTTTATCATTCCCATGCTGAGAAACACAGTGTATAGGAGAAGAGGGTTAAACAGTCCTCTGAAGCTGCCTTTCTTTCTCAATGCAGCCTGGAGAAAGCCAAGGAGCCAACTTCAGCTGGGAGCCTCAGTCACAGTTTATGAGAGATGAATCCATGACAATACGTACAGTTTGTGTTGGGTATTCAGTTAATATGCTGCCTGAAGTAACTCTCTAGCTGAAAAACTCTATTAACATTCAAAGATTTGAACATGTCACCTGAGTGGAGTACAGACTGTTACTAATCATAAAGAAATTCAGGTGCTAAGAATGGAGCAATCGGACCTTTGCTCTGGGTCCCCTTTGTGGTCTAATCAGTTGGCATCAGATTGTCTGTGTTTATTTAGGGTTGGGTTTTATTTTTTGTACGTAATTATGTTCAAAATAAGTCACAGAAAGCTGAGCAGAGAGGTTGCTTGTGCTAACATCACATAATAACTGCTGAGAGGTTATCTTGATCTCCTGTGATGACATAAAAGCAAAGCCAAACACCCAGCAGACACATTGGCTTTGCTTGTGTGAAGAAGAGATAGCAAATCTTAGGGAAACATGTTGCTTACTATTATCAAGAATGAAGGCTGCCATATAATACATTAAACAGACTTGGTGCTGATACTTAAACCCAAAGACTCTTAATGAATTCTGCACCAGTGTGTCATTAGCTGTTATTACTATGGTGACAACTGAATGCTAATGACATGTTTATGGATGGTGTGTATGAAGACAACAAATAACAACTATATCTTTGGTTTTTACGGTACTTGGTGGATAAAAGATGAAGAAAGATCAGTTTGTAGTGTCTTGCTATGTATGATGCTTCAAAGGCTGTGTTATTCTTCAGGTTGTAATTTGTGATGATATAGTAAGTGCATTATTTTAGAGATTTCAGATTAAACACTGAGGTTCTTAAAATCCATTTAAATTTAAAATGTTCACATTTTTAGACACGATTGTCCCATTGTAGTTGAAGGCAAGGCATATATTTTTTCCTTCATATAGAGAATTTTATTTCCCTGCTGAGCCAGCGGTAACCAGTGTAAATGTATGCAATAAATATAAATGTATCTACTGTTTGAACGTGGTCACTTGCCCCTTTCTACAGATAATCTGTTACAATTTTGAAGGCTGTTGCTGTGTCAAAACTCTACCTTCTCTTGACCGTGATTCTATGATTCTATGATGCTATAGACTGTTAAAGTCCAAAGGGACTATCCCTAGGAAGTGACTGGAGTTTATGGGTCCCTTAAAGTCATACAGGCAACAAAGGAGGTCTGCAAGACAAGTATAGTGTCTGCCAGTCATCCTCATTCACAATGACTTTTAGAAGCCCAGATGCTATGAAGCAATAATGCTATGGCAGACTTCCTATGGTATCTGAGATATCCAGAGGGGATGGTAAGTATGACATGAGACCTAAAGGAGATCTATGGCCTTCTGGACTGACAGCTGAAAGTCAGGCAGGCTGCCCTGAGCATCTCATGTTTAGACAACAGAACTGAGCTCAGATTTCTTGAGATCTCCAATAAATTGTGAAATGGTTTCTCACTGGGATAGTTAAGGAGAATAGTCTTGATATGAAGATGACTTAACTCATTTTTATCTCAGTACTAGAGATGCACACAAAACTTGGCCTCTAAATGGGTAGCACTGTCAGACTGTGAAATGAAATCATCAAGGCTTTTGGTTTTTTGTACATTGTCATCTTTAGGTAGCAGAAATAATAGAGGATACAAGGAAAAATGAGGGAGGACAAAAGTGACAAAGAGCTGCTGAATGTAAGTTTAAATTTGATTACATGTTTAATGCCCCAAAATAAAATTGCTGTTGTTAGAGATGTTTAGAAATTTCTTCTTCCAGTGAAGACTTGCTGTTGGTACCTTTAGTGGTATATGTTGTATTCTGATCTTACTTTACATGGGTTTTATTCTGTTTTATTTCTATTGGTTTTGTAAAATGTCTTTATACAAGATACAAAGCCCTGTACACTTGAAGGAAAATCATGGCTTTATTTAAGTCTACAGAAGTTCATTGATCATTCTTGGACCTGAGACCTCATTGATGAATGCTCAGAAAACAGGTAAAATCTACCATGGTTTTGTTAACATGTAATAATAGCTGTAAAGCAGCTCAGCAGTAAAACACCACAGATGAAAATATAAAGGAACCTATGACCTGAGGCCACAGTCTTTGTATTTGAGATCTAAAATTAGTAAGCAAAGGTAGACTCATTTGTTGAAACAAAGAGTTCTAGTGAAGCCATTTGAGAATCACACAATGTTTGGGATTGGAAGGGACCTTTGGAGATTTGCCCCATCATCCAGGTCATTAATGAAAATGTTAAAGACTATTGGCCCCCGTACCTACCCAGGGGATACACTACTAGTAAATGGCCTCCACCCGTACTTTCTGCCACTCATCACAATCCCCTCAGCCTGGAAATTCATCCAGTTTTCAATCCATCTCACTGTCTACTTTTCTAACTTGCACTTCTTTGGTTTGTCTAGGAAGAAGTTATGGGAGACAGTGTTGAAACTGTTACTAAAGCCAAGATAAACAACATCCAGTTGTTTATGACAACAATGAGATGACATCAGATGACAACAGTCATCCCATTGTAGAAGGCTGTCAGTTTGGTCAAGTATGATTTCCTTTTTCTGAATCCATGCTGACTACTCCCAAACACCTTCTTGTCCTTCGTAAGTTTGGAAAAGGTTTCTAATTGCTCCATCACTTTCCCAGGGATCAAGGTGAGGCTGACCAGACTGTACTTCCCTGGATCCTCCTTCTTGCCCTTCTTAAAGGTAGGAGAGACATTTAGAATCATAGAATCATAGAATCATTGAGGTTGGAAAAGACCTCTAAGATCATCGAGTCCAACCGTCAACCCAACACCACCATGCCCACTAAACCATGT
>NW_008795125.1:5054375-5079160 GCF_000699145.1 Aptenodytes forsteri | reverse complement strand
CACCTGTCTAAGCCGTGAGCCGCCAGCTTCTCTAGGAGAATGCTGTGGGAGACGGTGTCAAAGGCCTTACTGAAGTCCAGGTAGACCACATCCACAGCCTTTCCCTCATCCACTAGGCGGGTCACCTGGTCATAGAAGGAGATCAGGTTGGTCAAGCAGGACCTGCCTCTCATGAACCCGTGCTGGCTGGGCCGGATCCCCTGATTGTCCCGCACATGCCTTGTGAGCATTCTCTAGATAAACTGCTCCATAATCTTCCCCGGCACCGAGGTCAGGCTGACAGGCCTGTAGTTCCCTGGATCCTCCTTCCGGCCCTTCTTGTAGATGGGCGTCACATTGGCAAGCCTCCAGTCGTCCAGGACCTCCCCCGTTAACCAGGACTGCTGATAAATGATGGAGAGCGGCTTGGCGAGCTCCTGCGCCAGCTCCCTCAGCACTCTCGGGTGGATCCCATCCGGCCCCATAGACTTGTGAGCATCCAGGTGGCGTAAGGACCCATGGGCTTGTGTGTGTCCATTTTGTTTAAATGTTCCCTAACCTGATCCTCATTTATCAAAGGTAAGTCTTTCTTGCCCTGGACTTTTCCACTGGTGTCAGGGGCCTGGGATTCCTGAAGGTCAGTCTTACCAGGAACGACTGAGGCAGAGAGCACATTGAGCAGCTCGGCCTTTTCTATTTCCTTGTCACCAGGTCACCTGCCCTGTTCAGCAGCATGCCCACATTTTCCCTAGTCTTTCTTTTGCTGCTGATGTACCTGTAGAAGTTCTTCTCATTGCCTTACATGTCCTTCACTAGACTGAACTCCAGGTGGGTCTGATCCCATCCCTGCATGCTCAGACAGTGTCTCTGTATTCCTCCCGAGTGACCTGATCCTGCTTCCGCCTCCTGTATGCTTCCTTTTTTATGTCTGAGTTTTGTTCATCCATGCAGGCCTTCTGCACCTTTGCCTGACTTCCTGCACAACCAGATGGACCTTTCTAGAGCTCGGAGGAGGTGATCCTTGAAAATCAACCACTCTCCTGGAGCACCTCTCATGAGATTCTTCCAAGTAGGTCCCTGAACAGGCCAAAATCTTCTCACCAGAGTTGTGATCATTTTTTCTTGCTTTGCTCCTTCCTTTTGGGATCCTTAACTCCACTATCACATAGTCACTGTAGCCCAGACTGCCCCCAGCCTTTGATGTGAAAAGGAACAAACCTATAGTAAGTAAAATAAATACCTTGTTGTGTGACAAGGATACTGACTGGTAGTTTTTCATCACAGAAGTAATCTTTGCACTTATGACCATCCCTTTGTCAGCATGTTGCACAAATCAGCATTTTTGAGGCTGTGCTTGGAAAAGACAAAACATTACACTAAAAGTTGGCTGATGAGGATTTTGTTTCACCAGAGACAAGATAATGACTAATGTTTCAAACAGATATGAAATATTATTTTTCTTTCTTATGCTGAGTAGTTCATCCCAGAAAATGTTATGTAGGCAGTCAAAGGCTCTTAGAAGTCATATAGAAGCCACGGAACCAGAACAGAAATTTAAACAGCCTGATTGGTAAACTTTTTCATCATGAAGTAAAATTGCATCTGATACTTACTTAAAAAAATGTGCAAGGCCGTCATGCTTTTTTCTTTGTTTTCTACTCAGTGTATGAATAAAATCTGGAAGCGTGGGTTAGAATATCATTGGTGCCAAAAGGAGAAATGAGTTTAAAAGCAGTCCTTGAGGCTGTTAACATTAATAGTCTGGCTGAAATATTTGGCCAAGGGTGTCAAAAAGCCCCTAATTGCTAGGAGCTAAAAGTCTTCCAAAAGAATGATCATTTTAAACTTGTCATGTCCCTTTTGTTTTGGCCACTGTAGGGGACAAGATAGCAATCTAGGAGGACCTTTGGTATGGCACAGTTGGACTATTCTTATACACACAAAGTGTTAGCATTAATGTTTGGTGTTGCAAGAAGCGCTGTTATAACACACCATCATGTCTCCAAACACTGGCAGGGCCACTAATAACAGGGCAAAAGTGTTGTTCAGTGTATAATTCTCACTAGCACTCCAACAATGCAGTTCTGAGTAGCGCTATTGTGAAAAAAGAGATTCACTGTAAAATCTTCACTAGGAACTACAGCTCCATCCCCACACTTCTCTCCCCTCCTCCCCCTCGGAGTAATAGGAAAGAAAACATTGCAAATGATATGTGAGAAGTGCTCCTGGCATGGTCACCAGCTGCGGCTGAAGTGATGAGATATTGTGAAATCCAAATGAATGGTTCATTATAAGGAAAAACTTTGTTCAACTGTTATGCAGTACTGAGGAATCCACTCCTCATTTACACGGGAAGAAAATGTTCTATTTCAATTCCTCGAAGAGAAGTTACCCACTTCTTGTGGGCAATCACTTCACTGTTATAGCTTCCTTCTTGATTCCAGCTATGTAAAAAATGTTGACCATATCAAACATGCCAACTGTTGTATTACATGGAGAAATGTTCTCTGCAAGGAGCAGAATTCTGGAGAACAGTAAAGGATCTCTGGGTCCCCTTCTTTTCTGCTTACCCAAGACTTGTTTATATCTGAATAATCTGTTACTTTATATATATCAAAAAAGCAGCAGGTCTCTTTAGTGTGGATATGCTTTTGAGGAACATGCAGATCCCATAAAATACCTGTTGTCATACCTATGATGACTTTTCCTATGGATTTTCCTTGGGGTAGTGATTGAGAGTTGGACTGTTCCTTTTCCAGGGCGTGAACTGTCCAGACTAATAGCTGAGTCTTTAATTTATGTATCTCTGATAGTTGACCTGAAGATAGTCATGTCTTCTATAACCAAAAGGGTTACAGAAGTATAACTTTTTCCCACGAGGAAAACAAAATATGCAGAATTAGTACACAGCATTAAACTACAGTGTAAGTGGATCTACATTACAGTTCCGAGTAGCTTAATTATGGATTGGCTTTGTCTCACTTCACATAAACTGTCTAAAGGCTGAACTGTTTAAACCAGTGAACCAAATTCCCTCCCCAGTCAGTAGAAGAGCAAACTTTTAGTGCCATTCAACCCACCTTAAGACTGGTTTCTAGGACAGGGTTGAGCTAACCTCCAGAGCTGCCTTTCTCTATCCATTGGGAGGATCTGGAAATGAGATCCATCTAGTCTAACTTAAGTTATCTAAAAGTTAAGCATCAGTGTAGGACAAAGTTGGTACAATGAGTTATACCTTATTTCTTCTGACAATAGTTAATTTTTCTAGGGTGCAGCTAGGTTGAATGGGAAGCATGGAAATGCAGATGTCAGAAAAAGACTTACTCTTGGAGAAATTGAACCATGCTTTGCCATTGACCGTAGTGAGGTCAAAATTTAACCTCTGATGTGGGTATTATGCCATGATCTACATTTGGCCTTTTTCTCCCTGCACATGATACGAAGGATTTTGATTAGACAACCATTTCATAACAAATATTCGTCCTGGACATTAGTGATACTAGTTGTTATTTGAACTTTTTCAAATTACTGTGATGCTCTCTGCTGTAGATTTGTTGGGAAACTTTGTGGATAGTCTATGATGAAGTCACCCAGCTGGTTTGGAAAGGTAGCTGGTAAAAGCAGTGCTGCATTCCCACTGAATATGCACCTTCTTAACTCTGAGAGACGTTGTGTCATATCTCTACTACACTGAATTATTGATAACCTTCAGGCATAAATTTCACATAGACATGCTCTTTTTGATCTCCTCCCCTATCATTTGCTGGAGAATATGCCATAAAAAAATGTGATTAAAAGTCATGTTTTACCTCTATCCCCAGATGAAACTCAGCCCAAAGTTCAGAGACTCTATCCACTCAGTCATTTTCTTTTTACCTGTATCCTTTCTCCAGTCACCATACCTCAATTTCTGTAGTCTCCATGAAGCATCTTCCCTGAATTTGTGAAAATTCTGTCACCTAAATATCTAATGTCTATGTTGTGTCATGTTTAACAATTCAGCCCTTGGAGTGCACTGGGCTGCATTTCTCACTGTGCAGAGGCTGAAGAAGGTTCTCTTGGTAAATGGAAGTACCCGAAGGAGGCAACTAGTAGTGGAGTTGTCCGAGTTTAAGAGAGATCTTGCTACACCTAGGATGTTGGGGAAGATTTCGTATGCCTCCAAACTTTAGAGTTCAAGCTCATCTTCACAGAGCAGTCTGTGGAGCCCTGCTAAGAAGCTCTTGATTTTTTTCTCTTTGTCTGTAAATCGGCACCAGTTTTCACTCTATAGATATACAAAGATAGCAGTGAAAAGATGGATCTTGCCATTCTGCAGTCAGATCAACTCCATTAGCTACATATTTAATGTCTATTATAATAAAATAAAATGAAATATGGCTGGATTTTCAGAGGCAAAAAGAATTCATTATTACTGAATGCAGCTATAACCCTTAAATTTGCAAACACCTCTGTTTATAATTATGATAGACATTGTTACATTTATAATTAGTCCATTTTACCCTTAGCAAAAATAAAAGATACAACAATATATGTATTTAAGCGTAGCTGGCTTAAATGAAAATTTTCTCATCTTTGTTCCTTGCTTCTAATGTTTATATCCCCAGGACAGGACAGGTCAAGATGCAATCTGTGGTACTTGCAAAAGTCAATGAATATAAAAGCCTGTTATTTTAAGGGGCTCTTTAGGGCTGTAACACTCTTAACAAGCCTCTCAGGGCTAACATTTAACACGTGTGCCCTACAGAAGCCTATAATTTACCACGTGCCACCAATTTCATATAGACCAATATATGGCTGTCAACCAGGTGCAGCTCTGCCTGCTCCATAAGAGTTCAAGTATTTTAGTGCAAGCCATGATAGCTTAAGTATGCTAAATAGCTAGCTGCTCTCCTGCTTTGTTAAGGTTACACACTGAGACCAAAGCTGGTAATGCCTGAAAATTGTTTCTCAGAAATTTCACTCCCTCATTCATTGGACAAACAAAACAATGCTGACACACAGAGCTAGCAGTCCTGCAGCCTGAAAAGAACACGTGGCTTTTTTTTTTATTATTTGGTGCAGTTCAACATAATACTGAAATCTCATCACTTAAATTTCTAACTTTAAAAATTGTTAGGGATAAAAAATCTAGGCTCTGTGGTTTTTTGAAAACTTTATTACATTGCACAATATTTTCATGATAAGCAGAGAGTAGACATCTACAGCAGCCCCTGCGTTACCGTGACAAATGAGCAGTAGCACAAGCTTGTTTAGCTTGTAAGAAGAAAATGTGCCTGAAATTGGCCATGCTCTTGTTCTTGGCATCCTTAAAGAAGCTGTGCACAAGTTTTGGGGGTGTTTGTGTCTTAAAAATATTTTGTGTAATAATATTATTCAGTTTCTTCCCTTTCTAGTGATGAATTGGGAATACATAGAAATTGGCTGAAGTTGTGAGAGGGTGGAAAACCACAACTGGCAGGGAAATTGTAGACTTCAAAATAAGCTTTACCTTGTGTGAATAGCAAAAATTTGGATTTTTTTTTTTTTATGTAGGGAAAAATAGCTAGCTGAGGCATAGACATTTTTCTAGACAAGACGGTGGTAGAGAAAAGAAAGGTTGGTCTCCACCTGTGAAATGTTTTCAAGGGCACTTTGAAATCCTGTTAGTGTTTTATAGATTTTAAATTGCTTTTTATCATCCTCTTGGTGTTGCACAGTCCTCTTATGCAGTTTATTTTTGGGAAACATCCCATGTTAGTTTATAGAAAGCACACCCTGATTACTGTTGTATTCACTCGCCATGTACATAAAAAATTGCCTCTGAGCCTTAGTGGTTTGGGTATTTAATTGTTTGATTTGTTTATCGTATATGATGAATTATTGTTTATTGGTTTAAACTCATCCAGGGTACGCTTTATAAAAATGCTGTTTTAATTGCTAAAATACACAGAGATTTAATTTGTTTGAGAAGCTAAGGTGGCTTACACAGTGAGTTGGTAGGTACAGGTGCTGACCTTCCTTTGACACTCCATGACTCTGGACTCCTAAGGCCACTTCTGAAGCCATTTAGGGAATTACCAGGGGTTTTCTTGCTGGACTCTACTTGGGGCAAGTAGAACTATAGTTTGGATATGATGAAATAATTTGAATATTTTAATGGCTAAATAGTGCACATTTGGATTGGTTGAAACAAGTTGTAAGTTCCTGTTGAGCCTAACAGATAATTTTGTCAAAGAGGAAATGGTCAAAGAAAACAAATTCTGAGGAAAAGATTCAATTAATTTTTCCAGACAAAACTTTTTGATTTTTTATTTTGAAACTGATTTTTACTTTTTAAAGCCCCTATAAAGGGATATCTAAAATGTGATGAAAATATTAATTCCATTGTAGGTCAAATAACATAGGATTACATCTAAAACAGAGCTCTTTTTTAACAAGAAACATTAAATTTGGGTTGATCAAACCAAACTTTTTCCTATCAATAGTCAGATTTCAAAAATATTTCACATAAAACCAATCCTCTCCTTAATGGTCAGTCTTTGGCTTACATTTCAGAGGGAGCTCTGAAGGTGCCCTTTAAGATATGGATGGCTGCCCCAATCTTAGAAGGGCCCATTGCTAACATGATTGCTGTATTTCATATCCCTAAGATGGGATATATTCTACCTTTAATAGGGGGATTTCACCTGATGTACTATGAAGTAATGTGTGTGATGTCATACCACTGTGATCAAAACTGTTTTTAAAAAAAAAAAAACAAAAAGGGATTGGACAGAGTAGAAATTAGTGGGAAAATAAAACTGCATTTAGCCTACAATAACTGTATATTTTCACTGCATTGGTGTTAGTTAGTATGAAATATGATTCTGTACATAGTACCAAAAATCTTGACCACAGATGTACTGTTTCATAAATAAAGCCTTGTACACGGGGGGGAATGTGTTTTAGTGAAACTGATGTGAAGCTCATATACATAATTTATTTTCCTGACTTGATGTGGAATTTGGATGTTGGATCATTGGGTGTTTTCCAGAAATCACTGGTGGGAACTGAAAGTGGACTGGGGAGACACTAGCAGCTTTATAGTGTTTGATAGAAATGTAAGCTTGTCAGGTCCTGTCATGCCAAATGTGGATCACCTCCTCTCCTGAAACAGCTGTTTTTTTCAGAAAATAAAATGTTCTTTGCCCCAGGAAGAGCAGATTGTGTTAATTTTTCTTCAGACCTGTTCAAGTTGTGTTTAGGAAAACTTGATGTACAGCTGCTTACCCTGGAAAACAGGGTGGAGAAGGTCCCTTTCTATATTTCTTGTTAAATTAAGATTTCTCAGAATGCTTTCTCTTTAAATAGCAGATCTGTGAATAACAGCTGACCATTAAAATGCTGAATTGCTACAACAGTGATATTCGTGTATAGTTCTCGTGGCTTCTGTTTCACTTCTTAAACCATTCATCCCCTCTAAAAATCACAGAAAACGTAATAGGTGGGAAAACTAAAATCATAGGCCAATTCATATTAGGGATAGAAGTTAAAGGAAGATGATGTGGTATAACCTTTAATATTGCTTGGAAACTTTATTCAACACCGCTGTCCTCCTTTGGCCCTGTCCTTTAGAAGAGCTGCAATAAAGTTGAAATGTCAATTCTTCCTCATGACAGCTCAATGGTAGCTAAGTGTTAGCTTTATAGATGGACACAATCAAATACTGTTGACTGCATGAGTTGAATTTGGGTTCTTTATTATAAATGCTTATTTTTAATTGAGTTTGTTTAGCAGAAAAGGTAAGGAAGTATTCATCCCAGAATATTGAATGATATTCCATAATGTACTGGGATATGTTGTAAGACACTTGCTACCTGTACATCTACTTCTGGTCCTTGCTAGAAGGACTAGATGTCTCCTTTCAGGAAGGACATACCAGTGGAATGGTAATAGACCGCAAGAACACAGTAACTTCTTGCACCTCACAGTCCTTCCTATGACTTTAAGAGGAGGTATTCTTTAGAAAAGAGCTCCTCTGAAGGCCCTCTGAGATTTAAAGAACAAAGTACTTTTTCCATGCCAGTCACTGTAGTTCATCAGAATTCTCCACGGATTTGCCTGGTTTGTATTTCCCTCATACTCAGGAAGACTAAAAAGAAATAAATCACTATGTACTATTATTCATTACAAGTATTTTAACACTGATGAGATAATCAGGGAGTTAGGCTAAAAACTTTGCACCTTTGAAAATCTTATCATTAGCCTGCCTAGGGAGAGAAGACAGGTATTTAAAAACAACTTTATAAAATACAGCTCATTTTTTACAGCAATCTTTTGAAGTCCTTGTAGCGGTCAGTCACACCAACACTACCTTATGGTTATCTTTTAGATTTGCCAGAGTCCTTTAAATATGCACTGGCAATTTGGGGTTTTTTGCCATTTGTCAGTGAGCAATAGGTCCTGTGCAATTTCTATGCCAGGGGGAGGCCTCAAACCAGAAGAGAACAAAGAAGCTGAATCTCAGGTCACAGCATAGTCCTTGGTGGGGCATCCTGAGTTGGACAAATTAACTGGTCCCGCTACGAGATGCAGCAATATGTCATGTAAGCGTCATGTCCCACCCCAGGCAACACAGCAGCTACAAAACAGAGCACATGAACCCATCTAGGTATTTAAAAACAAATAAGAGAATGTTACCCAGAGAGGTGGTGGATGCCCCATCCCTGGAAACATTCAAAGTCAGGTTGGACGGGGCTCTGAGCAATCTGATTTAGTTGAAGATGTCCCTGCCTGTGGCAGGGGGTGTTGGACTAGATGACCTTTAGAGGTCCCTTTCAATCCAAACTATTCTATGATTCTATGATTCTATGAGTCTGGCAACACAGAACATCTGAATGCAGTTCCTTATAGAGAAAAAACATTGCTGAAATGTTCCTTAGAAAAGAGGTAGAGAACTTGTCATGTTTTTGTGACTTACCGGTATTGGTTGCTCTCCTTCAGGGTAGGGACTCTGACCCCCAGCCCTGAATGGGCAGATGTATTTCCTATCAGCCACCGTTAAGTGCCCATTCCTCTCTGTCACATCCACCTCCTCAGGACTTCCTACTAGGTGGGTCAGATTGATCCCAGGTTAACATTTTAATTTTCCTGGGTCCCAGTCTCAGAAGCTTACTTTTCTCCAAACACTGTATGGGGAGTCATAGCTCCTAGTTTAGGATTGCAAATCCATCAAGTAGCAGGGTGCCATCCAGACCGGTACTATAACACCACATTTTACCAAGTAATTCTTCCCCTGAACTCTGCCAGGAAGGCCCAATTTACTTTTGAAATACTAGCAAATGTTATCAGATATAATCAAGAACAAAATATTTGACACATGCAACTGTTTTAAAGCTGCTAAAAGTTCCCCTGTTATGGGCTGTTCAACCACTGAGCAAAGGAAAAATGTCTTGTGTGACGGAGTCCTGGAGAATGAAACAAAAATCTTCCTATGTTGGGCATCTTCATCCAAAATACCTGGCCTTGACCATGATGGAAGCTGGAATATCAAGTGAGGCTGGCCACAAGCTGTTGTGGTTAGTTAATGCTTCTGGAGTATTAAGGTCATTTTCAGGTAATATGGGTACCATTTTAGCCCTCAGAGATGAAAGGCAAATTCATTTTGCCTCTGGAATGAAACACTCACTGTTGACTCTCAACCCACTGTTGACTCTGCTGGGTTTTGCATTTACACAGCTACCATAACAATTTATCTGATATTTTTCAGTCAATCTTGCATTCATGTTTTGAGTGCTGGTTAAATAAAGATAACTCTATCTCATATTGTGTAAGTGCTGCAGGATTCCTCAGAACAATCACAACGCAGATTATTTTTATAGTGTGGTTTTTATAGTGATATGCTTTGCCATTCTGCAGGGCTGAGTAAACATCCACTCATGCTAGACAATGTTTTTCTGTTTGTTTATGTCAATTAAAGAGCTTGAATATACAGACAGTGAATCCTACATTACTTCCCTTAAACCAACAGAATATGAAATCAGCTGGGCTTGATGCCGAGAAACTGATTTCTGATGATAAACTGAAGCAAAACAAAATCTGCTCCATATGGTGCAGTTGTAAACTTTGCAACTATAAACAAAAACATGCTGTGTGACTAAATATTGTGGTACAAAAGCAGCCATAAAGCGCTATCCCTCAAGGCATACCCAGTGCCAGCCTGCCACTTTCAAGCATAGTCTTGAAGTGGAAGGGAGTTTGAGAGATCAGGTGATGCTTGGTGTGTGTATCACCAGGGAAAAGATGTGGTGGTTCAGGTTTCTGAGCCCAGGTCATGAGATGGGTCGTACCTTGCATCTGGCAATAGCTGACCCTGCCCCTGGATTTTCTGCAGAAGAAGATATGAAGGTAACCAAACTCACATCAGGAGTGAAACTCCCTCTATTTCTACCTGCTGCACGGTTGGCATTGCATGCTTTTATCCTCAGTGGGCATGCAAATGTGGCAGGGCTAGGTGTAATGATTCCTCAGCTTCCTAAAATCTTATAACTCCTACATATTAGAAACCCTATATAATTCTATACATTTCCTAGGAGAGGGAGCATGAAGGCAGGTTGAGGTGTTCAGCAGACACCAAGACATGCACATGACCCCCGCATGCACTAACCAGTCATTTGCAGAAGGTCTGATCCAAGCCAGTGCCTGATCTTGTCTTAGAAAGACAAAAGTAAACGGGAGGTTGCAGAGAGCCCCAGTCTATCCAAGGGAATGTTTTTTGTTCAAACTTCCCAACCAAGGGCTGGCTTATTTCACACTGCTGATAGATCACTGAGCATTGGCTGTTTGAGTACAGCATCTTCCCATTTCACATCACCGCAGAAACCAGTTATCCCCATGGAAAAGGTTTAAATGCTTCACCTGACTTTTGGAAGGATTTGGTAGGAGCGCATTCAGGAGACTTTGGTGCAGAAACACAAGGGAGTTCCTCAAGCTGTGATAACTTAGCTGTGTCGTAAATTGGAGTGGATTAAACCACTCTTTTCTGCAGCATGTTCAATGGTCTCTCAAGTTTAGAGTTGTGGAAGAACAAAAGGGAAATACTTTGCCACTATGAATTAACAGCAGGCTCTGTAAACAGTCTTGCTAAAGGAAGGAATGACATGCAACCTTTTCACTATGTTTGAAAGAAATTGATTGAGGGAAGGAGGCCAAAAAAATATTACCCCCAGCTTCAAACTGTAAAAGCATTTAGAGTTGTTTAAAGACCCCATGCACTCCTCTTGTACTGTAAAACCAGAACCTTGGGGAAACAGAACGTAAGGAACTGGAAAGAAAGAACTGAAGATTTACTGGTGTTTTCAGCATAAACACTCATCAGTCCTCTTTAGCAGAAAAGGAAATGAGCCTGCTTTTCTCTTTCAGCTAAACGAGGGTTTTCTAAAATGCCTCCTTGCCATATAAGTATGGAATAACACACTTAAGAAAAAGTATATCGTATTACTAACTGTAATATATATAGACAATTTTTTTTTAAAGTAGAAACAAACAGAAAATGCCCTACTGTTTGACTTTGACAGGACAACTATGCCTTTGGGTTTAGACCAGAAAGTGCTTCCAACTCTATTGTTGCAGGCATGCCTGAAGCATCAGTAAAGGAAGGCACTTCCAATTTTTAATAGAAATTCTCAATAGGGCAGAGATGATTCTTGTTCTTAATTTATTTTGCTTTTGTTTTGATCACTCAAATAACCATGTAATATTTGGAGGTGGCCTGGGGTAAAGCTGCAGCTGAACAGACTTTGCTATTAGTTTCCAAAATGTAACAAAACCTCAGTTCTCTTCTGAAAGGGGATGCATGTGTCAAGTGACTTGTTCGGGGTTAGAGGGAGGCAGCTGAGCTTCCCAGGTCCCCATGAGCCTTGTTTGGCATCTTGTTCTGATTACTCATCCAACAAGAAGCAAAGGTACTTGGCAGCACAGAATAAGGGAGGAGGAGAAGGTAAACGAATCAGGACAAAGAGAAACTGAAAAATACAAGGAATCTGAAAACTTGAATAACGAGCACGACGATTTCTAGTAATCATGGGACAGGCACCAAGAGTAAAGTTTCCTCTTAAGAAAGTGCTGTAAAACTGAGGCAGAGTGTAGAACACATAAGCAAAGTTCGGACCCAAACATGACATGGAGATGACCGCAGCAGTACTCATGGTTGACTTCCCCTGTGATGGTGGCCAGCAGCCAATCTGCAGTGCTAGGACTACCACCAGATTTCCTAGAAGCATTTAACACAGTTATTCACAAGGCCATAGGTGGAGCAGTAGAATCCTCCAGATGGTTAAATGGATACAGAAAGACCTGATGGTGTCTCCTGTCCATCCTTACTGTTAAGGTCTTGCTGACTGTGCCCCCACCAATCTGTTGTGTTGGGTCTCAGCGCCTGTATCTATGTGTCCAAGTTGCTCCTAGATCTCAGAAGAGCACAGTTCAGTTTACCTCCCAAGGTAGGTTTTGACTTCTTGTATATAAGACTGTATGGTCCTGCCATCCTTGACCCTGAAACCTATTCTATTCCCTAGATTTGCCTGTAACTTAAATCACCACCTTTGAAACTCACCAATAAGGTGTCAGCTTTCTTGATTACAGTACATATCTGGAGCATAAAACACACATAGATGTCTGCCCTGAGTAGTTTAAGAAAAATACACAGATATGAGGGGTATGTATTTCCTTGAATTTGTTTCCTCAGCACTCTGAAACCTTCTTTGGTTGGAGTCTGGTCCTCCAGCATCGCTTTTCTGCCCTTTGTCACTCTTGGTACATTCTAACTATCCCTTTCCTTGCTTCAGTCTTTTCCTCCTGCATAAGCAATTTCTGCTCCCTCCAAACCCTGTAATTGCAGATGGGTGAGAGGGGTTCCTTTCATCTCCAATTACCTTGTTTCCCATTTCAAGTGTTCCAGCAAGGAGAAACATTAAGGTTAGATACTCTCCACTGCCCTTTGTCTGACTATGCACAACCAGCAGCAACTACATACCGGTCACCACAATTTCTAGACTGTAAATACAGATGTTCTCCAAAATCTCACTCTCTCACTGTTTGCTATGGTCCATTATGTGAAAATCCACTTCTGTGCTCATGACTCACTGAAACAGTTCTGTTCTTCTACAGCACTGCTGCAAACAAGGCCCACAACATCTGCCAGATCCTATATTAATTCGTTACAATTAGGCTTATTTTGAACTGACCCTCTGTAAACTTTTATGGCAACAATCCTGCTTTAAAATTCAATTTGACTTGAAGAGCCTTCACTCTGAAAAAAGCTCATGAAAAATAATTATCCTTTTTCTTTTTCATTTGCTTGGAAACTTTTATAAAGAGTATAACAGTTAACTGCTAACACCTGAATCGCAAATGACCCGATCGATCCACTTAGACTGCTATTGCATATTGCAACATGTTCTTTTCCTAGAAAAATAGCAGTACAGTCTTCTGTGTAACATACCATGCAAGTAGAGAAGCAATTTAGGTGAGTCAATAACTTCCATCTGTTCTGAAGCAGTGAGCATGAAAAGAGTTTCTTTATTCTGGTATAAATTCACAGTAATGCCTCTCCAGTTTTATTTGTGCCAGGGTAATTAGTGTATCCTGCAACTATTGCAAGTCCTGTACATATTTCTGAGTGACACCCGTACAAAGAAGTGAACTGTTGCCTTGGGATGCTCTAACAATCCTTGTAGGATGTATATTTATTTCTTTTTTTATTATGGCTTGTCTGAATAATGCTAACAAATTTCCCTCAGCTTTGCGTCACATGAGCTCAATGAAAAGTGTATGTTCCCCTGTTTTATCATACTTTTTGAGTTTACTAGCATATATACTTGAATTACTGTGCCTTCCTGGTAAACATATGCAAATATTTCCTTAAAGCTTTTCCTTATCTTTACACTTTCTTAGATAATTTCTCATATTTGAGTGAAACTGGTTTTCTCCCTTGTCTATTTAATAACATATACTTTTTGTTTATATAGTTCCTTTCAACCAAGGGCTGTAAAATACTTGCCGAAATGGGTTAGTATTTTGAAAACCAAGAAATACCGATCCTTAGGCCAAATGTTTGGAGAAGTGCCTGCTAATTCAGGGTTCTTAACTTCAATATGAATTATTTTGGATGCCAAACTTGAGACACCAAATATTGTCTCAGTCTGAATTTTCATTGTAGTCAATGGCTTCTGCAGGTGTTCATCATCTCCAGAAAAATAAGATTCACTTCACAATGATGAGATGAGGCAATGGGGTGATATTTTTGAAGAATCCTGCACAGTTCAGACCCCCAGATTTAGTTGCCCAGTTCTGCCCTCACAGCCTGGAACAATTGAAAAGGTAACAGGCTGACAGCAGAGGCCATCGTCCTGTGAGTACTCGGGAATGGGCCTTAGGAATTTCATGTTCCTGGCTCCATTTCTGCCTGAGAAGCTATATATTTTGGGCATCATAGGTACACCAAAAATAAAGATTTCTGGGCTCTTACCTCTCTTGCAGAGGGACAAGACATTTGACCTCCTCAGAGACTCCAAGCCTCTTGCTATACAAGCAGCAAGAAGCTGTCCTGAACACCAACAGGGTCAGCATGTATTTGTCTGACCCTAGATGCTGAAGTTTTAGTCTTGATTTAGCTGTTGGACAGAGCCCCTTTTCCATGTGAGAATGGTGCATGGTGTTTGGAAGGCTCTTAGGATGTTGCTTTCATCCTCATCATCTTAACTATACTCTCGGCTAATTACATAAAGACCTAAAATGTATTTCTTGTCTTCCCACTTGGTTATTTTATATACACTCTGCTCTAAAAAGTGAAAATCTGAAAAGTTTGCTCTTTTATGCATGGTAAAGGACTGCTAATAGTTTTGCCTCTGACAGGATCCTACCAGTTCAGCTCCGCTGAAGCTGTGTTTGAAGCAAACTCCTCCCTCCCTGTCCAGTCCATTTGGAGCAGTCCTCAGAAGCTGCAGCCATCGGGACTAAGCCCTATCAGGTGGCTCCACACATGCTAGAGCAATCTAGGATTGGGAAGGAAGAAATGTAACTCTCTGTTGTTTTTAGCTTCAACTCCTCTGAGGCTCCAAACTTCGTGTTATATCTCTTAGAGTCACAGCACAAGAACACAAATTAAGTGAAACAAAAATTTAATTAATTGATTACAGGAAGTTCATGAGTTTGGGAAAGGACTATGCAAACATACAAGAACAATGAGCTTATATGTTGCCCATACAAACACAATGAGCTAAAACATTATACCAGAGACAGCTAGGGGGATGGCAGCACTGGGAGCCCCAGGCCAAGGCTGTGCTCTGCAGGGCTGTGTCTGGCTCTGGGCTGGCTGCCCTGGGCTGCAGAAGAACAGAGGACTATGGGCTAAGTCATGAACGTATAACCCTGGCCCCTGCCGGCAGCTCCTGTGGCCAGGATTTACCAGGTTGTAATGACAATACAGACACACTCTTTTTGTGTCTGGGAAGCTTTTTTACCCAGTTTCTTGAGAGAGGACAAAACTACAGCGCTGCTAGAATAATTGCTGCATGCTGCCAGCTATCTTTACGTGAAAGCAGTTTTAGGAGACACCTAATCTAAGATTAGAGCAGTGGCAAATCTAAAAATGATAATCTTAGATTAGGTGTCATTCTGTTGTGCCCAGTCTATAGACAGATTTTGAAATGCTTCCTACAAATGAGTACAAATGCACTTAGCAACAGAGGAAGTCTCAGGATATTGCAAAGTGAAAATTCATAGGTCAAGTGGAAAATCATTGTCCAAAATCATGTCAACCTGTAGCTTGTGTTTTCTTGCTGCAATTATTTTCTGGACAGTATCAAAGCAAACCAAATCAATTTCCCCATCTTACCCTCACTCCAGTTATCTGCTGTTTTCTTTGATTCCTTGTTAATACATTTTGTTGCCTTCAATATGACTCAAGGTGTACATTTTGTTTAGTATGTGTATGTGGTTTGGCTGGGATGGAGTTAACTTTCCCTTTATAGCAGCCCCTATAGTGCTGTGCTTTGTAGCTAGAACAGCGTTGAGAACACACCAGTGTTTTGGCTAATGCTGAGCAGTGCTCCTACAGCATCAAGGCTCTCTCCACCCCCACCCCACTCCCAAAGGCCAGTAGGCTGGGGTTGGGCAAGAGGCTGGCAGGGGACATAGCCAGGACGGCTGACCCCAACTGACCAAAGGGATATTCCATACCATATGATGTCATGCTCAGCAAAAAAAGCTAAGAGAAAAGAGGAGGGGATGGCATTCATTATTAAGGCATTTGACTTCCAAGGCAACCACTAGGCATACTGGGGCCCTACTTCCCAGGAAGTGGATGGACATCACCTGCTGATGGGAAGTAGAAAATAAATCTTTTTCCTTTGCCTAGCTTCTGTGTGAGGCCTTTGCTTTTCTTCCTCAAAGTGTGCTTATCTCGATCCATGAATTTTTTATCTTATTTTCTCCCCCTTGTCCTGCTGAGGAAGAAGAGTGAGATAGTGGCTTGGTGGGCTCCTAGCAGCCAGCCAAGGTCAACCCACCACAGTATGATCTGATGGACAAAGACACTGCAAAAAAACTTGAGATTTACTTGCAGCTTTCAAGTGATGTTGGACAAGTCACCTATCTCCTGTGCTTCTGTTTCCTCTTTACCTTTTGTCTATCTGTGTATTCAGGTAGACAAAACTGGCATCTTCCCTTTTGAATACAGGACTCTGATCATATATTTGTGGAGCACTTATCTCCACACAGTGGGGAACATGCAGCCCAGGAGCTCATCATAATTAGGAAATGAACCTGTGGCTCAGTTGTTGCTGTTCTTCTTCGGGAACCTCTCAGACGCATTCAGAGAATAAGTTGCAAGACTGACAAACTGTGCCAGTACCTTACTTTCTGCTGCCTTCTTTCTTGAAGGGCCCTGCAGTCCCTGGTACCACACAACAGAATGTCTGCTGCATGGTGTTCTCTCCCATCGTGTGACTAGATGTCATGTGAAGAGGTAAAACCTGGTACTTATGGTTGTATGATAGATATAAAGTGATGAGGAAAGAATATGGACAGGGGGCTGTTCAGTGCATCCATAAATGTTATATACTCCCCCTTCTCCAGATCAATAGGTTTTCCTTACTTGTTTATCCCTGGAATAACAGCCCTCAGTTACGGTCAGCCAATGGGTTTTGTAGCTCTTCTTCATTACAATGGACTTATCAACTCATTTCCAGGAGTCAGCTGAGTGCAGCATTTCTGCATACAACAAGAAGATAAATATTTTAAAATAAAACCACAGATAAATAATAACAAAGTAGTAAAAAAAAGATTAAAAAAAGTTGTAAAAACAGTCAAATTTTGCTAGTCGTGTTAAATGGATACCAACTGAGGTTGTCAGTTGAATTTTCTACTAAGAAGCAGTCAAGGGAAAATGCAGGCCTTGATCTTTCCAACAGCCCTACTGAACTACTCCTGTTCACCTTCGATTGCTAAGGCACAGCTAATTTCTTTTATCTTGGTGCCTGGAAATAGAAATCATGCTGTTTGACTGACAGAAAGGTCTTTATACATGAGTTTTGCTGCATCTATCTCTCTGACACAATAAATCTGCTAAAATAATTGGAATGAAATGCAAGATATATTAATCAGCAAGGACTGTTGAAATCTCTGCCTTTGATCTGCCGCATAAGAATAAAGAATTAACATAAATAAGCTACAACCAATAACAGAGCCAAATTTATTAAGAACCCCAACCACTGTGAATATTCTTCTAAACAAAGAAGGCCTCATTATCCAAAGTCTATGCATCCGGCAAGATTAATTTGTTCATCACTGTTATCCTCAGAGGTGGATTTAATCTATTTATAAGTTTAAAATTTTTCTTTAAAAAAAAAAAAAAGCAAAAAAGAAAAGATTTTTCTAATAAAATGTATCAATGAACTTACTTTTTTCTGCAATGGAATAGCCCTTCCTTGAAGACTGCTAGCCTGGTTTACAATTGTAATTGAGAGACAGAGATGGATATAAGAGTTCAAATGCTATGATTTTATCAGCTTGCTTTGATTTTTGTGTATGAAATCTGATGAAGGAAGCTCTTCTTTGTTGGCCAACACCTTTGTAACTATCTTATAGTCTACATTAAAAGCAGAATAGGGCTATGTGTTTACTGCTGTTTCCCCTGTTTCTGCCAGTTTTCAGAATTGTTGATATCCTCATGTTCTTCTGGGAAAAAGAAGGCAGCAACCTGCCTGATTGAATGCTATAATGTACATTCTACACACAAGTACTTCCTACAGTTGAATAGAACATGAACTCAGCCTTTTCCCAATACTCAGAAAGCATCGTTTGTACTTATAACCTCTTTTGGCACAGTCCAGCTTACTAACCTGTCGTCTTACATGTCAGGCCAGATGTTAGCTGTCAAAGGAATTATCAGATGAGTACAGATATTCTTGAAAGGTTTTGACTGCCCCATTGATCTCACTGCCAGTTAGTGAGTCCATCTCAAAAAACAGTGAAGAAGTAAGTCCTGATTCAGCAACCGGTGAAGCTCATATAACTTAACTTAGGCATTTAAGATCAGCAGTAGGTTTTTTTCACTTCTTTGTCCACTATCATTTTAGACCCTGTAGCCCTCCAAGGCACTAAGCATCTTCATGTGTTATGACTTGAAAAGGTGTTTAAATCTCAATAACCCCCTCAATGTCAGAATGGAAACTGGTAAAGTTGCTTCTGTCTCTGAACATATTGGTATTCTGCTTGGGAGGATATAGGTTCAAATATGGTTGCTGGCTTGCAGTGAGAGTTGATTCCACATCCCACTATTTTTCATGTCTGAAAAATTTTATATGAATTATTCACGTGCATGGGAGGCGATGTCTGTCTGGCTTCCCCAGACCTTTCACTAGACATGATAGTCAATCTTTCTGTGGTTCAGGATGTCTCAGGCTCTATTTAGTTTCATTTTTTTTGTTGGAAGACTGATGAATAATGTATTCTGTTGAATTCTTTTCCCCAAAGAACGAAAAATATTTAATAGAGAATTCAACATGCACCTACTTGTACAATCTGGAGATGTATAAAGATTTTGGCAGAGAATAGGAACAGAACATTAAATTTTTTTCATATAAGATGTTTTCCTAGTAATAATACAGTAAAACTGTAGGATGAAATCCAGCAAATAGAAAATATCTTGAGTGGCTTTCCAAACATGAATTTATATCTGAATATGTTACATAATGGCTACTTGTTTGCCATGCTTATGCAGTACTGCAAAACGAAAGGGCGAGTACTCACATGAGACTATATGATATACTGTCTTGCTTGACAGCAGGTTTTCCTACTAGTTTCCCAGGAATCTGAGTGATTTGTTACTATAAGGCATTTTTTTTCTGGTGGCAAATGCTGCCTCTTGGTAGCAGATTACCAAATCGAGTGTGAAGGGACTCATTCCTCCCACTCCTCTGTGGTCATGCAGAGTTCTCAGCAGGGGAAATGCTCACTGCATGGTTGCATGAGAGAGGTTGTTCTAATGTCAGTGTGAAGTATGTCTAGGAAGCAGGGATTTGAAGGCAGGATCCACCCAGCACTACAGCCAGTTAAAGAAGCTGAATTTCCACCTCATTTCCCAGTAGGAACCCTTGTAGGTTTTTTGTAGGAAACAAATTTGGCAAATGGAGACCTGAACGACTAGTGCTTCACCCATCTCTGAAACAGAAATAATAATGATAGGAATAAAAATATATATAATAAGAGAAGCTTGCTGTAGATGTCATTGGAAACATCATTCAAATGTGAAATTAAAGTAACTGCACTGAACATTAATATAAAATTAATGACTGCCTGTTAATGACACCTGTTTTATCATGCAATTGCTTTCCAAGGGAAGCAAAGGAAGTGTTTGGGGCTTTCACCAATGACCCCATGGAAGCATTAGGAAACAGATTGCAAGTACCAATCCTGCATAAGAAGTAAACAAAGTCATTTTACAGTTTTCATAAAAAATGCCTGTGCTTAAAATTCATAGCATGGCAGCTCACAACAGGTTTTCCTAAAACAACTTCTGACCCAACCAAACTGAGGAGGAAGCAGCCGCCTTCTGCTCTGGAGTTACACACAGGAAGTTAAATGAGGTTCTTGGTCTCTCAGAGTAAGAGATCTCAACCCCAAAGTTCTCATTTTTCAATAAAGTATCTTCATTTCCCAGACTGTAATTAATATTAAGAGGCAATTCCCTCCTAGTGCAGGCAGGACATGTGCAGCCAGGAATATCAGATTTAGGTCTGGGAAGAGGACAAATAAGAGTATACCCAGCACACTGCTGAGGTGAGGATGTGGGTAGAAGAGGGGATTTAGGACCCTACTTCTAATGTGGTTTATACTTTTTATTTGGTCATTTCTTTCACTCCCTTTTGAAGGTATCTAGAAACAAAAGATTAAATGAAGCAGCACGCAGTGCGATTAGTAGACTGGGGAAAAACTGGTGTTGTGGTAAAGGGTGGGGCAAGACTAGGTAGCATCCTCTGTTGTTGATTATCCAGGTCCTTCCAAGTTGTTTAAAGTTTCTGCTTTTCCCCAGTCAGGCTGTGCCTGTTTTCAGCCATGGGACACAGTGTCTGCCTGCAGGGAAATTTTGCCTATCCTCATGCATCCTGATAGTATAACTTAGCTTTCTATGTTGCCAGGTGGGAGCACAAGTTGGAGTAACTTAAATTTTCAGTAGGAACCTCCAGAAACTGAACTTGCTACTTTTCACTGGCAAATAGAGCACAACAGCAGGACTACGGGACTCCCGGGTGGCTCCCTTTGTTTGTTTTCCTTTCTTTGTGGTGCCTCATTTTAATGAGTTTGTGTTTTGCTGCTTCTCAGTATTTACACTGCAATATATGGGGCTGTAGCATGTTTGGCCCAGGTTCAGAAAATGAAACTGAACTCTTCATTAGACAAACACCAGCAGTCCCTCCATGTTCTTTATCTGAACGGTCTAACACTCGAGCACTTCTCTTCTATGGCTCATTACCTGCTTAGAACCCCCAAATTATCATACCCAACTGTTCCACCTTTAGTACTGCTTCAGTTCTCATTATCTTTAAAAACAGGTATTGTTCTCTGTAGCGGTGTCTATTTGCAAAGTAAAAACAGATAATTAAATATACATATGGAAGAAGCATTGCATGAAAGTATTAGATGGTGTAAATCTCTTGGAGACTAAAAGGCTAACAAAAATTGGTAAGTAGCAATAGTAGACATACAGAAATCAGGGGGGAAAAACATGGGCCAACTCAAGTTCACCAACAGCGGTCAGCTACCTAAAAATTACAGCAGCCTTTTATTATGTTATCCCCACTCCATGTGGAATGCATAGAAGACACGCAGGTCCCCTGGGCAAATTACATTCAGAAAATAACACAGATCTTTTCAGTCAATGAACTGTAAACATTAACATGTTCAGCGAGGAAGTCGAGGTCATTAAATCCCTTACATTCTTTGAACTTGCTTCAGTGCCAATGGGTTCATTTCTACCTTGTAGAGCCCCATTCAGCAATTCCCTGCTATCCTGGCACAGTCCTGTGCAAGAGTATTCACCTCTAGTTCTTCAGACGTTGTTCAGCAAACAGTGGGAAACACTGCAGAGAATTTCCACCATGATATCCCTCTGCCCTCATCCTACCAAATGCTCACTGTAATAAAATCTTGTAAGTACTAATGCATGTAACTGAGTTGCTTTATTTCCAAGGCCAGAGCGGTCTCGGAATGACTCAGAGCTATGCAGGGATAGGTAGACTGAATAGAATAGACTAGACTATTTCAGTTGGAAGGGACTAATGATCATCTAGTTCAACTGCCTGACCAATTCAGGGCTGACCAAGTTAAAGCATATTATTAAGGACGTTGTCCAAATGCCTCTTAAACACTGACAGGTTTGGGGCATCGACCGCTTCTCCAGAAGCCTGTTCCAATGTTTGACCACCCTCTCGGAAAAGAAATGCTTCCTAATGCCCAGTCTAAACCTCCCCTGGTGCAGCTTTGAACCATCCCCACATATCCTATCACTGGATACCAGGGAGAAGAGATCAGCACCTTCCTCTCCACTTCCCCTCCTCAGGAAGCTGTAGTGAGAAGCTGAGGGTCAGACAAATGCAATGGATACCTTTTCCCTGACAACAATGATATTAGAAGAGAATAAGGTACTAGGCTGTCCAAATGTTTAAACACTAGACTGCCATCATATTTTGGCATCACGATATTTCCTTACTTCTTATGGACTTTCTTGTGCAGAATATCTGGACCCCAGGCTGACCATAGACCTTTTCAGAATTATCCAAGCCCATTTTCCTGTGCTAGCTGTTTTATTTCTGAGTGACTCATATCCATTTGTTTTTCATATAGCAATCACATAATCAATTGTATCTATACAGTCTTCTATGTGTATATCACCCAAGTTCAGCATTCACTCAAAAAAAAGCATTTCCTCAAACATTTGTTCTGCAACAGAAATGTTTTCCCTATATATACCATCAGTCAGTGTTTAGAGAGGCTCTGTTCTGCATGGGATAGTCTTCTGGGATACATGGCAATAAGTCCTAGTGCCAAACTGATGTATTGGGAATAACCATGTAATAGAGATTCAAACTCTTAAACCCAGGCAATAAAGGTTGTTACAGCGAACGTCCTCTGGCTCAGTCTTGCACTAGTATAGCGTAGCCACATTCATAGTTTTTATTAGAATCTTCTGTTAGCTTCAGATGAGGACATTTGGTTGGCTTGAGGGCTAACTGGAGGCAGACGATGAGAGGAAGTGGATATGGTTGCAACATAATGTTTAGATGTGGTAAACTGAGCCTATTTCACCCCAAAGTCTTAAAGGAACACAGACGAGCATTTTCGGTTTGGCAGAATTGTTTCACAGAGATAATACTCTAAAATTCACTCTGTAGATATCCTGGGTAACTTACACTGCCTGAATCCAGTTAAGTAAACAAAGCATTATTGTTTAGTTGAATGACAATGAAACCCATACTTCAAGGTAAATGATTCAACATGATCCACCAAGGGTTGATATTTCCTAGAAAACAACTGCCAGGATTAATCCATAGACCAAAGAATAATATAATGCAGGCAAGCCTTGTTATATATCACTTGGATGGGCATTGGGATATTGTATATTTCATCACTTTAAGTGGTTCCTTCATCAAGCAAGTCTTGCAAAGCAAAGCCAAAAACCTTGAACATAGGGGCTAAGGGGAAGATATTAAGTACATATTGTCCTTACAGCCACTGGATTTTGCTCACAAATTAGAATTGTCTTTAAAAGTGAATTTCCTTAGTTTTTGTCATGTTCTCATGTTCATTGGAGAAGGTTTTTCTCCTTTGGCATACTGTTTTTTCTGTTACATATCCTTATTTCATCAGTTACATGCACTGAATGTGATTCCAATCTTTTTCTCCCTTGTTTGTTGGACCACTGAACCAGGGTAAATGAAGGCACATGGCCAACCATATGGTAACAATAACATCAGTGCTGCAGTAGAGGAAGATCAAGAGTCGCATATACATAAGGTAATATGGAATATATTTATACAATTTTGAAGAATATCACTAGTCTGTTTTCTTCAGTAATATTTATGTTCTTTGGAATGACAGAATGAGGTCAAATCCAAGATGCATTACATTGAAAGTGTCAGTCAAAAAGAACTTGTCCCTTTCATCTGTTCTAAATTTTGATCTTGCATATAACTTTGTGCAAATTATAATATATCAAGCGCTATTGGTATTTGCCTGGAAAAAGCACAATTTTCTTTTCAGAAAATTGATGTAATTAAAAAAAATGGTGTAACAGAATGCCTAGTGTTTCGAACAGTAGAGCTAAAATTTATGTCCTGTACCACTTCCCATTGTTTTCAGAATATCCCATTTATTGGATCCATTTCTTATGTCAACTGGGATAACTGAAGTGCCCAGAAAAGTGGTGGTGCAAACATATAAACCTGGTTATAATTATTCATTAAAATTTTCAGCTAAACCAAAAAATAGTGTCTGTGAAAAATCATGCAAAAATGACTTCGCATCATTTAAACAAATATAATCTTATTCAGTCACCAGTAGCTCTGAAAGCTCCTCTGATATGCTTAACCATCAATCTCAGTTTAGTTTTGAGCTGCTTAACTTGAAATTAGTTTATCAATTTTCAGTCATGAATAGGCAAGCAGGAAAGATGGCCAAAAGTAATAAATGGAGTTGGTCCTACCAGAATTGAGTAGTATTGCCACACTTTGAAATACTTTTTTAATGAAGTGGAAGGCACTGGAGCTTTCATGAGAAATGGGGGAAAACATCCTTGGAAGATGTACTAATTTCAGTAAAGAAGGAGGAGGTTAATTCCTTTTAACTATTTGATGAGTCTGTTTTAGATGTTAAACTAAGCTATAGGTTGAGTGTTCAAACTCAAGTAAACAAGGAGACTAATAAATTTACATTCACAAACTGAAAACTTCTACTTAAATATCAGCCAGTATTTTTCACTTTCCCATGCCATTATAATTGTCATTTACAACTCACTTGTGTATCATTTACCAGCCCTGTTACTTATGGAGTTTTGACATCCTTCTGTAGATATTTTATAGGTCTGAAGCCACTGTTACAACCAAACATACTGTATTGCAAATTAAGCTTGTGACAGACCCAGCTTGAGATTGCTAAAAGGGATTGCATGTGATCGGTGAGAAAACTGAGGATGTACGGTTTTCATTACAATTCTGTTTATCAGAATCTATTTTAATGGCAATGATCTATGACATCTCAGCCTATCCACTGCCAGAATGGTAATGGGG
>NW_008795125.1:5034807-5054041 GCF_000699145.1 Aptenodytes forsteri | reverse complement strand
GGGGAAGGGGGGGGGAAGGGCATATTCACAAAAGGTGGTATCTAATGTGAAATTAAGAGAATTTACCTTTTCCAGTAATTTTAATTTCTGTCCTGGAGTTCCTGACAGATAAGAAAAGAGTCTTTTGAGGTTGGATTTCAGTGAAATCTTAGTTTGTATGAAGATGTATAAATATTCTGTGATGTTCTTAAAGGCCTTGTTCAGGCTGCACAATTCTGTGTTACCTGAGCTAGCACCAAATACAGAGCTGGATAAGTTAGTCAGCACGAAGGCATGGGTAAAAAGCTCTTGGTACCTGAGTTAGCTCCTTTCGAGCTAGCTCATGTCTCTCCACACTCCACAGGGTGATCTAGCATACTGTTTGCTTTAAATATTTACTTGTGTGAAATATCCTTCTGGCTGTGTTGGGGAGAAATTTTATGTTATATCAATATTTGCAGACTCACATATATCTAGAGCTACTGCTTGAGATTGAGTGATGTTTCTTTTCTCTCTCTTTTGTAAATCTTTTTGGCAAAATTTCCGTCATACCGTGTACCCAGTAGGGCTCAATGAAATTATCATAGTAAAAATAAAAGACTATAGGAATTACTTTTGGATAGTTTGGGGTAACCCATTTTATTCCATGTTCAACCACACAAAGTACCATGGTTCTGCCAAAAGGCTGTCACAGAATTTTAGAGACCAAATAAATGTCGACTGCATTCTTATGAATGAACAAAGATTTGATACTAATTTAAAATTGTACTGGGTGTTACTTGTATGAGTCACAAATACAGATTTCCACTCATTCTGCACCTGTTTCTGTGGGTAAATCACTGGTACTAAACTGTTATTCCTGTGTGATTAGAAAGGAAGAGGAAATCTTGCTGGACCAACTCTTTTTTAAGAAATTAGTTTTCAATTTATAGGATGGGGACGTGATCAGCTGCAATTTAATGTGCTGGTTTGGCAAGGCAGCTGAGCCACCATAACTGGCTACACGGGTGTTCTTAGCACACCTAGATTGTAAGCTAAAATGTGCTGGTTTAAGCTAACACATTTATTTTGCTGTTAGGACAGGTGGGCAGACATATGGTGCAGCTGAAGAATGTTACTTGTTAAATTTCTGCCAGTTTTAATCTGAGCAACGTTCTTTGGTGGCAGGAGTTAGCTTCAAGAAGAGATTTGATACTAAGGGTTGAAGACACCCCTTACTTTTGAACCTGACACTGAGGAATAGAAGTTATAGTACAAGTGAGACTAAGAAGACTTCCTAGCTAAGGGAGGGACTGAGAAATATAAAGGAAAAGTAGCAGAGAAAGATTAAGATAACAGGCATGGAAGGGCTGATCTTCCTTTCCAAATATATTTTTCTCCCTTGTCAGGTGGCCAATAAGTAGATCTTTCCTTTTTTACACTCCCAAATTAAAACATGTTTTACACAGCTTTTTTGCTTCCACAGTGAATAGTCTTGATAGGTTGGAGGGAAGTTCATTCACAGCATTTTGCTTCCCCATATCCCCAGGTTATATGAAAATGCCATTGACAGAGTTTCCCAGGAGTACACCTCCTGGGCTCAGGCCCATATTTATCTATTGTTTCAAGGGAAATTGATGTTGCAGCCTGTCTTAACAGACTGTTTCATTAAACACTCATGAAACAGAGGGTTTCAAATGCTTTTGTGGTAAGCCTACTGTATATTGTACTGTATACAGTATGGTACTATCTCTCAACTTCACTCTATGCAGTATGGAACCATCTCTCAACGTCACTGAGGCAGGGACACAGTTTCCTACACCAGAGTGCACAGCATGACCTCTTTGTGGGTTGGTTTCAGAGTCGGGCTGAAGCTCAAGCGACTGCTCTGTTCTGTAAAAAAGGGATACTGGTTTTAACCTCACAGTCTGGAGTCACCAGATGCCAGATGCCAGTCACCAGACCAACGCCAGTCTCAAACACTGCACAGATAGACAGCAACACCACAGAGCCCAAGTGGACTTCCACTGCTGTGACCTCCTGTGAAGTGCGACATACACCCTGAAGTTTTCAACCTGCTAAAGAGCTCATCTTTTATTTAGAATTAAAAATAGTCATTGTTTCATTTCTCCCTGCCACAGGAGGGGCTGGGTGATCCTCAAGGGGAGCAGTGGCAGCAAATACAGGGGGTGTTCCTGGTCTGTGCAGGCATGATGGACCTTCACTTTACAGCAGCAGTTGACAATCTCTGGGAAAAGAGGGCACTCAAGCAGTAGCTGATTTCCCCTCTCCAGTTCCCAGACAGTGCTGCAAACAGCTGACAGTGAAGTATCACTCTTCAGCTGCAAAAGTTGTGTGATTCCTCCATTATACAAAATCCATGGCTGTTAACTACATTGTACACAGTGTAACACAGCATCAAACTGCATGGGTCAGTGAAGAAAGAAGGAGCACTGCGATTCAGACTCCTTCTGAAATGGGCTCAGTCTTTCTTTCCAAGCTGGAACGGTTTCAGGATGAGGTTTGCAAGCTCTGAAGCAGGAAACTCTTCAACTTCAGGGGAACCTTGGCAAATCTTATTAGAAAGTAATAGATGACTTTTGAAGTTACTTCCATTTGTTTGAACAGTCTCTAGTTTGCTGAAGCTGGTGAGGTGAATCCTTGCCCTTCTGGGAAAAAAACTGCACAATTTCAGTGCTTTATTTTTTCAAAGCATTTTGCAGATATTAAATCATCTTCAAACAGCTTTTAGAGAGTAGATAAGTGATGCCACTTTCACAAATGTGGGGAGAGAACAGAGGCTGAGCACAGTTTATCCTTGGCATGTGCTATTAAAGAGAAGTTTCAAGAGCTAAAGGAACTCTGCATGGGTCTCCAGCCCTAACCACAAGTAATATGGACAAACTACTGTTAGTTCACTGATGTGTGAAAAATTCTAGGCTAAATTTTACAGCATTTGGGTTAACTGATTTAAACAGCATTAGTTGGGAGAACAGTTTAACATTACCTCTACCATATAGGATTTAGGTCTGTATACTGCAGGCTACCCTAGGTAGTCATTGGCTAAAGCACATAACTATGAAATGAACCTTTTTCACATTAAATTCTTGTCATGCTGGCTGATGAAGAAGTCATCGCTTGCTGCTGCCACAAAAAGGGCAGGTGTAAGCAAGTGATGAATCAAGGAGATTTTCCTTTCCTTCCCTAGAAGACCGCTCCGGAATCTGTGGAAGCCTTCCTCTCCACTTAGAGATCACAGCTGCTCAGTGCTGCCAGGAAACCACAGAAAGGCAGCAGAGTCATACAAAACTTTTTTTTATGTGATCATAGTGTCTATCCTTTAATGGCCCAACGAAGTAGGAATTGTTCCAAACCACTGGAACTGCTTTTGTATTGCTCATGGGGAGGCTCACAGCATCTGACCCTCAGAATCCGTACATACCCAGCGGAGATACGTCCTATGTACATGGCACAAACTTCTCAGAAATTGTCCTATGCAGAGAAGTTTTAGGAGATAATGTTCTTTTCTTGTCACTTGCGCTTTTTTTTTTAACTCAAAACTGAAAAAAAGGCCAGAAATCAAGCTTTCTTCCATCTGTTTTTTAAAATATTTTTCCTTTATTGCAATAAATTGTATTTTTTCAAAGAATTTCAAATCTCTCTTAGTAGCAAATAACCTTACATCCCTTTGTGTAAAATAAGTTCTCCTATAGCTCTGTTGCATGATAAAGGAAAATGAATATGGTAAATCTTGCTTTTATAAGAAAAGTACAGGTACTGTAAAAGTAGAACAACTTCCAAAGTGCTACACAAACCAGAAAGAAGTTCATAACATAGGCAGAGTTGCAGAGCCCTTTTTCAGAAGTCTGGACCATCTTCATGCTTTTTATGCACATCATCTATGCATGAAAAATGTCAGTCAGTGAAAGATCTACAGCTGATGGAAAAATAGCCTTGGAGGTAAAGTGCTGGACTTTGTGTTTTCTTCCTAGGCTAGCCTGTTAGCTGATAAAGGTGATGTGCTGCCTCACATCAAGGTCCTCAGTGAACTTGTGCCCTGATTGCCTGACCCATGATATTTTCTTTCCTAGATCAGCCAGGTGTGAGTGTCAATCAGGTATTTCCCATCACCACACGACAGCAAAGCTCCCCATCACACATTTTGTACAGGAACTACAGGAGTGAGGGAGCAGCCTCAGAAATTGCGGTGACATTGCCACTATGATTTTTGTGTTTCAGTCTTATATTACATCCCAGATGTACTGGGCTTCAGCTATAAATAACTGCATTGACTCATGTTTCGCACTGGCTGCAGGCATCATAATGATGTATCTCGCTTTCTACCTGACCTGTGGATGTATTACTTAAACAAAGACTGACTCAGTCAGTAAACCATGTGTGGAATCTACAGCCCCACCACAGGCTCAAAAATACATTCAAGCCACCTGTGAGGGATATCTTTAGAGGAAGAAGGGCGGAGATGGCTTTTGACACAAACCCAGAACGCATCCTTTCAACTAACATTTGGCTTATTGGATTTCATTGTATAGCTATATTAAGCTTCCCTTTAATGCTTTTTAACTTCTTATTTGTAACTTCCAGCCCCTTTCAGGGAAGATCATGTGTTCCTCACCTTTTGCAGCAGTATCATTTGGGGGTTGTATCAAGGCCAGGCCAACCTGGTTTACAGCCAAGTCAACTTCTTGAGGGCTGAGCAAAAATTTATTTCATTAGAAAGTGGCATGAATCATGTCAGTCATTCTCTTGCCTGCTTTGGGATTAATTTGTTTGCACTTATGAATTGCATTTATGTAGCTTCCATCAGCCTTGGTTGTTCCTGTAACAGGGAGGTTTGGCTGGTGGGTCTCTGTTGCCTACTGCCCTGACTCCAGTCTCTCTGCTGTTGGCTATTTCACTCTCAATTTCCTCTTTGGTGACAGAAAAAATAGTCTCCATAAAGGGAAGAAGGAATGACAGAGACTTGCTTTTTCCAAGTAGAAAACAATGTCCCAGATCTGACCTCAGCAAAACTGCTCCATGTGGCACTTTACCAGTTATGCCTTACAGAACTGGATTGTGTCCATGCCCTGGTGTGGTACTAATTACCACAGCTTTTGGCTAAGAATGAACTATAAATCTTTAAACACCAACAAGTTTGATTAGGCTTGATTTTTTTTGGCACTGTCGTGGTACCTCCAAACAGAAAAATGTTTTTGCAGAACAGGTTCAGTACATCTGATACTTCCTTGCACACAACATTTATCAGATACAGGTTTATTGATGCAGGAAGTGAGTTTCCCCGTTTTATTCTTTAAAAAATTGAGGTAAGGCCAGATCTTCAGGTGATAGAAATCAGCATAACACCGTTGTCCTCAGTCATGTTTTCAGTAGTTCAGGATATAGCTCTTGGATTTCAATCCTGGAGGCTAGTGGTAGAAAAGGTCTATCAGGTCATGTCATCTATGTCCTTGTCAGTGAAAAATTGTTCCCTTGTGTACAGAAATAGGAAGCAACCCTACTTTGTTTTAAACATTTCCCCTCCACAAACGGTGTTTTTACACCACTTTCCCTGGTGTCTGCTCCATTCAGATGGGGATTTTCCTGGCTCTAAATTCTGCATTTTTATTTCACATTCAGATCCACAATTTCTGTATCCAGGTAATAATTTTCCCTTTGTCTGCTTGCATTCTTCAAATATCTGTAGACCATTGTCATGCTCCAGCTTTTTGTCTTTTAGACAACCTGCAAATGCTTAACTCTTAGTTGTTCTTTAAGAAATCAATTTACTTTAAAGCCATAATTGTTCTTAAATGTCTTTTTCTAAACTTCCTTCTGTCTGTCAGGAATCACTTGCTGTCCGGCAATGAATGCAATATGCAGGTGCATATGACCAGGCTGGAACAGAGACAAACTTTGTAGGGGGTGAGGAGGAGAGGAGATACAGACCTCCATGTGCACGGAGGTGCTTGACTGAGCTGTGGGTGTTGTGTCGAGTGGAGAACTTCTCCGTAGTAGCACTCAGTGTTCCCGTTTGTCTTCCAGAACAGACAGATGCAGAGCAGGGGAAGCATGTTTCAGCTCTTAAAGTATTCAGTTTAAAGCAATAACCCGAATCCTACCCAAGATTGCAGCCTTGCAGAGGCTGCAATGATCATGTCAAGGAAAGTGACGAGGGCGTTATCCTGTATCTGGGATTTTCAGTCTTTTCTAAGTATTTTCCAGTGAAGATGATTACTCAAGTGTAGTGAATTTATGCCTAGCAACAAGCAGGTTTATACCAATAGTTACATTTCACAGGCCTGACAGTAGTAGTCCAGGGACTCTCAGGCACACCTATATTGCTGTGCTGCTTTCTTGCATTGTACTATTTGGAGCTGTTTCCTTTGGGACATACCACAAAAGGCAATGTACCTGCCATGGAAATTGATGGAGACTGCACACACTCTTTGAGGTGGGGAGCACCTCATGCAAGGCAGCAGGGAACACTTACAACAAAAAAATGTAAACCCTGTTACTAACCTTAAGTTTACATGGCACTAAGAGAAGTGGCTGCAGAGCTGGGTAAAAATAGTACTGCTAGCTTTAAATTAGCTTGCTCAGAAAGCTCTGAATTACCTTCCTGTTGGAGGTGACAGCCTGTGTGTAGCCTTGTGGTGCCACAGAATTACCAGTATCAAAACTTGCTAGTCCCCTTTTGACATACACAAAATTTTCCTTAAAAATACTCAATGCAATCTTTGCCAAAGTCCAAGAATTTGGACTGCACAGGAGTTTCTCCATTTGGCTTTGTATGCTGCTGTGAAGAAAAACCACCACTTCCATAACAGAGCCCCCTTCTTCTTCTTCTGTTTCTCTGCTTATGCTCTTGTGCTCATTTCTACAAACACTATCTGGTGGACATAGTCCTTCATCAACTCAGCAATAAAAGTGGCTCTTCTCTTTCCAATGGCACACATAAAAAAATCACAAGTCTGCAGAAAAACAAGATAATAGAACAGAGTAGTTTCATGCTTCCCAAGTGGTGGCTAGACCTCTGAACACAAATGGTCAAGGGGTTCTCAGCTACATATAGGGCCCAAAGGTTCTTTAAATGGATGCTGAGACTCTCTAAAACCCAAAAAGGGGGAAAGACTGACAAGAAGGATGCAAATGTCACAGTGCTCCTGTTGCAATGCCACATGTCACCGTTTGTGATTGGAAGAGTTTGTGGCTACCTAGTTCAGGAAGAGAGTTGGTTGATCAAAAGCAGGGTTAAAGAAGTTTGCCTAAGCTTCTCATTAGGAACCAGTGAGGAGAGAGGATAGGATCTGTGGTCTTTCTCTCATGAGGTGAAGGGAAAAATGCCTCCCTTTCTAGCCATTAGATATTTCTTTCCTAGAGATACCTTTTCTTTCAAGCCTAGAAGAGGATTTTGCCCTTTCTTTTAAGGAAACAAGTGCTATTGTTGTATTCCTTCAACACTGATGCAACCTCATG
Organism: Aptenodytes forsteri; assembly: GCF_000699145.1. Classification (NCBI taxonomy): domain Eukaryota; kingdom Metazoa; phylum Chordata; class Aves; order Sphenisciformes; family Spheniscidae; genus Aptenodytes; species Aptenodytes forsteri. The sequence goes on along the minus strand of NW_008795125.1, from coordinate 5,046,607 downwards.
GATTGGATACATAACTATCATCTAACCTTCTGCTGTTTGATACTATCCAAATGTGGCTGCTGTGAGCATGTAGCTACAGAAACGTCAGTATCTGAAGAATTTCTGTGAGGCATGGTTAGCCACTGGCATCTCCACATCCAACTGAAGTGGGCAGGAGTGCTTCTATGTCCCTTGGAGGTCTGTCTCACACATCACAAACAGTGACAACCTTGAACCTGAAAGCTCCCTGTTACAGAATGATTGCAAAATTAGCAATGCTATTAGAAGCTGTGATTGCCGCAGAAAAGCCCAGTTTGGTACCAGACTCCAGTCCTTCCAGCATCACTTTATGAGGCACTCAGCAGACTCAAGGTGATTTAGTATATGTCTTAGTTAAAGATGCCAAGAATGAAACACAGAGACAGAAACACTCCCTCCATGATTTTTGGTGGAACCTGGGAAAATGTAATCATATTGAAATGAAATGAATTATATAGTCAGTCCACAGGAACGTCCTGAAAATAACTTGCACAAAAATACAGTGCCATTGTGTATTCTATACCTGTCTTGCATGTCTATAACAACTTAGATAATAAATCATTTTGTCTGGTGTATGAGGAAATAATGTGAATTTATTCTAAATAAATTAGGAAAGTGGACCTGGGAAACTGTAGATCATCTAGAAACTGAAACAAATATGCCATAAAATCATAGGAAGCAGTTTTCCATATTGTGTCTTTGATCAGTCATATTGGGTAAATTTGACATTATATGTTTTATCCCAAATGGTTGCTATTATTTCTACATTGATTTGGCTGGAGGCAGCCCCAGAAAATATGAAATTACTTGTAAACCCATTACTAGCCAGATGGTTGGGAAAGGTTGCACATGAGAGGGAAAAAAATGGTCTGTTGCGGGATCCAAACCATAAATATGGGACCTAACATGTAGTTGGAAAGAAGGGAAGAGAGTAAGATGGGGCTAAAGAAAAAAACTTTATTAATGTTGCAATGATTCCTGAATTTATATCGCTTTCATTTTTAAAGAAAAGAAAATACTACTACAAGACTGTAGCTAGATCTTTGTTTTATACTTATCCAAGCTTATATAAACAACCTATTCCCACATTTTTATATGCATGTCTCCTTTTGGATATAATCACAGATGTAATATTTTAAGTCATTATAACATTAAATATTTTTCAGTTCTTTGTTTCCAGGGTACTCAGGCACAACATGCAGCCTGAACTGTTTGTTTTGTTTGAATTCAGTCTCCTCATTCACTTTGTCACTGTTAAAGCCCTGATAAAAAAGACAATAGTTCAATTTATTCAATGAGACCAGATGGTGTTTCAGGTCAGACACAATCCTGTGGGCCAGAAATGTCCTCATTCCACTGAAAGCTTGCTGTACAGGCTTGTAATTCCCTAGCCGGTAAAATGGACCACAGTCCTCATTGTCATGACGTATGGAGGGCAAAAGCCACTAAATACTGCATTTGAAACCAGGAGAGGCACTACAGTGTTTTCCAGTTGCTGGAAAACTTGTAAGTGTACGTAAACTGATGGCAATGATGTGATGCATTTGGTCACATACATAAGCTGTACGGTCAGTTCATAAATGTTATGAGATTTAATGTCTTGTTAAAATGGAAGTGATGGTGTCCACCCCTTTTCTTTGACATGGGGATTTGAGATCTAATATCTTGTTAAAATGGAAGCGATGGTGCCCACCCCATTGTTTTGGTATGGGGATTTGAGATCCACAGCCTGGATCCTTGCAATGCTGGGGCTCCGTGAGGAGCAGACACTGCTCTGCAGTGCAGACAGTTAAAAAATCCCAGAGTGTAGACCTTGATTGTGTTCTCCAAGACTTCCTCGAGCACTGGAGGTGCCAAAGCACCACTTTTATTCAATAATAATTGTGTAAGACCTTATCAGGATGCAGAAGTCTTTTATACAATATTAAGCCAAATATTCTGCATTGCTACCAGTATGGTAAATGTCACTAATTGGTTCCATTGCTTGGTCTTCGTCTCTAACAGTAACCAAGAGTCAGATCCTTAATCTGATATCGGTGTGCTTCCTGAATCAAACCTGCTAAGAAAAACAATTAGAAGAAAGAAAAAAAAATCAAAACATGAGGAAGTGAGTGTTTCTTATAATTCTTTAAATTGTATGAAAATATTAAGTTGTGGCTCTTCTGTAAAAGAATCTGAAACTGGTTAAAGAAAAGAAGTTTTTACACAAATGCAGAAGGACTTAAGTCTAGGGTAAGAATTTTGAGTCTCCTGTGTTTTACCAAAAGGTATTCTAAGGAGGTAGAAGTTTCTCGAAGTTGTGGTTTGCCATTTTCTAAATTGCATCTCAGTGCTTGATAGTCTAGATACGGAGTGGGCCCAACTGGAAGTAGAAATCAAAGCTCTTCTAAACAGCTCTGACAATTTGTCCGGCATTCATCATTCACATCTATACACAAATTTGAAACAAGCTTGAATATCTAAAGGCTTTGTGTTTAATAAAACCATAGATTAAAGGCTGCAGTACTACCACAGGCTACAGCCTATTTGCTGTTTCCAGCAGGCAGCATGCCACGGAGTTTGAAAATGTTATGGAGACATACTACATTATCACGGTGATGTTGCAAGAAGATTTCCGGACCATTTTTCTGGCAGTAAGAGAGTTAGTATGAGCTGTTCATAGAAAATCCAGCACTCTAAGTTATCCATGTGGCTATGTACAAACCCCACTCTATTCTTGTAAACCTAGCTCAGATTTATCTAATCATTGTGGTCTGGCATTTTGAGTGTGGCATACACACTGTGTCACTGTCAGAAGCACATCTCAGCAATCTTCTCAGTTTTTCTGTGCTCTGGGCACAAAGGTGGCTTGGGGGGAGCACAGGTCTGAGCAGAAAAACATTGAAAAACACTTTTGTATTTTACAAATACATGGCCAATCTCAGGTGAGATTCCTTTGGAGTCCTATCAACTGTCCAGTCCACAGGGAGAGAGCTGGTTTGCAGTTCTGCATGGACAAGGGCAATAGAGTACGATAGTCTCATGGGTGAATTCCTGTTCTGTATTCATACTACTCCCTTGACTCTTCATTTGAGCATCCCGTTATTTCACGGCCATTAGTGAGTGTGATTTTTCTAACAGCTGTGAAATCAGGGAAGAAGCGTTATCCATGTCTTACATATAGGGACTGGGACACTGTTTTGCACTAAGTATGTGTAACTGAGATGTGAAGCCATCAATGTCATGACCACAGGAATACTCTTTCAGATATTCAGAAATATAAATAAGTAATGTCTACAACCATGTAGCTAATTAAACTACTTGGCTTTTTATTTATCAATACCGTTCATTATTTAATTGTAGCAAACAGTGTACTATCTCTTTCCACCATTTCACTCAGCTGCTCATCTCATAGGAGAAATAATACCATGGTTATTTTATGTACACTGTGGAACATTTTTTAGGCAAAACCGGTTCAAATCATCAATAACCTCAGTGGTGATTAAGCAGAGCACTACAAAAAAATTGTGAAATGGAAAAATTACAAGGTAAGCTTCTTTCAGAGAGTAAAACTCTTGTGACTAAAAAAAAAAATTAAAGACGAAAACAATATATTTAGTAGCATGTTCCTACTCCTTTTTAAAATTCAGTAAGGGTTAGCAGAATAGATCTGACTCATGCACCGAGAAAGTACTGCAAATTATAATAAAAAAGAGTACATTATTTCCTTATGCTCGTAAATGTTCCCTCTGAAGTGTAATAATACATGTTGTTAATATATATAGTAATTCCTTGCCTGTGGTTTTTCTTAATGGTGATCTTAATGAAAGCTGTGTAGTTTCTTCAGCAGACAAACATCAAATATTAGTTCAGGAGAAATCTCTAGGCCCTATACAATGCAGACCTGTGTGGACTTAATCATTGTCTTCAAACACCATTTTTGTGTGTGTTTGGCTCAGATAATCAGAATTCTGTCTTTGTGAACACTAGGGTCACTGATCTCAAATTAATGTAAAAATAATAAAAAATAATCCTGCTCTGGTGTAATTAATTGAAACTAATACAGAATTAGAGAAAAAAAGTTAGGCTGGCATATTTTTTCTTCCCGTTTTGTTTACTTCAAGAAACAGAACACATTCAGTAACTTTTTTAGTGCTTGGAGGGCTGTTTCATCTTGTGGTTCGGGTGAAGGCAATGTTTTTTCCCTCCATTGCTACAGCTAATGGGAAACAAATGAGGGTGGCCATTAGGCCCTGTAATTGAGGCTAGAAGCCCAAGAAAACTTTATAGGGGAAGGTAATCCCCTTCATCTTCTTTCCTTCCCATGCACTCCATCTTGTGCCAACTATTTAACTTTCCCTGGATCACACAACAAAGGTGTAAGTGACCTCCTAGTTTATCTGTTCTTCTGCAGACGGAGAATCACTTCTTGCAGTGCACAAACACTAGCTGGTTTGGGCTTAAATGGAGCTTTGAGGCTTCCTGTAAAGCTTTGTCCTGCTGCCCAATACCTCTTTCTTACAGTATTACTGAGGAAATAACTTGAAAACATATAAAAGGAAATTGCAGGCTCTCCTGTCTCCACAACATTCTGCATTTCTGCATATTGTTTCTTTATTTTTTTATCACCCTTTTTCCATTTTTTTTCCAAAGCAGACATCTCTGTATGCCTCCGCTGAAATCAGAGCCCAACTTTAGAAGATAGCACAGCCTCACAGTGAAGAGTGTCCCAGCAATGGCAAGAGGAGTCTTCTCCTGTTACCTACCACAGTGAAGAAGTGGGAGCAAGGCAATAGACCCCCCTGTAGACCCCTTGATAATGATAGATGAGTGTAGGAGATCTGCCAGACCTTGTTGAGGGAGGAGGGCAAGGAATATTTATATAAAAAAATATAAATATATATATATGTATATCCTGCCTACAAGACACTCCATGCAGCTTTATGTTTCATCATAAAAATAATTTCATAACCATGGCTGTTGACAGTTATAGCCTTCATCACTTAAAATTCATAGGTCTGCTCAGACTCCAACACCTGCGACACCATCAGGCAACCCAGTCTTTTAGAGTTTTCCAAAGTTTTCTGGAGTTTTCCTGACTTACGTATTGCTGATTGTCTTCATGTTGGAAAACATCTTCCTGGATTGCAACTTAAAATTCAGAATGCAAAAATCTAAATGCTTTTCTTCACCATGCCTCATCCAGATATGAGGGAGTGGTCATTAGAGAGACTGATATTTCATCCAGGTTACAGACGTCCATTACCATTCTGTGGCATTGCTTCCGTTAAAATTTTTATTACAGAATGAGCTTATGACACTGCTGGGAGAAAAGGGATATTTAACAGCAATCTTAGCTCCTAGTTGCTATTTTTGTGATCTCAGGACCTCAGACAAATTCTCATGAGAAAACACCAGCAAAAGTGTCAGAAATGCCATTCAGTGACAAGAGGGAGATATAAAGTCAGCACCATGGAGGAAGGGCTTGAGCACCCTTTAATGTGAATGCAGACACCCCAATACACTGTGCTACTTTTAACGATGTATACCTGTGCCCCAGCTGGCTTCAGTTTGTGGCATTGTCACAGTTTGCTTGCGGTGAAGAGTGTTGTTCAGATGAACCTTAGGGTTCAGCTAAAAATGTAATGAAAAATAAAGGAGGCAATGCCAGAGAGCACCTGGGTAAAATGTCTGTGCATGAGATCAGCAGGAGTTAGGAGAGATGATACATTTCTGACCACTGAATTAGTACACTTCAGGTACATTTCTCACCATTAACAGCCTTTTGGACATTATCAGAAATCCCAGCAAAAAATGCCTGCTCAATTTTTAAATGTTTATTTCTTTTCTATTAAAGCTGGCCAAATAGCTTAAGAAAGGATTTGCAAATAGGCTAGAGATTTGCCACTGTTCACAGGTTTGTTTGATACTCAGACACATCTGACTGTCAGCAGGACACCTTGAAGGCATTCATAGGTATAAACTCTTCTTGAATTTTAGTGTGAGTGATTGTAATGGAAATTCATAGTGGAAAACTTCAAGTCGCAGAGCAGAAATACCATCATGATTCACATTTGAACAACTGCACAGCATACAAAGTAAGTATCACATAAGTGAAGGGGAAGGTTTTCAACTATTTGGTCAGTACTTTCAAGCCTCATATTGATCTGAAGAAATAAGAATAAAATGAGCAAAATGAAATCACCATCAGAAAGAGGAGCAAGATTTCCAAAGTTTTTCCAGAATTTCCTCATGATATTATAGTTCACACAATGATATTTTAGACCAACATTGCAAGTAAAGGGAATTAAACAAATACAAGCATAATTTTTTTAAAAAGCTGATACACAAAGTTTTCAATTTTAATCCACATGTACGCCTCCAAATGACCTTATTTGCAGAGATACAGAGCACTGCAAAACTCACGAGAGATAAATTCAGTTCAGGCCAAGACTATATCGACCAAATATTTATATTATCGTCACAATGCAATCCCCACCGTCTTTTTCTCATTCACTCTCCAATTCTAAATTATTTGAGTTGCTGTTTTCACACCAGTATGAGATGCTAGAAATAATTTCAGATGGAAATATCTATGGAGTGAATAGACTGAAGCCATAATGAAAATCTGGAGGAAAATAGTAACTAAATATCTTTTTAAAAGCATTTAAGAACAAGATCTACTTGAATTTTCATCTATCTGAGTTTACACGTACTTAATGTTGTGATTGACTTTAAGAACATTTTTTCCTTGCTTCTGGCCCCAAGATTTGAATGATTCAGCCTACAGTAATTTACATTTCACTGTCAAAGGCAGCAAAACTGAAGATTGCTGTTCCTTTCCTTGTTAATGCACATTTTACATATTTTAGTTTGCCTTTGAAGTGACTATTCTTGGAAACCGTTCACTCTTCCGTCCTTTCGGATATCAGGGTTGTCAGAAGTACTGTATAATAATTTGTATAATGAACCCAGTTAAAACAATCTTGTGGTTATGAAGTGCTGCTGGAGAGGAAACCTTTGCTTTCCGACTCCTGGTCCATGCTGCGGACGTGTCCTCTCACTATCCCCTCTCTGTGCTCCTGCTCAGGGTCAGTTAATTGGAAATCTTTTGGTGGGGTCCATGCATTGCCCATCAACGCAACTCAGTGCGGCAAGCCTGGTGGCCCCTCTGTCTGCCTGCTGTGGAAAGCAGGTGTTTGCAGCTCACCCTGTAAACCTCTGTAGAGACCTTGCTTTGTTTTCTGTCTTTGTGTGAGAAGCGTTTAGACTAACGAGCCACTTCGTAAGACCCTGGCCAAATCCCCTTTCTAAAGGCTCACTACCGTCTGGTTCATAAACTCTAATCTATACCAGACCTGCTCTTACTCAATGTTATAAAAGAGAAAGGGGGAAAAAACCCCTCTTTCAGTCATTCCCCTCGCCCTGTGTTCCTACTCTGCCATATCCCACCTGTACTAGTTATTTCTCAACTTTGGGCTAGGGGCTATGGAGATCTGAAACACTGGCAACATCCTCAGCACACATTGACTGCTATTTGAACACTGCCTCCAGTTGTTAGCCCAAATCCTTTCCCTTGTGGCTTTTCCTAACACGAAGTGCCAAAATGTTTCACACGGTAGCAAGTGGAAGCATTTCTGAGCAGGACAGTGTGAATAGTGCCATTGCTGCTGAGAGAGAAATGCAACCCCCCTTCTTGAACCAGTCCAGCCACAGCCATCAGCCACAGGCTATCGACTGTAACTGCAATTCTATACGTTTGTAAGACTGGGTTAATAGTTAAGGCTCCAGCCTATAGACTGATGCAAACACAAACCCCAGCTGACAGCCCCTTTTAATGAGCATATTAAAAGATTGAAGGTTGTTCATATCTTCTGGTGGTGGGATCATACAGTCACGTTATGGATGGACGTCATGCCCCAGGATGGATGAAATCCAAGTGCTGGCAGGAGCTTCAACTACATAAATCACAGCGGTCGCTTCCACATAGTGTCACAGCTTGTGTGCCAGTCCTCTTTGCAGTAGCTTTTTGAAAGGGTTAAATGAACCATATTCTTTGCAGTTAAGTAGCTGAGCTATACCTGCTTTATATAATACGTGAAAAAAATCCTGTGTCCCTTATACAGTGTAAGGAAACACTTTTTCCTTCTTCTTGTGCTGTGTGTATCAAGGGTACAAGGTGAGAGCTGACTAATGGTTTTGGTCCGGGCACCTTTTGCTCTCTCTGCTGGCAGCCCGCAGGAACAGCAGCAGCACCCCGAGCCCTGGCAGGCTGCTGGGGCTGCTGGGGGTACACTGGAGTACCTGAAATCTCTGCATTCAGTAGTTACCAAAAGGGACCTTCCCACTGATATGAAACGGTGTCAGTTTATATGACTGAGCCAGCTTAACATGCTAATGCCTTTTCTGTATTCTTTGCCTCTTTGTATGAACGCATGCCGGAAGGTTAAATTTCAAGGCAAAAAAATTAACAAGTGTGGCAAGAAAATATCATCTTTGAGTGGCTAAGTATACATTTGCCTGCCTTGTAATTTAATGTAAAAATGAAGTTAGTGAATTGCAGAGGATGATAATACTTTGGAAAATGCTGGCTACATTAGAAATAGACAATTGGGAATGACAGATTCCTGCACAGAGAGGAGAGATCACTCTCTTGTTTTGTCTATTTGTTTTCCCTTTTTTTGTCCTCCTGTGAGTGGAAGTGATAATTGTCCTTCAAACTCTATTTATCATGACTGATTCGTGGGCTCAATAATCAGCTGGAAATAAAAGCATTTTTATATAGCAAATGCATTTACTAACAGAAAGAGAAGATCTCTAAATCAGGTGGATCTGTTAACATGTGACCACCCAAATACAAAAATTAAAAACAATCCCTGTGATGATGAAAGTAAAAGCCTAAACTTTGTGCTGACAGATGAACAGGACAAGATGAAGCAATTCCCTTTCCCACAGCTGCAGTTCAACACCTGGAAATAGGGTGTGTGAACACAGCTACAACCACCGCCCCGTAGCCCAGCCATGGCTTCCATGCAGGTCAGTAACTCCCAAACACCATGTGAGCACAAGGGGTGATTGAGTTTAAGAATGGAAGAAAATGGCAAGCAGGAAGGTTTACTCATGAAGGAAATGAATCATTGGGGTAAGAAAAAAAATTGGTGGATCTTAGCAAAGGATATAGCCACAACCAAAAGCATTGTGCATTCCCTTGGCAGAAAAACCCTAACCATACTACACCTACAAACAAGAAGTGTATTTCACTGAATTCACCTGGAGGCTGTGCTCCGTCTTCAGCAGCTTCACTGGGTACTGCACGCTGGCTGCTGGTCAGACGGTGCATCCAACATTGTGTGACTTCTTGGTCAACCCCACCCTGTGACAACCCATGTTGGCCATGTAGGAGATACTGGTTCTGTGGTATTTGAAGTGGCTTTTACTACCTAAAGGGACTGCTGGACATCAAAGGGGATGGCAGGGCACAAGCAGTTTCTCATGCATTCCCAGTTTTGAAGACCAGAAAAAAATATTTGACAGGACTTCTAGAGCATATGGTATTGACTGTCACCTATGTGTAAGGCAGACAACCCTGGCATATATCAGGGGAAGAGACAGGTGATAAAATCCATTCTCTTCTCCCTTCAATATGAGGATCTGTGGATCAAAACAATCTTCTTCAGCAGAAAATTACACTTGTATCGCACTCTTTGCTGACAAAACAGTTGAGTAAACAGACATGGAATCAGCTACACCACAGCAGGATAAGGAAATGAGGAAGGAGGAGAGGGATGACTGCCAGAGTGGGAAAGATTGCTTTTTCCCCAATCAGGAAAGAAAACACTCAACAGAGGAGTTTGATTGGTCTTACCCTCCCCTACCTTCCAACATGCTTAGTTTCAACACCAGACGTGAGACACTAGGTAGACAAATCCAGTGCCCAGTGATAGTTTTCTAGAGGTATTTTAGAGGGTCTTGTGTATTTTATCCAACCTCCGGCTGCTAGTCCCGAAGGGTGCAGGTCCCCTGGAGATGCTGTGTCACACTGGCCAGCTTCCAAGCAAATGTCCTGGATACCCTAATCTCAAAGAGTCATTAGGTGCTCATATCTGGGCACCTGACTTTCACCTTAGGCACAAACCAGGGCTTGCTCCCACGTGTCCAGAATCAAACATCCTGAGGTAGCTGTTGTGATCCTTCAGACCTTGCTTAGGCCAAAGATTGTGTGGGTTATTGCACACAAAATCTGTTAAAAAAGGTAGTTCAGTGGGGACCTCTAAGGACAGGGACCCTGAACTGCTCAGCTCCCAGCCTTTGCTCCTACCATGTCCCCACCTGCAGTGATGACATTCAAGTCCTAACCCCCTGGCTGTGCTGCCCCGGTAATCCCCCTGCACTCGGATTATCAGGGCAGAGAGGGTGGCCAGCTGAGATCTTGCTGGGGCTGACCGACCGAAGGGGCAAATGCTTCAGGGTGGAGTAGCTGCTGGGGGTGGATGTTGTCTGAGTGCGGAGGCATCACCACTCTCTTTCCCATCATGTCTTCACCTGTGGTCACGTGTTGCACATCTGTGCCTTGTTTGAACAGCTGAACACCATCGTACAGCAAATTCTGCAGCTCAAAATTTTCCCCCTTTGGTTCCTAACATCCTCCTTTCATTTCATTTCACTGCTTCCCTGCAGCTCTTAAAATATAATTCAGGGAAAACTGTAGTAAAGAGGGAAGCTTTCCAGTTACAATACCTGATTAACAAGGAATCAGGCAACTTTCTCCTTCAAATACAGAGGCATGGGCATGTTCTTGAAAAGCAGACACATATTTTTGCAGTTCTGCCTGGCACACTGTCTAAGGACTGTGCTTTCTGACTGTGAGTGCACACCATGTTCTAAATATTAGTGACTGCGATCTCATCTCAGTATCCAGCAGGAAAAGCTCTGAAAAATACAGTATAGGCCCCCATTATTGCTGTAACAGAACACCATGAAGCTAAACCAGAAAGAAAATGAAACAAGACATCAACATCCAGAATAAGTTGAAAGCCACACACTGAACATGCTAATTGATACAAGTCTTCAACAGTGTTTCTATATTTCTAATACTTAGGAATCACCTTCTTTGGGACATTGTATTGATCAAAGATTGAGAAACATCAGAAAATATAGCCACTGCTGGAGCACATGCAGAAAGTTGGCACTGTCAGTGCTGTCAGATACATTCTTCAAGGTAAATTGGAGCAATATTCCCCTTTCAAGTAAGTAGGTGAATTTGACAGTGGCCCTCCAGTCATTTGCTATGGGTGCGTTTCCCTGTCTTTAAGATGGCAAACTAAGTTGCCTGTGCCTATTTCTTCTTTCACTTTCATTGCTGTTAAATCCTTAACTGCAGTGTGGAGTATCACAACCTGCTTCATTCATGGGCCCCTCACTACAAGAAGGACGTTGAGGTGCTGGAGCGTGTCCAGAGAAGGGCAACGAGGCTGGTGAAAGGTCTGGAGAACAAGCCTTCTGAGGAGCAGCTGAGGGAACTGGGGTTGTTTAGCCTGGAGAAAAGGAGGCTGAGGGGAGACCTCATCGCTCTCTACAACTCCCTGAAAGGAGGTTGTAGCGAGGTGGGTGTTGGTCTCTTCTCCCAAGTAACCAGCGATAGGACGAGAGGAAATGGCCTCAAGTTGCACCAGGGGAGGTTTAGATTGGATACTAGGAAAAATCTTCACTGAAAGGGTTGTCGAGCATTGGAACAGGCTGCCCAGGGAAGTGGTGGAGTCCCCATCCCTGGAGGTATTTAAAAGACAAGTAGATGAGGCACTTA
>NW_008795125.1:5026209-5034368 GCF_000699145.1 Aptenodytes forsteri | reverse complement strand
GACGGTTGGACTCGATGATCTTAGAGGTCTTTTCCAACCTCAATGATTCTATGATTCTATGATTTCCAACTGCTTCTCAGCCCAAGCCATCCCTGGGGTACCATTGAGATGCCAGCTCCCATTGAAGGAGTCATTAGCATCCTTCATTGAATAGAAGCACTGAAACATCAATAGGCATGGTGAAAAGTGGAACTTGATACTTATCTAAGCCAATTTGACCCTTCATCTCAGCAAAAGCAACGCAATCTTAAAAAAAAAAACCAAAACAACAAAAAGGTAAGCAAAAGGGTTAAACAATCTGATAATGAGAGAAAATTTTCCATTCCAGATTACAGGAAACATTAAAGCTTGAGTCAAAACACATTTTTCACTTTGTTCATTTCACTATGAAACTTGGACAAATTCAGTTTTGGTTTGACCCAAACCAAGTTTCTTTCCTATCTGAAAAACCCATTACTTACTGACCTCAACTAATCACTTTAGTTTCCTTTTAACAGAAGGGCCGAATCACATGTTTTCTGGTCAGTTCCCAAATGATAGTAGGTAACAGTGAGGAGAGTAGGAGGGGGTCCTGCAGGACATTTTGAATTAATCCATCTATGTTTGTAATATAATCCAAAGTGCCATTAGACCACCCTCAAGCAGATAAGAAGTAATATGTTAGGGGAGCTATTGAACAGGATTTTTATATTGAATAACATGGTTACGTCGCACAGATGTTTCTTCTATTATACTAGTTTTAAATTTCTATTTCCTTCTGTAACTTGGTATTACAATGTTGATTCTCTCAGTAATAATAACAGTCCCTGCAGAAGAGATGACTCTCTCCATACCTATTTTAGGGAAAGCTATACCTTTGGCCACCTAGAAATGCTTGTTCATCTCTGAAGTTGAAAGTTCAGCTGACTGCCAGTCTGCGACTCATTCAGAAATGAATAAACAAAGTTTCTATCATTGGCCCACTGAATTTGTACTGGAAAATTTGCAAAGGAGAGAAAGACAGAGCACTTTCTTTTGAGGTTCAGGGGTCTCTCTACTTCCATTCAAGCTGGAATTATCCTGAAAACTGCTGGGAACTTGGAGGCAGAGTCAATAAAAATCTGTTTTCAGGGCACCAAACAGGTGTGAGATTTGTTTGAAAGTTCAGGATGTTTCCTGTCTTATTTGAATCTGTTAACCCCTGGCCACTGCAAATGAAGTAGAAATTTGACAGATCCTTATGCTGTGGCTGACTCACAGGACACAGAAAGGACCATATCAGGGCGGCTTAGTAATACTTAATTAAAAGAAGATGTGGCAGCATTTTAACATGCACAGTTGTTTATACATCTTATCTCCTCACTACAGGAAGGCATTTAATTTCCACATTCAATATTTTCTGAACAAAAATGGTCCTAAGCTGTTTTTAATACCCATGAAGCAGAGCCGAAACCTCTGTTTATCTAAACTGTGTATCATGTAGAGACGTCTTTTTAACCTTCCTATTATTATACGGTCACTATAAGCATCTCTGATACCTTATGACTTTTTTTCTTTTGTTTTATAGAAAACAAAATGATGGAAGAGTTCAGGGAGCTATGCAAAGCGTTTGGATGCAGGAGTGTGATCGGCATAGCTGGGGCCCCTCTGAGGTCATCTTGTGGGCTTTTTGTAGTCGTAATTACTTCCTACTGTGCCTGCGGCCCGCTCCGTCAGCTGGTGCCGGCCAGGCGGTGGGTGAAAGGCCACGACTTCACTTCCTCCAGCGTCCCCTTGGGATGGTGGGGTGTTCCTGGGATGATCCGCAGCAGCCGGCGGAGGGTGGGACAGCCGTCTTGCACAAGCCACTGCCTGCATCTGTCTCCCGTTCGCTTAGTGTCTCCGTCACCAGAAGCCTTTAGTGGTTTCTGGTTTCGTCAACCTTCTGCAACTGATTCATGGATGAGGCTGGGGATAACATGAGATGGAGAGGTTATCCACTTCGAAACAGAGCGAGCTGTGGTGCTCTCATCCTAAATGTGAGATATCTCTCTAGCTCACAACCCATCTCCTCTCTCTTGGAATAGGAAAAGTGGATTTCTGCTGATACAACAAGATCTACCCAGTGAGGCGACTTACATTTATAATTACCAGATTTACAGAGTGAGTGGCATTTATATACTAGTCAATTTTCCATAAAAGTATCTCAGTGAGCTCAGACATGCAGGCACACTGCAAAAAATATCAGAAGCAGATTTAACAGTTGGACTCAGCTGGGCTTTCTGCAGATGATACCCAGCAGCTCTTTCCTGCTGGTATCTGGCCTATCTGGTTTTAAAATACCTCATCAAAACTACACTTCATTGACTTCAAACTTTGGTACTGTTGGTCTGCTCGGTCAAGCAGAAACAGTGTTCTGCTACTATCTGAGCACTACTTTTCTGTAGCTTTGTAGTTTTGCCCATATGATATGTAGCACTCATGTATGGAAATATTTCCAAGATTATATCTTGGGCCATAATTTATAGAAATGCATTTGTTTGCTACAAACATCAACCATGTTTCCCAGCTCAGGAAAAGCAATGAGTGTTCCAGACATTGGCCAGTTCCTGCCCAGAAGACCTTACTTCCTGAGGAGAAAAAAGAGGGGGAATTCATCTAAATTGTGGATGTCTTTAGTAAAAGTCTCTATCTCTGGGTTAGTCACCTTAGATTCCCTTTGTATCCAGTGGAGATCATCAATACAGTCACCATACTTTGTGCTGAGTAGATTCATCTGATCCTGAAATGACCATTGGCCTTTGCATACTACTGATTGTACTGGGTGGGCCTACATTGTCTGGAAAGGGAGACATGACAACTAGTTCATGAGTAGACACCCAAAATTCAGCAAGATGTTTCCCATTTCTAAATCCTGCCTAAGAGCTTAGTTATCATTGAGATCAACATAACTAAACATGATGTACTTGATGTACTCCTTTATGCATGTCTGAGGAGCTGGGCCTTTATTTCTAACTTCATGCACAGGATCAGCTCCACTGTTAGACTGGCTCATGTATGTATTAAAGGTTATGCATGTGTGTAAAAGTGGGTACAGGGTAAAGGTCTCACTAGAAAATGACTACTTTTTTGCTTGAGAAACCAGCATGAATGGGTGAATGCTGAGATTTTTAGATCATGTTACTGTATCAGCTTTGTTTATGTGCTACAGATTTTTGTTAAGAAAAGGAGGAAAATGGCTTTATTCTGCTATTTTCTCAAGGAACTTGCTACAAATGTGTAAAAATCATTAAACGTCATCATAATTAGAGAAGGGATCAATCTTCTTTTCATATTATCAGTACAAAAGGGCTTGGTGAGTGTCAGCTTTCTTATTCCCACATACTCAGAAGGAACTCTATTGGTTTTGATTAGAATATCCAAATGAGGAAAATAATAAGAAAAGCAAGAAAAAACATGAAATAAAACTGCAGCTGGGACCAATTTCAGAACCTGAACTTTGGGGAGCACTTCATCTTGAAATAAAATCTGCCCTTGAACTTTTCTAACTTCCCTCTAAATACCTTGCAATCCTTATAGCAATGCTTTATTTACCTGCTGAACACACTGCAATATGTATTTTATTTTTACCTGTGGCTGGTATGTTCTGTCCTGTCTCCTAGCTTTTTTATGACCTACAGATGTCAAATGTTCCTTGGAGGCTCAGTAACTTGGGATAATGCTCCAAATTGGACAACTTTGACTTCTTCATGAACCTTTGAGTTTACCTTACAAATGCCAGGGTATACGCTGTTCTCTACTTTTGAGAGCATTAGAGTAGGTGCAAACTATGTGTGCAGGGTATTTCTTTGGCATCTGATCATTGCTCCTTCTCATTTCTAGCTCCTTTTTTTCCTCTTGACTTTTGTGATATGCAAATATCACACATGTACCAGAGAAAATGAGCACAGAAAGACTGGGATGTAGTGGTGTCCTTGTGGATGTTCCTATATGGATTCAACAGTTTTCACATCTCCTGGGTTTGCAGCAGTTTGATTTTGCTGGCAGCCTTGCTTTTGGTTTCCGACTCTCCCATTGCTGGGAAGTTAACTATCTCCATATGTTCAGGCACTTCCTGAGATGGAGCTAGTCAGTGCTTGATCACTGGGATGAGAGTCTGGCATCCAGCTCAATGAAGCCCTTTGTTTAGGCACCCCTTTTATTGATAGAGAACACCAAGCATCCCTTCCTCCTTATCAATGGGGGGATTTAAATACTCACTACATTTAGCATGAGGTATTGCCCTCCCCACCCCCCTTGCCGTTAAATGGCAGTTAAAGGACCAAATGGAAAAGCAACAGCAAGATATTGGTCTTAATAGTATTAAAGCAAGATATGGTCCCCCACACAGGAAATGTCACATTTGATATAAAATAAGTTCCAGAGTAATAGAGTTGCCAAATTATTTGAAGTTATGTGTATTTCATATATGTATCTACCACTCTAAATCAGTGCCAGACAGTTGTCAGATAAGGGAGGCATAATTCTGAAAGCAGATGAGCTGTAAACAGACACCAAGGCTGGAAGGCGTGTTAGAGCTGGGTCACAGTGAGTTAGACTATCCATTTGCCACAGGTTACCAGAATTACATATTGAAGAAGAAATAAAAGCGATGAGCTTGCTTACTGTCCGTGGACAAAGTTAAGGAACAGACAGAGACGCCTCTTGATCCACCCTACTATAACAGCTGACACAGTATAGGCTAGCAATAACTTATGTCCCACCCACTAGACGAATAAAGAAAGAAGGAAGTCTGACTCAGAGATGTGTCACTGTGTTAACAAACATCTGTAGTAACGCATCTCATGTATGTCATGGCTGTGTCTTGAGTCACAACCCAATCCAAAGACGTTTGGTGCACTATAAATACTCAAGGTGATTTTGAAGTGTTGGAGAAATTACAAAAATTGCTATAAACCAGTAAAGTAGGTTCAAAGTTCACAATCACAGACTGATATAAGAGAAAAATTGTTCAAATAATATATGCAAAAATGGACAGTGCACTCTGAAAATGAATATTTAAGATATTCATTAGAGTAAACTTTTTTCCCTACTTTTTCTTCTTGGTTAGCTGTTCTCCTTTTCTGAGGTACAGGGAAGGTACTAACGGGCTCCTGGTTAACATAGGAGTAAAACAGCATTCTCTCATGACTATGGCAAGTGTGGAGGTGATATTGCATTCTACCTCTGAGCTTGGTTTTACCATAAGTTTGGTTTGCCACATCTAGGGCCTGGTAGATGAAAGTGCTGAAATAAGTTCAAAAGTGGCTTCATTTTTATAAGAATATGACCATAAGACTGACTGGGGTTTAACAGCACATTTCGTGAAGCAGAGAGAATAATCCAGATCCCATTAGTGGTACAGCCTAACACCCAGACTATGGAGCCTTGACATAGTTTTGGGAAAGTAAGATGTATCAGGAACACTACATGGATTGTTGGAGGGTGGTAAGCTAGACAGGTACATCATCTGTTGATTGGGTTTTTCTTTTTTTTTCTTTTTTTTTTTCCCCCTAAACTGTTTTTTTCCAAGAAAGCACTATTGTAGTCCAAAAGGCTGTCCTATCAGTAGATAGAATCACAGAATCACAGAATGGTTGAGGTTGGAAGGGACCTCTGCAGGTCATCTGGTCCAACGCCCCTGCTCCAGCAGAGCCACCTAAAGCTGGTTGCCCAGGACGGTGTCCAGATGGCTTCTGAACATCTCCAAGTATGGAGATTCCACAACCACTCTGGGCAACCTGCTCTAGTGCTCAGTCACTTTCACAGTGAAGGTCTTATTCTTAGATTTGAGAAGATGTACACTTAAAGGAACTAAGAAAGGTTAGAAGTGCAATTATTCCAGAAACTACATAACTGCACCAAAAAAAAAAAATATCCCACATTTGTAAAGAACTTGCCATAATACCAGAAAACCATTGTGACCAGTGGATTTGCATTTCAATGGCTATGCAAGTCACACTTAAACAATTTGTACCAGTTTTCGTGCCAGTCCTGTGAAAACTCAAATGAACAAGCAAACAAACATCTTCAAGCTCCCTCAAGAGTCTCCACCTAATATTTTAAGAACAACTTTTTGTCAGACTTTGACATTTTGAATGGAGACCTGGTATGGAATGATATTTATCATTAAGTTACAAGGCAGGAAAGAGAATCATGCAAAAAGTGTGTGAACTGAAGCATGCAGAAACTGATAACAAGACCTTTTCTCCAAGCTAGCTAGCTGGTGCCAAATCTCATTGGCTCATATTCAGGCAATTGCAGTTGGAGTTTCTTCCCCACATCTGTAGCTTGCAAAATGTATATCTTAGTACTGGCAACTCCATTCTTGCATATGGGAGGATAAAATAATAATCCTAGAGTCAACTTCCATAACTGCTCTGGATGGGAATCATAGGGCTTCTCTGAAGGCCCAGACGTATGGTCAGGTTACAACAGCTTTACAAATTATTGTGCATCAGGTGAGCTGTCAGGATTTCCAATAGCTGCTTAGGAATTTGCTCGGAGTCTCCCCCGTGCTGAGGCAATGCAGCATACCTCCTGTCAATTGCAGGAGTTACAACAGCAAAGGTCTGGCCTGATGTCTCAATTTCAGGAGAACAGGGGACCCTTAACAGCAGAGCACAGAGGAAGCAACATGAATACAACTCCGATGTCCCTTGAGAGCTGCACAACAGCTGTATCACAAGTGGAAGTGACATGCCCCAGCGTCCAACACAAAGGAGATGGGCAATCCATCACCCTTTGACTTATGCTTAGTCCATGTCGAGAAAAAGATGTTTTGCATCATGTCTGTGACCCCACTTTGCAGGTTTGTATCTTCCGAGTGCTGAGACTTCAGCCTGTGGAGGACATTTAACTTATTTTTCTGTCATACTGCTAAGGCCAACTCACCCACAATTATAGAATTCATATGGTATCAAAAGAATATGCCCCCCCAAAATGGCCACAGCTATCCTGTGGTTGATGTGACAGGAGGGAAAGAGGATAACTGAACAGCATGGGGACTATGAAGGCATTTGACTGCCAAACGGATGCTGTGGGTGATGTTAAGGGAAATGAATGATTTAGGATTAGAAAACTCAGAAAACACACAGAGATCTTGTATCAAATTCAGCTTTCAAAAAGTGGCTTTTGTGGTTATGCGTAGTTATCTGGCTTGTCTTTTTGACCAGAAGCTGCTCAAGCTGTAAACTTTCTAGTGCTCTGTGTTCATACAATGTTAGACACTATGTCTACATTTAACCATGGGGTCCAGGAGCACTTTACCTCTGGGGTCCAGCTGTGTGATGTGATGACACGCTATCTCTCTTCACAGTTTGTTTTTTTAGTAACTAGGGTGTATGGGCAGGAGGCAGCTGCAGTAAGCTCTGATGACAGTAGAAGAACAGCGAGACCCATGTGTGCAGGATGCACGCCTGAGTGCATCTGGTACTCAGTTAAAACACTATTTTTGAGACTCAGTCCAAACTGGGATTCTTAGGAGATACCAAAATGTAAATAGAAAATATGAATTGAAAACTGATGTGGTGCACTGTGCTGCACCCTGGCTATAACTACCCTGGCTGATTCGTTAGTTATTTCTGAGTTTTTCCTGGAGTTTGTTCTTTCAGACTGAAGCTTCAAGCTTGTAAACCCCCACCAGCTTCACTTTACAATCCTAAGCCTCCCACGGCTCTCAGCAGACCATCTTCCCTGGGCAATGCCAAACACCAGCAGAACTGTCCACAGGATTGTGGTCAAAGCAGGAGCGCAAGTGGATCTACTGACTCCAGCACCTTGTGCATAGATGAAAAAAGAATTTGACTAATCCCTCCCTGGATCTTTGCCTTTCCCTTGCACTGCTTCTGTGCAAAAAACTTCCTCTTCTGCCCAGAAAGATGTTTCATTGAAGATGACAAGTCCAAATGAAGAAAAGGTGCATTCTGATAGCAGAGGTCTTGAAGAAGAATTTTGTGAATATTTTCCTCTGCTTTTTTGCTTGAAGAGTCTAAGCAGTGAATCAGTGATATGAGGAGAAAGACCTAGTTCAAGGGGAAGAAGGGCTCACCCTTCCTTCCTTCCTTCCTTCCTTCCTTCCTTCCTTCCTTCCTTCCTTCCTTCCTTCCTTCCTTCCTTCCTTCCTTCCTTCCTTCCTTCCTTCCTTCCTTCCTTCCTTCCTT
>NW_008795125.1:5018610-5025969 GCF_000699145.1 Aptenodytes forsteri | reverse complement strand
CTTCCTTCCTTCCTTCCTTTTTTTTTTCTCTCTTTCTCTCTTTCTCTCTTTCTCTCTTTCTTCCTCTCTTCCTCTCTTTTCTTCCCCCTCCCCACCTTCTCCCCCTTCTCCCTGAATTTGGGCTTTCTAGCCCAGAATCTGGAATTTTAAGTCTTCCAAAAGGGGAGACAGGAGAAAGGCAGCATGTCATATTTCTCTGATAGCTGGAATGTCTTGGTTTACATCTGTTTCCTGTACAAGGAAGCCCAAGGAGCAACGAACTTACAAGGAATAGTAATGCATGTGCTTTCTTTTTCTCTTTAAACAGGAACAGCGTAGTTGAACTTGCAGTTTGAGTCCACGTAACCAGTAATTTCTCATTAAAAATACAATTGGGAAATAGTTTAAGCATCTTTGTGAACATGACCACATCTGTGCTAAACAGGCAGAGTTTAAATCACATTGCTACTGAATGAAGACATGGGTGGGAGTTTTTTTGGAGTTCCCAGAAACTAAATGTCATAGGGCATGTCTGCCGGCTAGTTCATCCCTGCTTCCGATTCATGTGGGACCACAGGACTCACATGAACTCTCATGAATCAGAGTCTACATATGTTGCTGAGGATGACAAGGCGTCTGAGATTACCAAAGCAACTGAGGAAGCTGCAAATTAATTAGAATATTTTTTTTTCCCACCCTAGAGCAAATAATGAATTCATTTGAGAATTGTTATGGCTGAGCACAGAAATAGCTTTTAGGAAGTTCACCTTGTTGAAGAAAATGTTCTTTTCACATGAGTAAAAAGACAGTAAGAATAGCAAAACCTACTGATTAGCATGATTTCTGACCAGCATTAGGAAAATCAGTAATGTGCTTTATTAGTGCAACAAGTATGTTTTTGTTTTCTCTTTGTTCTGAGCTCTGGATAGATAAATGAAGGAGATGGGTACAATCTAGAAAGGGTCTTTTGCTCTGTATTTTTTTTCCATCCCATCACCATGGAACAAACATTCACATTTCTGAAGCACTTGAAGAACATTTGAATAAAGAAGTGAGACCATAGATGGTCTGAAATGAATAATTTCATTGTCAGTGCAGCACTGAGGCTTAACATCAGAACATCTTTTATTTTTGATATCTGATAAGTCTTTTTATAAGCTAATAGAGAAAATTTCCTTTTCTGTCCATTTGCAATGTATATAGAGACAGCAAGCACAATGAACACACTGGCATTGTTTGCCCAAACTGTCCCTGGGGAAATAATCAGGTTATGGGCTGTTTTTATTCTGCTGCACCAGACAAAAATAAACCGCTGTGAAACGGACACCGTAGCTTCAACAGAAAAGGAGTGAGGTCAAGATGTTCACATGCGACTACTCAGTTCCAGTACTCAGAACTGAAATACCTTGTAAGTGCCCAGTTTTCGGAAGGCAGGTGCTCTACCTTCTCCCAGCTTGGGCTGCTTCAATGAGTTACAGGGATCACTTCAAATTACACCCAAAAATCTCTGCACAGGCACGTTTCAGAGTCTGAAGGCATTCAACGAAGAGCAGCAGCAAGCATCCATGCTTAACCATGTTAACTACATCTACCAATACATATAAAAGCAACTACACCGAAATTACCCACACTCTGCTGTGTTACTTCTCAAATGTGAGCCTGGTGTGACAGAGGGCAAGTACTAGACATTTCTGAGGTTGCTGACATCCTGCAGGAAACCCAAGGTAGGAAAGGGATACCTTTTCTTCTCCCTTTGCTCAAAGTGCAACAGAGAGAGGGGGAATTGTCCTTATCTAGTCTCATAGGGATGATCACAACACTCAGTTAATTTTTTTAAAGACTTGCTTTTTCTCCTTGTGCCAAGATAAGAACATGGCTCAGAATACAGCTACAAGCAGTTATTAAGCTTTGATATAAATGCCTTTATCAAAACAGGCAAATATTTGTAATGATTTGGGATTTATTTTAACAATATGAAACACTGTTTATTCAGCGCTATCTAATGTGTAGAATTAAGGCACTTAAGGCTTCAGAAAAGAGAAATTTATCTCTAACATAAGTGGTTAAAACTGTTCTGCTGTCTCTCTGCTGACTTTGTTTCAGCAGTGAATTTAGCATACCCATTACACAAGATGCAGCAGCTGAACATCAGATCCACTCCCAGGCTTCTCCTGTGTTCATCAGACGACAGCGCTTGCGACTCCAGGGTTCACTTTGATGTCCCGTCATTAGAATGCTGGAGGGATAGCTGAAGTGCCATTACCTTCAACTCACCTTTGTTCTGCAGGATAACTTGTATTCTCAGTTAAATCCCTTCCTGTACCAATCTTTATGATAATATATGCAGGACTGCGATGTCATCTGGTTAAGTAGATGCACTGCCTTTTGGGATCACACATATCCTGTTACAAGGGTCACTTGTTCCTCAAATGTTTCTGTCTGAACAGAGAGCTTCACAGCTTCTATGTATACAAAATATTGGACAGCTTTTCCCTGCCCCAAAATTGCTACATGGGAAATTTTTATGAACAAAGGGCTGGAAGACATGGGTTGTTTAAGGCCATGTGCAAGTTAGATTGGACACTTTGCATGCTTTTGTCTTAGCTCCTGAGACTGCTTAACCTGCTTACAGAGTTTGCATTGCTTAGTTTTTTCCCAGAAGTAAAATACATCCACTGAATGTTGGCGTTGTCTTTCATTTTCAATGAAGACCAAAAGCATTTGGCAAAGAGATTCCCCAACTGGCAGGAGGATGCCAGCAGCAAGAGTGGAAAGACGAGGCTGGGAATAAGAAGACTGCTAGCACAGACGTGCTAAAAACAGCACTCTGGTAGGTAGACAAAATAGCCCTGTGTTTCAGGCCCATCACTAAAGAATTTCACTGCAATAATCTGTGTGTTCACAAACACCCTCACAAGCTCATCAGGCTGTTTGCAAGTTGGAATCTGCAGGTAACTTTCTGCAGGAGGAGGCATAAAAAATACAAATCATACATGATATTTCCTCTTAAGCACAGGGGAGAAAGTAATCACGGAGGTGAAGGCAGCCAATATTTTTGAAGGGATGACTAGAGGGACTACAGTTCAAAGTAAATAGTAGAGCTACCATAGGCTATACTGTTGCACTTCTAAAAGGCAAATTTTAAGAGAAATGAGGAAAACAAGAGAGAGAACAAACTAGAAATACGCTAGGAGATATACAAACAAAATAGCCAAAGTGGAGGTTTTTAACTGAAACACATCTTCTCTCAGGAAATGAGCCTGTTCCTCAAAAATACCAAGCATGCTGCTGACAAGGAGGGAAGAGAAGATTAATTTGGTGGATAGAAGTAATTGTAGATGCTAAGATGACAACAAAGCATGTTATCAGGACATAGCCTGTAAACCAGCTAGGAATTATCAAAGTCAGAAAGGTGTAAAAGGAAAAATTAGTCAAGACCGCATGTGAAACTTTGTGGTTTAAGGTATTGAAAAAGTATTCTGATATCAAACATGCTCCATTTTCAGGATTTACATTTGACCAGACATCTTTATATGAATATTTGCTTTCTAAAAACAGGGGTGAAGATATGAAATTAACATATCCTACATGCCATGTGCTGAGAACTATATTGAATCTGAAAATGGCTGGCCACAATAGCCAGGTAAAGAAGGTCATCTTTCAAGAGATTCGCTTAACCAAATGTGTCCTTCAGCACACTGATTTAATATATTGAATGCTGTATCTTTGTAAGTTAGGTATAGACCCACTGAAGTAACTAGCCTTTGTAAAGCTAAAGGAAAGCATCTAAAGCAGCTACAAAATCCTGTCTGGATTCCAGACTTCAGTATTTGCTTTTCCTGAAATCTGGGATGCTACCTCAGAAACCAAATAATTAATGGACATAAACAAATTTGGGGAGTAACTCATGCTAATTATTCATGTTCTAAGAAAATTCTCATCTTGTAATGGTAAGAAAGATTTGTTAATTAGGAAGTGTAATGTATTAAATTCTTATGCTGCATCCATAATCATGTCACCTGAAATTTTTCTTCAGTAAGTTAAATCAGTGCAGATTAATAACGTGCCTATTTAAGTTTTTCTTTAAGACAATGAATCCTGAAGAAAACATTCAGAAGTGCAAATTTCACCTGTCTTAAGAAAGAACAATTGCTGCTTAACAGTGATTTTTAAGTCATAAAATCATAACATTCAGAACCTGTGCACCCGTTAGCTTGACTGATGTTCTTAAAAATATTCCCCTGGTTATAGGATCGGTATACTTACACTGTCATTGATGCATGTCCCTGACAAACATTCAGAAACTCTTATGATTTTCTGGGTGCCCTTATGTTTTCTGAATCCAACACTCATACGTTTATTGCTCGTTCAATTTTAGTCAATATGCATAATTCTCACTGCGGGCCAGCCTAGGCGTAGCTTCAAATGCAGACTTGCTTTGGTACCCATTACATGTCTGTTTGTGTTCTTGTGATGCTCTCTCCTGGCGAGGACCCAAAGGGGTCCTGCCCAGTTACACCCTGGGCAAGATGGTAGGTCATGCTCTTCAGTCCTAATGAAGACACTCCTTAAACTGAAAATTACTGGGTAAAGATGTCTGGACAGTATTGCACTTGTGTCTGATAGAGGCAAGGTGCACCGAATGTCCCTTCAGCCTGTCATGCAGCGTTTTCTCACTTTTTGCACTTTTTGCAACTACATAGAAGTTGCAGAATGGACTAGCTGGTGGCTTTGCACAGTGTCCTGTGTAAGGAGAGAGCCAAGTCTGCTGGCTGTCGTGCAGGCAGGATGTCTCTGCTGGATTTTGCATTTGCCCGTGGAAGAAAGCAATCATCCCTTGGTGCCAGGGTGCCTAAAGCCTTCATGCAGGCAAGCTACAAGTTGGAAAGAGGAGAAAAAGCCTTTAAGACTTTTTGCTTTAGAAGCTTTATTGAGCTGGCACAATCTGGACTAATTATAGTCCTAAAAAGTAGTTATGTCATAACAATGTCTGATGTACTGTGTCAGTGTGTGTGCATGCATGCACACGCCTGTGTATGAGAGAGAAAGACATAGCCACTGTAACAATCATAACCTAAGAAACTGCAGGATTGGCACAAAAGGAAAGTATTTGACAATGAATCCATTTTTGTTAAATATTGTGGATTATCTTCTAGATTCCTTTGGGAAAGTACAGAAAATTCCTGCACAGACCTGAGGGAAAATTATCTTACTGATCTGTTAGCACCTCTGCTGTTAATATAAACATTGGCAAAAGCTATATAAATACTGGTGGATTCTGGAAGGGCTGTGAGCAATTTAACAGCAAGAAGCTCCTTTTTAAATACAAGAAAATGAAATGCTCAATGTGTCCCAGGATGCGTTGTGTGTATGTGAGTGATTACATACAAATGCCACGTAATGAGCAACCTGAGAAAATGTAACTTGCACTACTTTAAAATTAATTATTCCTCAATTAAGGCCACAGTAGTGTACTTGCTCTGGTTGTGATTAAAGTTCCTCCTCTGACATTATTCACCTGCTGCTATGAATACAAACACATTTAGCGTAAGAATCAATAAGTGTTTTTTTTCCCTAAAGCTATTTCTGTTTTCTTGGGTAAATTAGATCCTCCATTTCGTTCTCTTCCAGCAGCTCTCTGAGCTCACAGGAGTGGAGTGTGGGTCACTTCATGGCAGATCAGCAGCCAGGAGGATGATACACCTCGCCTTCATCGTTACGCATATTTTCTCAGTTATTTACTAAATCTACTAAACCTTGCCAAAAGTATGTAGAGAGTTTATCCCAGGCCTCCCCACCCCTGTTATCCCTCTGTCTATATTTATAATTTACACTGCACTGAGGTTTCTCATCTTAGTCTAGGTCCATCTGTGCTTTTTTAAGCAGTTCCTTAATAAAGGGAAGCTGCTCACATATGCACTTAGGGAGGTGAATATGCCCGACCTTCTGGTGTTCCCGAAGGTGGCGATTTGGGGTGATGCGCAAGAGCTCTTTCCAGGAGCGGTGGGTGGAGGGAAGCCCTTGCCCCCACCGAGTTCTGTGGCTGGCACGTGGGGTGCAGGGAGCCCTGACCCTGCCACCTCGCTTCTGCAGGAAAGGACTGGGGAGCAATCCCACAGCAGCTGCCAGGACTAGCAAGATATCAGGTAATTTAGTGGTAGACTGCCCATACTGGCATAGCAGGAGTTTCCGACTACCGAGCCTAGTGCCATATCCTCCATGGAGATGGGTCTGGTCCTGTGACTGCTTTTGCTTGTCCATATGGAAAAGAGAAGCGTGTGCAGGAATGACATATCTGGGGCTTTATAAGAGTGAGACAAAATTCAGCTGATCGAGGTTACTGCATGGGTCGGTGTCAAAGTCAGAATTAAGAGGTCTAACCCCACTAGCCAATTTTACAGACACATGAACTGAAGAGAACAGGTGAGTGTGTGCTGACTGCCAGCCTCTTCACTACGCTCTGTTTTTCTCAAAATCTCCCCCTTGAGTCACCCCTGGTTTTGCCATGGACATTTGCACTGCATGTGATTGATTGAATATTCCCTTGGGCTGTATTTTAGCATGGGTGGGACTGCAGAGGAAGGGGCAAAGCCTGTGTTATTTTCCTCCTTTGTTCCTCTTGTAAAATATTATAGCACCTTACCTTGCTGTTCCTATTTCTATTTTGTTAAAATACCCAGAGGTCTTCGGGCATTTTGTGCAATAAAAATATCCCTACTAGTCTCCTTCCATTTCCTCTCCCACAATCCTCCAGGGTCAAACCCCTTCATTTAACTGGGGCTTCCCATCCTCCTTATCGCCCAACAAAGTGAAGAGTGAAGAAAAGAATTATTGTTATTTAACAATTTTAAACAAGAAAAATAAAGCACAGCTACTTAAAAAACAGGCGATTTCAGCAACTTTTTCACTGAAAAGAATCATCTGAAAACACAGACATTGTATCACCAAGAGGCTTGGAAATGCACAGAAACTAAATGTCAATATACTTTCTGCAACCGCATTGACTGCAAGAGAGCTTTGTAAAATGTAAATTTTACAAATCATGTAAATTTTACAAATCATACAACGTAAAATGAGTAGGGATGTGATTGTGCCCCTGTACTCGGCCCTGGTGAGGCCGCACCTCGACTACTGTGTTCAGTTTTGGGCCCCTCACTACAAGAAGGACGTTGAGGTGCTGGAGCGTGTCCAGAGAAGGGCAACGAGGCTGGTGAGGGGTCTGGAGAACAAGTCTTCTGAGGAGCGGCTGAGGGAACTGGGGTTGTTTAGCCTGGAGAAAAGGAGGCTGAGGGGAGACCTCATCGCTCTCTACAACTCCCTGAAAGGAGGTTGTAGCGAGGTGGGTGTCGGTCTCTTCTCCCAAGTAACAAGCGATAGGAC